>NC_090445.1:665015638-665327127 GCF_031143425.1 Pleurodeles waltl | reverse complement strand
ACCCGATTTGCGCCATTTTTTTAGACTCCCAACCCCCATTGAAATGACTCCTGTCTTAGCAAAGACAGGAGTCATGCCCCCTTGCCCAATGGCCATGCCCAGGGGACTTCTGTCCCCTGGGCATGGTCATTGGGCATAGTGGCATGTAGGGGGGCACAAATCAGGCCCCCCTATGCCACCCAAAAAAAAATATATATTACTTACCTGAACTTACCTTATGTTCCCTGGGATGGGTCCCTCCATCCTTAGGCGTCCTCCTGGGGTGGGCAAGGGTGACAGGGGGTGTCCCTGGGGGCATGGGAGGGCACCTCTGGGCTCCTTCCGAGCCCACAGGTCCCTTAACGCCTGCCCTGACCAGGCGCTAAAAAACGACGCAAAAGCGGCTGGACGTCATTTTTTTTGACCCGCCCACTCCCGGGAGTGTAAATACGGCGCACCTGCCTCGGAGTAAATTTTTTAGACGGGAACGCCTACCTTACATATCATTAACGGAAAGTAGGTGTCCACGCAAAAAAATGACGCAAACTCCATGGACTTTGGCGCTAGACGCGTCTAACGCCAGAGTATAAATATGGAGTTCGTTTTGCGTCGAATTTGCACAAAAAAAACGACGCAAATCCGGCGCAAACGGAGTATAAATATGGCCCATGAGATCAATGCAAAGGCAGTTGGTGTCTATTGATCACAACATGGGTTCAATGCACAGGCAGTCGGTGTCTCTCAATAACAACATGTGCAAGCTGTAACATGTAAGGGAGATGACAAATGCCATTAAGGAACTCTGCACTGTAATGCAGCAGGAACATGTCACCCACCATAGGCACCATCACCAACTGATGTGCAGGTTGGATGGGTTCAGCAGATCTGCCCATCGGCTCACTACCACAACTGCTTTGGTGTCACAACGCGCTGTGGGCATGCAAGGGGAAATGGCACATTGCAGTCGGCATGTTGACTGGTGCAAGTCACCAATGTATTGGAGACAATGCAGACAGCCCGGAGTGCTACAAACAGCGAAATGAGTGGTGGGGATAGTGAGGAACTCTCGCCTCAGCAGTGTCACAGCCCCTGTGATGGATCCTAGGCATTGCAGTTCCAGACACAGTACTGTCTCTGAACCCGCAACAAGAGTTACCACTGAGACCACTGAGTATTCAGGTGTAGTGTGTGGACGTAAAAAGTAATGCAGAGAAGTACAGGGGACATGCATATCATGTAGCAATGCATTGATACTATGATGTCAATAGTGTCACACTGTAATTGGGACCTGATTGTGTATTTTGTATACCTATGTCCTATTCACACATATATTACCTGAAGTCAAGGCAATAAATGTGATGCCTACAGCAATAAATGAAAGTAGACATGGTGTTGTCGTTACTTACATCAGAAATAGTTGCGTGTAATCTGAGCACATCTTTGCCTGCCCTCTGCTGCACTGGTTTTGTCTGCTGGGTGAAGGTGTGGCAAGGGGTCGTCATCCTCATTGGAGTCTGGCTCTGTGGGTTCCACTGATATGCCTCTTGTCATTGTGATGTTGTGCAACATTGCATATGTGACCACAATATTGCAGGTGGTTTCCGCACTGTATTGCAGTGCGCCCCACTCTTGTGCAGGCATCAGAAATGACTCTTAAGCAGGTCAAAGGTCCCTTCAATCATGCTACGTGTCCTCCTGTGTGCTTTATTGTACCTCGTTTCACTTGGCATGGCAGGATTGAGAAAGGGTGTTAAGCTGAAGGACCGCACTGCATATGCACTGTCTCCTAGAATGACAAGAGAGTAAAATGGGTTATTGTTATCTGTGACATCACATAGTTGTTATGCAACTTTGTTCACTGTTACATTACCAAGTAGGTATCCTTCGTCAAACTCCCCAGCAATAAGTCTTGTGTGCATTTCCATTGTGCCTGAAGATGTATGAATAATGTGTGCTATCTGGGTATGTGGGCACAAGATCTGTTATTGTGCTGGAGGCACTGCATATGACCTGGATTGTGATGGGTCGAACCAGTCCGACCCACACTCTGATCTTGCTTGTGCTGACACTGCCCCTAACACCACGGAAGCGACCCGGGAAGACGGCCTTCCCATTGGTTCCCTGACGCCACCGCGGGAACTGAAGGTAGTCAAAAATAGGCTTCCTCCCTTTCACGGGGAGAGCGACGGGTGTTGGAGTTGGTGTACGAAGGAGTCGACAGGAGACGAGGAACGGAAGCCTAAGGAGGACACTGCCCCAGAAGATGCCGAAACCGCCCTGCGGACGAGCAGACTGACGTTGGAATCCAGAACGGTGGAGATCTGGTGCAGAGATGAGGATCGCTGGCCCCGGGGAGCACACGAGTGAGCCACCACGCTTAAGGAGAAGCGTGGCCAAACCAGGTACGGGAGTGCGGGACAGGGAGAAAAGATCGGGAGGCGGGAGGTGGGAGGAGACGGGAGAAAGGAAACACGGGCACTGCACTATGAGCACAGGGACAAGGGGGAGGGAAGTGGAATAAGCACATAAGAAAGAAAGAAGTAGAAGAACCGTATAAGGAATACAGGAGAAGACAAGGAGCCAAGAAAAGAGGCAACACAAGAGAACAGGCCTAAGAGAAAGGAGAAAAAAAAGACCAGGACAGTAGAGAGACCAGCGCACTTACGATATTGCAGAGAAAAGACAAAGAGAGACGAGAGGAAGATTACGAGGGAGTAAGAGAAGGGCAAAAGAAGAGAAAACCCACTAACAGCAGGACAGAAGGGAAGACAGGAAAGAAAGAAAACTAAAGAACAGCAATGAGAAGACAACAAGGATAGTGAAAGAAAAGAACGATAGGAAGACCAGGGAGTGAGGAAAGAGAGTGGAGAGAAAAGGCAGAGAGGAAAGGAAAAACAAAGCCCACACTTACTGTATCTATTTTTGTTTTCTGTTTCCACACGCTTCCCGCGAGGCCCTGGAAGAAAGAAAGAAGAGGACGAGGTGTAGCGGCCAGAAGGAAAAGACATTTAAATCCTCCAACTCACAAAAAACTACCCAACAACTATATTATTTATACTGTCTAAAGACCAATAAAGGCAACTTACCTAAACCAAAACCAAACAGACTGGTGTTATCGATCGACCATCCTCGTACAAAGTGGTGTCAGAAGCGGGATATCCGGTCCCCTAAAACCAAAATGGAGGAAAAACCCACCATGGCGGATGTCATCGCCCAACTCGCGGAAGGACAACGCCATCTCCAGTTGATGTGGGAGAAACAAATGAAGGATGCTAAAGAGGAGCGAGAGGCTTTACAAACCGCACTTAAAAGTCAGGCCACAATCATGGCCAACAACCAACTTGTACACGAGACTGCCCTGAGCAAACTAACGGAAACCATTGCCCACACAAAGGTACATCCTAATGTACCAAGTAGTGTGCTACAAAAATATCAGGATCAGGAAGATCCTGACTCCTTCTTTCTTAACTTCGAGAGGGTGGCCAACTCAGCCAGTTGGCCAGAAGAAAAATGGGGTCAGTACATTGCCCCACTATTAACCGGACAGTTACAAGCAACCTATCAAGCCATAAATCCTACCGGTACACTTCCCTATAAAGAGATCAGAAAGACTATTCTAGAAAGAATAGGACTGGACAGCGAGAGCTATCGGACCAAATTCCGACACATGAAATGGCTATTACAGGAAAGCCCGCGCACCCTCTATGACAGGGTCCAACATGCTGCTGGGCGATGCTTGCTGCCCACAGAAAAGACTTGTGAAGAGATGTTCGATGTCATAGTACTGGAACAATTCCTGGATGCCCTGCCCCCTTCCACCAGGAACTGGGTTCGCCAACTCCCCGGACTGAGCAACGAAACGGCCATTGAATTAGCCTGTGCTTTTCACAGGAGCCCGGATTTTAGAGGCAATCCTAGCAGAAATCCAGTCCCCTCATCGTTGTGCCCCCAGTATAGGAAAAGGAGTTCTTCCCCGACCTCCGGGTTCACATGAACCCGAGCGAGTCCATATACCCCATCTGACCCAAACCTCCTATCCCTCGACCGGACCTCAGTGTTACCATTGTTCGGAATGGGGTCACATCGCAAGGTTTTGTCCTAAAAAAAAAGATATGGAAGAACCAATGGAAATCGGTGTCACAAAAGGAAGGGTATTCTGGGCAGGAGAGACAAAACCTACATATACCCTCCCTATTCTTCTGAAAGGACAGGAGAAAATAGCTCGGGTTGACTCGGGTTGCAGTCAGAGCGTGATACGTCAAGACTTGGTGGGGCCGCGGCAAGGAGTGCCCCAGGCCCATGTATTAATCGCTTGTGTCCATGGGGACCAAGCCTATTATCCGGTAGCTATGGTTAAGTTTCAGTGGAGGGGCGAGTAGGAACCTCTCAAGGTGGGGGTGTTGCCACACCTCGAAGAAGATATTATTATTGGGACAGACTATACGGCCTTTCCCCGGTTGTTAAATAAAGCAGGGGAGGAACACATGATGAAAAAATGATGGGAGGAAGTACCCTATGATACTGAGGTAGCCGAAAACCAACCAGCCAAACCTCATTTAAGTAAACAACAGAAAAGACTCCAGAGACGACAACATTGGGAGGAGAACCATGGAAACACTAAAACACCGGGAGACATGGGAAAGGTATATACTGTGGCAGGTGACTTTAGACAACGTCAGAGGGAGGACTCCTCCTTAAAGAATGCATGAGCAAAGGCACTTAATAACGAGGAAGCAGGGGTAGGACCAACCTTCCACATCCATAATCACCTTTTATATAGGATACCCCAGTCTGGTGGTGACCAACAGAGACAATTACTAGTCCCTGGCAGCTACCGAGCACAGGTTTTGCAGCTAGTACATGGTGACCAAAGGGAAGGACATCTCGGAAGGGACAAGACCTAGCAGGCGGTACTCCGAAAATTTTACTGGCCCGGGATCTATGGGGATATACGTAGGTTCTGCCAAAATTGTCAGAAATGCCAACTCTACAATCCTGTCACGCAACCCCCTGCCCCGTTACAACCTCTCCCTGTCACAGAAACCCCTTTTTCTCGAGTGGGTATGGACCTTATTGGTCCCCTCACTCCGTCCAGCAGAGGGAGACAATGGGGGTCATTCTGACCTCGGCGGTAAAAGGCCCTTAGCGCCGGTCAGAAGTCCGCCATACTACCGCCGCGGCCGCTGTAGACCGCCACGGTCATTCTGACCACCAACTGTGAAACCGCCAAAAATCCGACATCCAAGGAAGGCCGCCACATCAGCGGGCCACGGAAAACTGGAGATGACCAAACCTCCACCGGCACGCCAACACAAACACGCCCATGCCATTCTGACCCACGAATCCACGCGGCGGTCTTTCAACCGCGGTATTCCATTGGCGGTACACACCGCCGCGCTCAAAATACACACACAGCTCCTAAACACTGCCACATTGGACAATTTGAAATATGCACACCTGACACACATACAAACAACGCTCCTACACATCCAATCAACTATAAAACACACACCCACATCACCCACAAATCCCCACTAGTTGGAAATCGGAGCGAAGGCGAGAGCGAGAGCGAGAGATAGCGATAGCGAGCACAGCATTAGAAAACCCCAACACACACAGGAACACAACTTCATCACCCACACCACATCTACGCATACATCACCACATATCACCAAGCACATCACCACAAACACCACCCCACACCTCATCCACACCACCCCATGGCACCCCAAAGACACCCAAGGTTTTCGGACCAAGAACTCCGGGTCATGGTTGAGGAAATCATGAGGGTTGAGCCCCAGCTCTTCGGCACACAGGTGCAGCACACCACCATAGCAAGGAAGGCTGAACTATGGCAAAGGATCGTAGACAGGGTCAACGCTGTGGGATAGCATCCCAGAAATCGGGAAGATATAAGAAAGCGATGGAACGACCTACGGGGGAAGGTGCGCTCGATGATCTCCAGGCACAACATCGCTGTGCAGAAGACTGGCGGCGGACCCCCACCCACCCCACCCCAATTCACAGCATGGGAGCAAGAGGTGGTAAACATCCTGCATCCTGATGGCCTCGCTGGAGTACAAGGAGGAATGGACTCTGGTAAGCAGAATCTCAACCACTTCACCCCCCCCAAACACCAGCATGCCAACCCCCCCCCTCACCCCCAATCTCAACCCCCAGCACATAACCTCCCTGCCAATGTCTCACCAGCACAACCCACCCCAAACAACACCAACCCCTGAATGCCAACACAAACCATAGACAGCCACCACCAAAGCATGACCATTGCACATACCCATACACCCCCCCCAAACCCTCACAACACCTCCCACAAGGGAATGCCAGCACTGGGGGACAAGGGCACCCAAAATGCACGCCATGGCACACACAGAAACAATAACCATACTCCTTTACCCCTGCAGGGCCCGAACGACAACACACCGCCACGGAGGGTCCAGAGATGTCCATCCCACCCCCAGAACAGGCCCCCAGCGAGGACAGCAGCTCTGTCGACCTAGAACCTGACGGCCAGCCCGGACCATCGGGGACCTCTGGACAGTCGGTTCCCCACACACAGGTCACAGCAGACCCAAACCCCCCTGGGAACACCAGCACAGCTCCCACCCAGCGGGCCCATGCCTCTGTCCCACGGACGCGTCAATCAGCGGTGTGTCCGCCACTACAGGGCACCCAGGCTGACCCAACACCCCAACAACAACAGGGACCTGGGGGCAGTGGTAGTGGGCACACCGTCCAGGGGACAGAGGCCCGGGGAAACAGGGCAACTGGGAGGGCTGCTGTGCGACAGGGGGGGGAGGACAGGCCCAGGGAACCGACTCTCCAAGAGGCCCTCACCACCATCATGGGAGCGTATCATCACTCCCAGGAGACGATGGCGACGGTACTGGCCAGGTTCACCGAGATCCAGGCACAGCGGGAGGAACGGAACATGGGGTTCAGCAATGAACTCCGGGCCATCGCTACCGCAATGGGGACCATAGTCCAGGCCCTAAACCACATTGAAACCACATTGCGGGACCATGTGGCACCGCAAAGGGCCCCTGTCACTAGCCAGGAACAGCCTACCACCTCCGCCGGCGCTAGTGGTCAGGAGGCCCCCACAGAACGACGGGCCACCAGAACCCCACCTCCTGCTGAAGAACAACCACCCCGCAAGAGGAACCTGAGATCTCAAAGGAAGACAGAGTAGGATGCCAGGACCCCCGCCAGTCTAATATCCCCCCGGATATCATTCCACTGTCCCACAGTGTCACCCTGTCCAACCTTGAACTGCCCCTGCTCCATCCTTCCACTGCCATATGAACAATGCACCTGTGCAACCGAGAAATGGACTCTGCCATGGACATAACTCCACCCTCACCCTTCACCGTTTAATATCATGTACCAAAATATAGCACAAAAAATAAATCACTCATTGCACATAAATCATTCTGGAGTCAGCCTGTATTATTTACACATGTATAACACATTACTTATCAATAATGTTCTGTTATATATGTGTGGACAACATACCGATGTCAATAAGCATTAGTCCATGGGCTAACCGGGCAGAAGTCACGCAGTGGGTCATACAGCACTGAAAAGGGAAGGGAAAAGTAAACTTCAGGTTAAAAGAACTGGGGGGCAATACACAAAGTAAAGATGCAGGGGGCATTCACTAAATGGTAAATGGCGTGGGAGATTCCTACCTGTGTGCTACTGAAAATACTGTAGGATAACTCTGTCCCTGTTGTCTGGGTCGTCCTCTTCGTCTTCCTCCTCTTCACTCTCCGCAGGCTCCACAGCTGCTTTAACACCACCATCTGGACCATCCTCCTGCAGGAAGGGCACCTGACGTCGCAATGCCAGATTGTGAAGCATACAGCAGGCCACGATGATCTGGCACACCTTCTTTGGTGAGTACATCAGGGATCCCCCTGTCATATGTAGGCACCTAAACCTGGCCTTCAGGAGGCCAAAGGTTCTTTCAATGACCCTCCTAGTTCGCCCATGGGCCTCATTGTACCGTTCCTCTGCCCTGGTCCGGGGATTCCTCACTGGGGTCAATAGCCAAGGCAGGTTGGGGTAACCAGAGTCACCAATTAGCCACACACGTTGTCTTTGTAGCTGTTCCATCACATAAGGGATGCTGCTATTTCGCATCACATACGCGTCATGCACTGACCCAGGGAACATGGCATTCACATGGGAGATGTACTGGTCAGCCAAACAGACCACCTGGACGTTCATCGAATTGTAACTTTTCCTGTTTCTGTACACCTGCTCATCGTCTTTTGGGGGTACTAAAGCCACATGGGTCCCATCAATGGCACCAATTATGTTGGGGATATGTCCAAGGGCATAAAAATCACCCTTCACAGTGGCCAAATCAACCTCCTCAGGGAATACAATGTAGCGCCGCATGTGTTTCGTCAGGGCAGACAACACTCTAGACAAGATTTTTGAAAACATAGGCTGAGACATTCCAGATGACATGGCCACTGTTGTCTGGAATGAGCCACTTGCCAAAAAATGGAGGACTGACAGAACCTGCACTAGAGGGGGAATTCCTGTGGGTTGGCGGATGGGGGACATCAGGTCTGGCTCCAGCTGGGCACACAGTTCATGTATAGTGGCTCGGTCAAGCCGGTATCGTAGTATGATGTGGCGTTCTTCCATTGTCGACAGGTCCACCAGCGGGCGGTACACGCGAGGATTCATCCTTCTCCTCGCAAGTCCCAGCGGACGGTGCCTAGGAAGGACAACATGGAGCACAGAGTCAAGCAAGTCACAGGTACGTTCACCACTGCATGCACAGTACACGAAAAGGTATGGATGGCTATGTTTGGATGTGTGGCAATGCAAGGCCTAGGCCTGTGTGACGCAGTTGAAATTAAGCCATGTGGGCCCTTGAAATGGCGGCTGCCTGACCGGTGAAGTGGGACAATGGGATGTGAGGTCAATGCGCTGGCGTGGCACACCGTGGCGGTAGGCGGTCGAAGACCGCTATACGAACCCGCATTGGTTAGCATTGAACCCTATGGGATTCAGGAGCCAATGACGATGTGCGCCGGCGGTCGCGGTACGCACCGCTGCGGCCGTGACCGCCATTTTCTATCTGCCTAATCACTCGATACCTGATCATCCACAGGAGAGGACCTATACTGCAAGTGCTGCTGTGACCTCGGTCTGGAAGTGACAATGGCTGCTGCGACTGGGGAAAGAGCCCCTGCCTTCACGTCTGAAGAGTTGGAGAAACTAGTGGATGGGGTCCTCCCCCAGTATGCGCTACTCTACGGTCCTCCAGACCAACAGGTGAGTACACTGAGTGCACATTGAATGGGTTATGGCTGTGTGGAGTGGGGTGGATGTAAGTTGCTGGGGTGGGGAGAAAATGAGGACTGCAACGCACGACAGATGAGAGAATGGGCCACATGGCAAGGTTGGGGAGGGGGGGGCATGTACTCCAAACATGCCGAAAATTCACGTTTTCTCTTTCCCACCCTGTACATGTCTAACAGGTGAGCGCCCATCAGAAAATCGACATTTGGCGTGCCATCGCCAAGGAAGTCCGGGCCCTGGGGGTCTACACCAGACGGGGCACCCACTGCCGCAAGAGGTGGGAGGACATCCGCCGCGGAACCCGAAAGACCGCCGAGTCACTGCTGGGGGTGGCCTCCCGACCTAGGAGGGGTGCCAGTCGTACCCTGACCCCCCTGATGTCCCGGATCCTGGCGGTGGCCTACCCTGATTTGGATGGGCGCTTGAGGACATCACAGCAGACACAAGGGGGTGAGTACCTGCACATTCTGCTATCCTTAAGCGCAGTTGAGGCGTCTGGGTGGGGGAGGAGGGCCGTGGGAGACACTAGGCCAGGGCGCTTTCTGTAGTGTAGTCCCCTCCCTTAGACATGGCCCTGTGCCCCCGCCCCCCACCTCTGTAGGGTGCCAAGTACAGCTATCCATGGTCCTGCATCACCCATGTGCGCGTCTGTTGTCCCTAGACCTGTTGGCCTAGTCAGAAGTACTGAGTAGTGTACCCCAATTTCGCGGCTTAGTGCATGAGGCACCTGTGTCTGTCCTCTCCGCCAACGGTATTGACAAGGCATACACTCAACTTTGTATTATTTATCCCCCCACCCTTATTCTTTGTCTTCTTGTGCATCAGCATCATCAGGCGGAGGAGAATTGGCGTCGGAGCACGAGGGAGCTGCAAGTCACATTGCCCCGGTGGGCACTGGAACAGACACCGAGGGCACCAGTGATCCGGAGGGCGAGGGGAGCACCACAACGGGGACCGGTGAAGACACCAGCGACACGGACACGTCCTCGTTTGGGGGCTCCCTAGCGGGGGCGGCAACATCCGGGCCCCCCGCCTCCACAGGTACAGCCGCCACCCAGCGCTCCAGCTCCGCCCTCCCAGCAGCCCCTCAGCCTTCGCTCCGTGCCCGCTCGCCCAGGAAGGCGGGCGTCTCCTTCGCCCAAGGCACCTCAGCCCCTGCCCCAGTTACCCCTGCTGCCCTCAGTGCGGAGCTCATTGACCTCGTGAGGACGCTCATTGTTGGGCAGACTACCCTTTTGAATGCCATCCAGGGGGTGGAAAGGGAGGTGCATCGGAGCAATGCCTACCTGGAGGGCATTCATTCGGGTCAGGCTGCCCATCAACAATCGTTCACTGCTCTGGCCTCAGCACTGACGGCAGCCATTGTCCCTGTCTCCAGCCTCCCTCTTCTAACTGCCTCCACCCTTTCTCTGTCTCCTGTCCCTCAGCCTATCCCATCCACACCATCAGACCAGCCTGCACACACCTCAACACCCAAGGCCAGATCATCCAGACACAAGCACCACAGGACACACAAGCATTCACCCCAGCAACACCCAGATGCAGACATTCCAACAGTCACTACCACCTCTGTGTCCCCCTCCTCCTCGTCTCCCTCCTCCCTCCCTGTGACGTCTACACTCACACCTGCATGCACACCACCATCAGCCAGTGCTTCCATCACCAGCACACCCTCCACTACAGTCCTCACACGTGCAGTCACCACCCCCACTGCCATCTACACGTCCCCTGTGTCCTCTCCCACTGTGTCTGTCACCCCCTCTTCCAAGACACATAAACGCAGGCAGACACCCAAACAACAGCCAACCACCTCACGACAGCCTACGCCTCAGTCACCTGCACCCAAAGACATCACACCTGACTCTCCTACAACCACATCCTCTTCCTCCACTTCCATCACCACTACTCCTACCCTTTACCTTGGTCCTAAGAAATGTTACCTCTCTAATCTTAACCTCTTTCCCTCCCCTGACCCACCCCCTCCATTGGTTAAGAGTCCCAAGAGCACCTCAGCCACCACCAGCCCAGCATCGAGGGTCCAAGTGGTGCATGGCTTCTGGAGTCCACCCTTTGGCGGCAGTGACACTTCACTGAGCAGCAAGGGGACATCCAGACCACCCCCAGGCAAGAGGACACGTAAAGTGAAGGGCCGCCGTGAGAGGACTGAGACGGCTGCCCCCAAGGAGCCAACAACGGCCACTTCACCTGCCACAACAGCCAGGGGAGGCAAGGGCTCGAGAGCCCCATCTAAGGAGCGAAAGGGCAGCAGGGCGGAGAGGTCATCCATCAGGAGCGTGGAGCTGGAGGGCCCCGCAAGCCCCATCCCGCCTGCAAGGGACGACAGCAAAGGGCCCAGGACTCCGTCCCCGAAGGGGCCTGCCACTGCACATTCGGAGGGCGAGTGATCAGGGTGTCCAGCCCAGGTCTGGCTCCCTAGACTTCCTGGAAGAGGACCGCTGAAGAGGGCACCGCCGTGCAGAAGAGCACCGCTGAACAGGGCCCCGCCGTGCAGAAGAGCACCGCTGAACAGGGCCCCGCCGTGAAGACAGGCACCACTGAACAGGGCCCCGCCGTGAAGACAGGCACCGCTGAACAGGGCCCCACCGTGAAGACAGGCACCGCTGAAGAGGGCCCCGCCGTGCAGAAGAGCACCGCTGAAGAGGGCCCCGCCGTGCAGAAGAGCACCACTGAACAGGGCCCCGCCGTGAAGACAGGCACCGCTGAACAGGGCCCCGCCGTGAAGACAGGCACCGCTGAAGAGGGCCCGCCGTGCAGAAGAGCACCGCTGAACAGGGCCCCGCCGTGCAGAAGAGCACCGCAGAACAGGGCCCCGCCGTGAAGACAGGCACCGCTGAACAGGGCCCCGCCATGAAGACAGGCACCGCTGAAGAGGGCCCCGCCGTACAGAAGAGCACCGCTGAACAGGGCCCCGCCGTGCAGAAGAGCACCGCTGAACAGGGCCCCGCCGTCTCAAGCACCGCTCCGCTGGGCCCCGCCGTCTCAAGCACCGCTCCGCTGGGCCCCGCCGTCTCAAGCACCGCTCCGCTGGGCCCCTCCTGTCAAGCACCGCTCCGCTGGGCCCCTCCTGTCAAGCACCGCTCCGCTGGGCCCTTCCTGTCAAGCACCGCTCCGCTGGGCCCCGCCATCTCAAGCACCGCTCCGCTGGGCCCTGCCGTCTCAAGCACCGCTCCGCTGGGCCCCTCCTGTCAAGCACCGCTCCGCTGGGCCCTTCCTGTCAAGCACCGCTCCGCTGGGCCCCGCCGTCTCAAGCACCGCTCCGCTGGGCCCCTCCTGTCAAGCACCGCTCCGCTGGGCCCTTCCTGTCAAGCACCGCTCCGCTGGGCCCCGCCGTCTCAAGCACCGCTCCGCTGGGCCCCGCCGTCTCAAGCACCGCTCCGCTGGGCCCCTCCTGTCAAGCACCGCTCCGCTGGGCCCTTCCTGTCAAGCACCGCTCCGCTGGGCCCCGCTGTCTCAAGCACAGCTCCGCTGGGCCCCGCCGTCTCAAGCACCGCTCCGCTGGGCCCCTCCTGTCAAGCACCGCTCCGGTGGGCCCCGCCATCTCAAGCACCGCTCCGCTTGGGCCCCGCCGTCTCAAGCACCGCTCCGCTGGGCCCCTCCTGTCAAGCACCGCTCCGCTGGGCCCCTCCTGTCAAGCACCGCTCCGCTGGGCCCCTCCTGTCAAGCACCGCTCCGCTGGGCCCTTCCTGTCAAGCACCGCTCCGCTGGGCCCCGCCGTCTCAAGCACCGCTCCGCTGGGCCCCTCCTGTCAAGCACCACTCCGCTGGGCCCCTCCTTTCAAGCACCGCTCCGCTGGGCCCCTCCTGTCAAGCACCGCTCCGCTGGGCCCCTCCTGTCAAGCACTGCTCCGCTGGGCCCCTCCTGTCAAGCACCGCTCCGCTGGGCCCTTCCTGTCAAGCACCGCTCCGCTGGACCCCGCCGTCTCAAGCACCGCTCCGCTGGGCCCCTCCTGTCAAGCACCGCTCCGCTGGGCCCCGCCGCCTCAAGCACCGCTCCGCTGGGCCCCGCCGTCTCAAGCACCGCTCCGCTGGGCCCCTCCTGTCAAGCACCACTCCGCTGGGCCCCTCCTGTCAAGCACTGCTCCGCTGGGCCCTTCCTGTCAAGCACCGCTCCGCTGGGCCCCGCCGTCTCAAGCACCGCTCCGCTGGGCCCCGCCGTCTCAGGCACCGCTCCGCTGGGCCCTTCCTGTCAAGCACTCCCCAGGATATGGCAGTGGGCATGGTGGCCCCTTCGTGGGTCTTGCGTCGTGGACTCATGTGGCTGAGGTGCCCCCCCTTCCCTTCCCCCTGAGGTGCCTGTAGTTTTGTCATCAGATGCCCCTGCAGTGTTCTCTCCAAAGGACTCAGGTCTCGTGTGTGGGCTTTGCCCTTGTGTTGCTACACTTTGGCCCACGGACAAATCGTTACTACGTAATATGTGCAGGACTGATTTCTGCAGTTGTCCACTGCTGTGTATATTGACTTTATAAATGTAAATATTCTGGCTAGTTGACCAATACTTATCGGAGGCTATTTTGGACATAAATATTTATTGACAATTTTGACATGTCATTGCATTTTTTACGGGGGTTTGGTTGGTGTCACTGTGACGTGTTGCTCTGCATTGGTGTGTACATATTGGGGGGGGGGGTTGCATATGTGTGTGCCCGTAACCTTTCGTCCTCCCCCCTCCCGTGTGTCATACGTGCTGTACTCACCATTGACGTCTGCGCCGGAGTTCGTACTCGTGGTAGATGAGCAGGTAGACGAGAGCAGGTATGATGTTCAATTCGGGTTCCATGCTGTCCTCCGTACTCGTGGAGTGCGTAGAGGTGAGCATTTTCACATTCGTAGTCTGTTTCCGCCGTTTTTTTATCGGCGGGGTTCCCGCCCCGGAAAAGGTGGCGGATTGGTGGGTCATGATAGTGTGGGCGGTACATTGTCTGCCGCCTGGCTGTTGGCGGTGACCGCCGCGCTGTTTGTCGGTCCTGCCGTGGCGGTCGGAGTGTTAATGTGGCGGGCTGTGTTGGCGGTTCCCGCCAGGGTCAGAATTCCATTTTTTGGACCGCCGGCCTGTTGGCGGTTTGGCCGCCGCTTTATCACCGACTGCCAGGGTTAGAATCACCCCCAATATGTCCTGGTGTTGGTAGACTATGCCACTCGGTATCCTGAGGCAATTCCCCTCCCAGTATGCACACGAAAGTAGTAGCTCAAGCAATGATTGAGTTTTTTTCAAGGGTCGGTTTCCCTAAAGAGATCCTGACTGATCAGGGTACCCCATTTATGTCCTGACTTATGGGAGAGGTCAGCAAAACCCTGGGAATAAAACAAATCAGAACCTCTGTGTATCACCCCCAAACTGACGGTCTAGTAGAACGATATAATCGGTCTATTAAATCACTACTCAGGAAGAGCATTGCAGAGGACGTAAGGGATTGGGAAAATAAACTACCCCTCGTACTTTACGTGATACGTACCCATACACAAAGTTCCCTTGGGCATAGCCCCTTCGAACTGTTATTTGGCCGACCCCCTCGCACTCTCCTAGAAATGTTAGTGGAACAGTGGGAAGAGACGGACGAGGAAGCCAAAGACCTCCTGACATATACTAAAGAATTGAGAGAGAATCTGCAGTCTGTTTGGGATAAGGCCCACGCTAACCTCCGTGAAGCCCAAGACAAACAGAAGAAAGGTTACGATTCCAGAAGTGTACTTTGTACTCTTAATGTCGGGGACAAGGCCCTGATCCTTCTCCCCAGTAGTGAGAATAAACTGTTGGCCCGGTGGCAAGGACCATACGAAGTATTAGAGCAGATCAATCCCAAAACGTATAGATTGGCTCTTCCCCACAGGCCCAATAAAGAACAAATTTACGACATAAACCTGTTAAAAAAATGGCAGGAAACTGATATCATACACAAAGTCCAACACATCACGACAGACCAAAGAGAAGACATACCATATCCCTCCTTTTTCCCTTCCCAAAACCCGGAGGAAAGTAAACCACAGATCAATACCTCCCTTTCCGAGACGTATAAAAACTCTCTCTCGCAGGCAATAAAATCCTACACAGATGTTTTTTCTCGACAGCCTGGTCACACTACATTAACAGAACACAGTATTCGTACTAAGAGCGAGGCAATAGCACGACAAAGACCCTATAGAGTTCCTGAGGCCAAGAAAACTGTGATTGAACAAGAAGTCCAAAACATGTATTATAGAGCCATCCAGTAGTCCCTGGTGTTCTCCTGTGGTATTAGTACCCAAGCCAGATGGGACAACTCGCTTTTGTGTAGACTACAGGAGGGTCAATGAACTAACTTATTTCGACGCATATCCCATGCCTCGCATTGATGAGCTATTGGAGAAAATAGGGCACGCCAGGTTCATGTCCACTCTAGACCTGACGAAGGGGTATTGGCAGATTCCTTTGAAAGCAACAGACAGAGAGAAAACTGCATTTGCTGCACCCTCCGGGTTGTATCAATTCACCGTCCTTCCTTTTGGGTTGCATGGAGCCTCTGCCACATTTCAGAGGTTAATGGATATGGTCTTGCATCCCCATCACTTGTATGCGGCAGCATACTTAGATGACATTGTGATATTTAGCGACACATGGTCTGATCACCTCCAACATTTAACAGCGGTCTTACAAGCATTAAGAGAAGCACGGTTAACAGCCAACCCCGAAGAGTGCAGACTGGGTTTTACCACCATTAGATATTTAGGCTACGTCTTAGGACAGGGACAGGTTCGCCCACAAATAGAGAAGGTGGAAGCTATTCAACAGATCCCGGTACCAACCTCAAAAAAAGAAGTACGTGCCTTCCTCGGTCTAGTGGGGTATTATAGGAGGTTTATACCCCAGTTCTCAACCATAGCTGAGCCCCTTACCAACTTACTGAAAAATGAGTCCCCTAAAACCTTTTCTTCTTTATCCGAGGCTAGTATGCGCAGTTTCATTGGTCTCAGGAATGCAATGTCTACTGACCTAGTGTTGTGTTGCCCTGACTTCGGTAGCCCTTTTTATTTACAAACTGATGCCTCCGGAGTTGGACTAGGGGCTGTGTTGTCACAACCGCAACCAGATGGTTCTGTCCACCCCATCGTATACATCAGTAGAAAGCTTCTCCCGCGGGAACTACACTATCATACCATTGAAAAGGAATGTCTGGCCATCAAGTGGGCCATTGAGTACCTCCGTTATTATCTCAGTGGCCGTCCCTTCACCCTCTTGACGGATCATGCTCCCATCACCTGGCTCGCTCGCAATAAGGATACCAACCCTCGGATCCTAAGATGGTTTCTCTCTCTACAACCTTTTTCTTTTCAGGTGCTCAACTCTCCGGGCCGTCTCATGGTGAATGCAGACTTTCTCTCCCGGCATCCTGCTTCTGAGCGTCATCGACAGACGCTCTCTAGGGGGAGTGTTTGCGATGGGTCGAACCAGTCCGACCCACACTCCGATCTTGCTTGTGCTGACACTGCCCCTAACACCACGGAAGCAACCCGGGAAGACGGCCTTCCCATTGGTTCCCTGACACCACCGCGGGAACTGAAGGTAGTCAAAAAGAGGCTTCCTCCCTTTCATGGGGAGAGCGACGGGTGTTGGAGTTGGTGCACGAAGGAGTCGACAGGAGACGAGGAACGGAAGCCTAAGGAGGACGTTGCCCCAGAAGATGCCGAAACCGCTCTGCGGGAGCGGACTGACATTGGAATCCAGAATGGTGGAGATCCGGTGGAGAGACGAGGACCGCTGGCCCCGGGGAGCACACGAGTGAGCCGCCACGCTTCAGGAGAAGCGTGGCCAAACCAGGTACGGGAGTGCGGGACAGGGAGAAAAGAGCGGGAGGTGGGAGGAGACGGGAGAAAGGAAACACGGGCACTGCACTATGAGCACGGGGACAGGGGGGGGAAAGGAATAAGCACATAGGAAAGAAAGAAGTAGAAGAATCGGAAAGGAATACAGAAGAAGACAAGGAGCCAAGAAAAGAGGCAACACAAGAGAACAGGCCTAAGAGAAAGGAAAAAAAAGACCAGGGCAGTAGAAAAGACAAAGAGAGACGAGAGGAAGATTACGAGGGAGTAAGAGAAGGGCAAAAGAAGAGAAAACTCGCTAACAGCAGGACAGAAGGGAAGACAGGAAAGAAAGAAAACTAAAGAACAGCAATGAGAAGACAACAAGGATAGTAAAAGAAAAGAACAATAGGAAGACCAGGGAGTGAGGAAAGAGAGTGGAGAGAAAAGGCAGAGAGGAAAGGAAGAGAGGAAGGAAAAACAAACCCCACACTTACCGTATCTATTTTTGTTTTGTGTTTCCACACGCTTCCCGCGAGGCCCTGGAAGAAAGAAAGAAGAGGACGAGGTGTAGCGGGCAGAAGGAAAAGACATTTAAATCCTCCAACCCACAAAAAACTACCCAACAACCATATTATTTATAATGTCTAAAGACCAATAAAGGCAACTTACCTAAACCAAAACCAAACAGACTGCTGTTATCGATCGACCATCCTCGTACATGGATGTTCATGGAATATGTGCTCTTCCCATTCCGATATACATACTCTGTGGCAGATGGTGGACAGATTGCTACATGTGTCCTATCAATGCAGCCAATGCCATGTGGAAATTGGGCCTCCTGGTAGAAATCAAATTTGTTTTTTTGCAAATCCTGTGGGGTGTTGGGGAATTATGGGGGTCATTCCGACCCCGGCGGGCGGCAGGCGCCGCCCGCCGGGCGGAGACCGCCAACAGACCGCACCGCCGTCAAATGACCGCGGCAGTCATTCTGACTTTCCCGCTGGGCCGGCGGGCGATCTCCAAAAGATCGCCCGCCGGCCCAGCGGGAAAGCCCCTGCAAAAAGGAAGCCGGCTCCGAATGGAGCCAGTGGATTTGCAGGGGTGCGACGGGTGCAGTGGCACCCGTTGCGATTTTCAGTGTTTGCAAAGCAGACACTGAAAATCTTTGTGGGGCCCTGTTAGGGGGCCCCACGACACCCGTTCCCGCCATCCTGTTCCTGGCGGTAAAAACCACCAGGAACAGGATGGCGGGAAGGGGGTCGGAATCCCCATGGCGGCGCTGCAAGCAGCGCCGCCATGGAGGATTCCGTGGGCCAGGGGTAAACCGGGTTCCCCTTTTCTGACCGCGGCTTTACCGCCGCGGTCAGAATGGCCCAGGAAGCACCGCCAGCCTGTTGGCGGTGCTTCCTCGGTCGTGGGCCCTGGTGGTCGGTGACCGCCAGGGTCAGAATGACCCCCTATATGTGCAGATGGATTTTGGTTAACATTGCATTTAGCAATACATTAAAGAAGTGTGAAAGTGCACTTTGAGATACACCTCCAGCTGCTGCTATGACCCCTTGATAGCTTCCTGAGGCTAAGAGGTGCAGGGAGCATAATACCTGCACATAAGTGGGTATGGCATTGGTTCTGTGTGTCGCTGCAGTAGGGTTTGTAAATCATCTATTAAATCAAGGATTATGGCAGAGTTCAACCTGTACTTGTCAAAAATCTCCTCCTCTGTCTGTTCAAATAGGGTAATGCACACTCTAAAAATGCGCTCCTGTCTCCTCCTCCCTCTCCTCAAACCTGCCAGGATCCTCATCCTCCTTGCCATGACGTGCTAACGCGTCCCTTACTAGATAATTTATTCACTCTGGGACTCGTTTTAGGCCGATGAATCTTTTTTCACCCTGATTGAAGACACCTTACGACGAGATATCTAATCCACATGTCAATCAATAAGTCAATAACGTCATCAATATTCACCATAACAAATCAATTACATTAAGCAATAACATTAAAAAGACTCGGAAACCACCATGACCTTTCAGTCATGAATAGCCACACCAGTTTAGTACGATTTTATGATGTTTATTCCCTATTGATTACAATTCTACTAGTAAGTTTATTAGTCTCAGAACCATGAAACACATCAGCATTGACATAGTAAGGCAGCTCGAATAAGATTTCATCAAAGCAAAGATCACGAACATTAGAACATAACACGACGTCAACATAGGTTAACCTTAGCAGAGTATCATTAGCACATTATTCAACAAAGCATTGATTCAGTCATTTGTCTATTTGCGTCCGTCTAGTGAACCCCTTAACTAACCTCGAATTAGCATTGGCATGTTGGGCTTCATGCAAAACAATTTTGGCAACACAAATTTAGAAAACATCTAACTATGGTCACTGTCAAAAGAAGCAGTTGGTGCCTAGAAAGGAAAGGCAAACAAACTATTACAATTTTATCATCATATAGTTACACTCCGTAATGGGTCACCATACAGAGTCAGTCTTCGGCCTCAGGACATCAGTTGATTCGCCATCAGCCAGGAAATACAGCAAAGTTCAGCAAGACGGGGTAAGTAGGGACACTTCCCTCATAAGGAGGAGAAGTATAGGACGGGCAAGGTAAGGGTGAGGATGGTTTGAAGAGTCAAACAGCAAAGTTTAGGCAGAGTGACAAAGTATCTGGGTAATAGCAAGAATAGTTCGCAATGGCATCGCCTAATGGCTCCTCGTGTCAAAGGTTTTTATCCCTTTTCTGTTGTACAGTCCCCTAATTTCTAATCGGGCAGGTTTGGCACACCACTATCTCCATCCAATGGTTTTCCAGTCGTACCATCAAAATTGTCACCTCATAACAGTTCTCACGTAGTTTATTGGTTCTTGTGATTGACGTCTCCAACGGGTAGAATGTCCGGTATGATTTCATATTCTCGTGGTCCTCTCGCATCCCCAGTCAGTGGTTCCATTGTCTATACCGGTTTAGGCGACCTTGCACCTGTTGCGAGTCTACACTGTTGCAGTCAGCAAGAATGTTTCCTTGAGCAAGTCGAGTTTCATGAGAATGGATCTACTACAGTTACACTCTTCTTCTAGCTTCTGGAAAAATACGATTACATGTCCTTCAGCAAGTCAGCACACTGCACCTTAGAAAAACACATTTAATATGAAACCGAGCAGCTAGGCCCGACTCATGCTAACTAAGGCCTAGTGAATTAATTAACAAAACCTTAATATATAGCGCTTAATACTAATACAAAATCATACATTATTGCATCAATAACTCTTATTATTCAATTTTATTAGTTCCCGTATATCTTGGCGGCCACTCCCCGTGGGCACATTTCGGATTCACGTTAGTAAAACACATTAATACATTTTCTATGCAGCATTATTATACATTAGTTCATAAACTTTTTTGTGTTAATTTTGATTATAAGAGCTACGCTCCAACAATCCCTCCTCTGATGACACTTGTCATCACACAAAAACCTTTTCCTTCACAACCTTTTACTTTCTTAAATTACGCATTTCAATTTCTTCACCCCTCCTTAATTTTGCATAAGTTTCTTTGAATATTTTCTCCTTTTTCTTTTCCTCGTTCCTTTTATTGCGTTTTGCCAATTTTTCTCAAATTCTTTTACTAATTTTACATGATAACCATAGTCCTAATAAACAAGCTAGAACAATTAATATACCCCATATTATTTTTGCAAGTATCCCATTCCAAATACTACTAAACCAACTCCCTACTTTAGCAATTCCCTTTCCAACCTTTTCCCAAACTCCAGGTTCCTTCAGCTCCTTCAAATCTGTACTATCTCTTGTTAGGTTAGTAAGCATACTCCTAATCTTATTACTATTGTCAGGTATGAATGCACAACAGTGGCGCTCATTAAGCATCTTACAGACTCCGCCACTCTTCGCTAAAAGAATGCCTAAAGCAAGCCAGTTTTGAAGAGACATAGCCCTCTTCGCAGCAAGTTCAGTATCCATCCGGAGTATAGCCCCTGTGAAGTTTGTCAGCATGTTATCCACAATAGTAGACAACTTTCGAATCTTTACGGAGTTTAAGATAACCCCCACTGAAGGAATTATGGCTCCACATATATCACCTACGACAGCAGCCGCTGTCTCTCTCTTTTGTCTAGTATGATGTAGTTCAGACATTTTAGTAAAATTCTTTAAGTCGTCAAATTGGTAGATCTTTGGGAATACTATTCCCAAATAACATGTCCCATACCATCCCTTTGGAAGACGGTAATAATCATTAAGTCCACATATGTAATAGATCCCAGGGATCGCTGGATCCTGTCCATTTAACATGAATGTCCACTTACTCTGAAACAAAAACACATGTCTGCACTCACTCGTTCCCACAAATAAAGTGTCATGATCAGATTTTGGCCTATATATACAAAGCTTTCCTACGTGTAATGCATCCACAGCTAGCTTGCCTTGCGCCTTTATTGCACTATAAGCATAATCATTCACAAACGTTTGTTTTTCTAATCCCTTTTCTAGCTTTTCCTTTAACGCTTTTCTTCTATCATCAGTGTGATCTAAGAAGCTCTTCTCTACAGGCGTTAGTAAGCAGGTTAGATTATTGCGGTGCGCATAAGCTGTCCCAAATGTCAGTGTCGGCTCAAAGAAACTCCTAACTATTTTTATGCTTTTTTCCTTAGATATTTTACTTAAAAACTCAATTATAGGCACAAAAGAAAACACCACATCTAGATAAAAATAGAAGTATTGAATATGTTCTTGATCATAGAATCTTGTTAATAAGAAACTACAGCTTATTCCGTAGGTAAGCGGCAAACTATGATAAGTAACCCCTTCTTGTATTGACGAAGGAATCTTCGTGCACACATAGCAATTCTTTGCATCCATTGTATCAACATACTCATTCAACAAGCGATAGAAGACATTAGTAGATAGATCCTTTTTCGTATTAGTTCCCTCATGCAAATACTTTGTATCCTGCTCAAACCTCTCCCATGGTGTTAGTGTAGTTGTCTCAGGAATTGAAGCACTGTTAATCGCACTCTTATCCACCAATGGCATTCCCACAATCACACCTATAATTATTATTGCACACACACACCCAAAATAACACTTAACCATCTACGAATCCTACCCCTATTATCATTATCTCTAATGTTACTCAACTTGAGGAAGATTTAAAGCTCTTTTTTTTTTTCTTGTGCAAAGTCTCTCTCTTGGCAAGTATTTACAGCGTTTCACTCACTCCCAGGACCCTTTGTCAAATCAGGTTAGCAGCTTGTCATAATCGGTTCTTCAGAGTCAATTCAGGTTAACAGTGTCACATCCAGCAATTTATCAGTCTCTTTTCTCAGGTTTCTTTCTCTATTTAATTTCAGTTTAACACATTCTCTTTCTATGGATTGAATTCAGGTGCTGTAGTATTGACCTGGAATCTCTCGATCAAAACAGAATGCCAAGAATTCTTGTTGCTACTCAGCTGATGTCGCATAAGCCCATTAAGGGCCTGCGTACCTCCTGTTTGCAACTCTCTTTCTTTTCAGTTTGCGATCACCCTGCAACTCTCCTTCACTGAGATCTTCTTTCCTTGTTGTGTCAATTTCTTCTTCTATTTTTTCATTAAGGACCACTTTCTCCTTTGCAGCTTGTGGTTCCGGCCAATTGTCTCCTTTAAGTGTTTAAGTGTTTTCCTACCGCTCAGCCTTTCAGGATGTTGACCAGTGCCCTCCTCTTGTGCTATGGTGTATTCTCTTGATGGACCTGCAAACGGCTCAGGAGGAGTCGGAACACTTTGACCTCCTTCTACCTCACCTCCTTCGCCTTCAGGGTCTGTCAAGGGCTCAACTTCGAACCCGTATCCATCTGCTTCTGGGAGAACCTCTCTTTGGGTCGGTCCTCCTGGCACCTCAGTTGAGATAGGCTCACCGTCACCCCTATGGATTCTGTTTGCTGTTTGAGTGACCAAGCCGTCCTCAACGGCTCTCCTTCAGTCTCAGTTCCCCTTTGATTACTCTCCAGCCCTGAGACTTCCTTCTCTGCAGCTGTAGTTTTCGACAATTCGAGTTCCTCATCAGTTGGACACGTCACCTTCTTTGTGTGACTGGCATGGATCCAGTTTGGAAGTCCTGCACATTTCATAGCAGTAGTAGTTGTCAGTATTACTTGATACGGCCCCTTCCAACGTGGCTCCAAACACGACTTCCTCACGTGTTTCTTAACAACAACCCAGTCACCGGCTTTCAGGGTGTGACCTGGATCAGTTATCGGTGGCAATGAGGTAGCTTCCACCTGGTGAGAGAAAGAGCGGACCACGTCAGCCAGACCCTTGCAGTAGTCCAACACCATATCATCTGTGATATTCACAAGAGCATTTGCAGGCACTACGGGCAATCTCATAGCTCGGCCCATAAGAATTTCATGAGGAGACAGTCCTGTTTTCTTGTCGGGTGTGTTTCTCATTGACATCAGCACTAAGGGCAATGCATCTGGCCATTTCAAATTTGTGGCTGCACACATCTTTGCCATTCTCGACTTCAAGGTACCATTCATCTGCTCCATTAGTCCTGATGCTTCTGGGCGGTAGCTACAGTGTAATTTCTGTTCAATGTTCAGGGCAGCACACAAGAGCTTAATCACCTCATTGTTGAAGTGACTTCCCCTAGCTGATCCTAAAGAGATTGGAAACCCAAAACGTGGTATCAACTCCCTAAGCAGGAGCTTCGCTACTGTGAGACTGTCATTTCTACGTGTAGGGTAAGATTCAATCCAGTGACTGAAAATGCACACAATCACCAACACGTACCTCAGACCTCCACATACAGGCATCTCAATAAAATCTATGTGCATTCTGCTAAATGGACCTCCCGCTCTCCCAATGGGGCTCAAATTCACCATGGTCCCTTTCCCCGCATTCATCTGCTGACAGATTATGCACCTGTGACAGATAACTTCTGCAGCCTGTCTGAATTTTGGATTGAACCAATCGACTTTGAACAACCTGATCATTGCGTCTCTCCCAACATGTGCTTGACCATGGTAAAACCTTGCAAAGTGTGACAAAAGGCTGTTTGGCAAAACCATTTTCCCCTCTTCTGAAACCCATAAATCATCAGATCTCTGTACGCATTGCATTTTGAGTCAAAAGCGTTTCTCCTCTTTGCTGGCACGTCCCTGCAACGATCTCAACTCATCCAGTGTGTCAACCACCCTTAATGCATACCCTGAGCATGTTTCATTTTCAGTTTCAGGTAACAATTCCCATTGGTCTTGAAACGATACGCAGTTCAATGCACTAAACCTTGCAACTTGATCTGCATATCCATTTCCCATTGACACAAAGTCTTGTGATTTAACATGAGCAGTGCATTTTACCACGGCAATTTCAAGAGGTAATTGAATTGCGTGCAACAATTCCTTAATTCTTTCGCCATTTTTCACTGGAGAACCAGAAGAGGTCAGGAAACCTCTCTGTGACCACAACTGGTCAAAATCATGGACAATTCAAAATCCGTATCTGCTATCAGTATAAATAGTGACTTTCAGGTTCTCAGCAGCTTGGCATGCCCTATTAAGAGCAATTAATTCAGCCACTTGAGCAGAGTATACTCTTTCAAGCCAGGATGCTTCTAGGATCCCATAGATTGTACACACGGCATATCCAGCTCTCAGCACTCCAACTGAGTCTCTCAGGCATGAACCATCAACAAAGATAATGTAATCATTTTCTTCCAATTGGGTATCTTTAATGTCGGATCTCGGTTTGGTGCACAGATCCGTTACCTCAAGACAATCATGTTCTACCTCCTCAGCATCATCAATGTCTATATTTTCATTAGGAAGCAAAGTTACCAGGTTCAACACAGTACATCTCTTCAAAGATACATTAGGTGACCCCAGTATAATTGTTTCATACTTTGTGAGTCTCGCATTTGTCATATGCTGCGTTTTTGTTCGGGTCAACAGAATTTCAACTGAATGTGGGACGATTACTGTTAAGGGATGTCCCATCACTATACCTTCACACTGAGTGAGGCTTTGACCAACTGCTGCAACTGCACTCAAACAACCCGGTAAGGCTGCTGCGACTGGGTCCAAAGTAGCTGAAAAATATGCTACTGGGCGGTTTGTACCTCCATGGACCTGTGTCAGGACAGACAAAGAACAAGCATCACGTTCATTGCAAAACAATACAAAAGGCTTTGTGTAATCAGGCATACCTAAAGCTGGTGCCCTGCACAATTTTTCCCTCAGTGCAATGAATGCCTCATCTCTTTCTCGGACATGGTTATGGCACCCGGGCCGTCTTGAATTTCTTTGACAGTCAACCTCACCAAAGGTTTAGAGATAATCGAGAAGTTGGGAATCCACTGACGACATTAGCCCACCATTCCCAAAAACATCCTAACGTCCCTCTTGGTTGTCGGGGGATTCATCTGCAATATGGATGTCACCCTTTCTTTGGATATTTTCCTCGACCCTTTTTCAATCAGGTGACCTAAGTACTTCACCTCTTTCTGACAGTACTGTAGCTTCTTTGGGGACACTTTAAGGGTCATTCTGACCCTGGCGGGCGGCGGACGCCACCCGCCTGGCGGGAACCGCCAAATGGCCGCTCCGCGGTCAGAAGACCGCGGAGGCCATTCTGACTTTCCCGCTGGGCCGGCTGGCGCCCGCCAAGGGACCAACCGCCGGCCCAGCGGGAAAGGCCCTGCAACACAGAGGCCGGCTCCGAATGGAGCCGGCGGTGTTGCAGGGGTGCAACGGGTGCAGTTGCACCCGTCGCGATTTTCACTGTCTGCAATGCAGACAGTGAAAATCTCCCTGGGGCCCTGTTAGGGGGCCCCTGCACTGCCCATGCCAGTGGCATGGGCAGTGCAGGGGCCCCCCAGGGGCCCCACAACACCCGTTCCCGCCATCCTGTTGCTGGCGGGAAGGGGGTCGGAATCTCCATGGCGGCGCTGCTTGCAGCGCCGCCATGGAGGTTCTGCCCAAGCAGGGGAAATCCGGCGGGAAACCGCCGGATTCCCTTTTCTGACCGCGGCTTTAACGCCGCGGTCAGAATGGGCAATGAAGCACCGCCAGCCTGTTGGCGGTGCTTCCGTTGCCCCCGGCCCTGGCGGTCTTGTACCGCCAGGGTCGGAATGAGGCCCTTTACGTCCGTTCCTTCCCAAATGATTCAGTAAGGCAATAGTATCGTACCTGCAGTCATCTCTCGTTTTGGACGCAATTAACAAATCATCAATGTACTGTACTAGAGTCGAACTAAAAGGCAATTCTAATGATTCCAAGTCCTTCTTCAGTATCTGATTGAAGATGGAAGGAGATTCAGAAAACCCTTGAGGAATTCAACACCAACTGTAAACCTTGTCCAGGAATTTGAAACTGAAGAGAAATTGGCAGTCCTCATGAAGAGGCACTGAAAAGAATGCTTGAGACAGATCCACAACTGTGAACCATTCTGCATCACACGGAACCTGAAACATAATCACGGCTGAATTTGGCACTATGAGGCAACATTTTACCACAATCTCATGAACTTTTCTCAGGTCTTGAACAATTCGAACTTTCCCATAAGGCTTTTTCAGACCCATTATTGGTGAATCACACAGGCTGCTCATCACTTCTTTTAGAACCCCTTGCTTTACAAAGTCTGCAATTATCTGTGTCACCTGTATAAGGACATCCTGCACCATCATTGGGCACTCCCCCTCCAGTGTCCCACGCCCCCGCACGCGTGACATGGTAACACCTTTTTCATCCCTTGCACATCATTTTGAACCCCAACGCTATTTAAATCTGGACCACTGTTCACAAAACCTCCTCGACCTCTCGGTTGTGACTGTGACGTTTCCTTGCTGTTGCTGCTGTACCATCTGCTGTACTCCATTTCCCTGCATCCCTGCTTGAGCTGCTCTAATTTGCATCACCATCACCTTCTCTTTCAGCTTTTTCTGCTTCAATTCAATCTCATCGCTACAGTATTTCGCATACTGCAACACCTCATCGATCTGCTTTGCTTGTCAACAGATCAAATGGTTGTTAATCATCTGGCTAATCTCTGGTCTCAATCCTTCAACAAATCTGAACACAAGGTGATTCATGTCTTTTGGTTCTATGACCTCAGTGCCACTATAGTGTTTGAATGCCTTCAACAACCTCTCATAGAAAGCATGTAGCGACTCTTTACCTTCTTGTGACGTTCGATCAATTGTCTGCCAATCAGTAACTTCAGCAACACTTTCTGTTTCAAAAACTCAATCACCTTATGATAATACCTCATCCCTTCAGAAGACGGTGCTCCAGTAATCTTGTCCATTTCCGGTTCCTCTGTAGGCCAATCCACACCCCTCTTGCATTCAAGCCATAAATCAGCTGGGACTATAATCTCAAACAGGGTATTCAAGTCTTCCCAAAGGCACTTCGCGAGTTTCACAAACCTGTCCGTCTGCTGGTACCACTCTAATGGCTTCTCCCTTAACCTGGGATAATCATTTGTGAATGACAGGATGTCACCCCTAGACCACGGTACATGGACTAGAACCCCTCCAGTTGTTTTTCTTATTGGTAACATTCTTATTGTTCCCGTGTCCGGTGCAGCTTTTGCCTGCTTTGGTTCCGGGCAGTCACCTTTCTCCTTATCTCTCTTCTTTGCCCACCTGCCTTCCCACTTCTCTAATGCTCCCCAAATTTGAGCACTCTGCAATATCTCTTTGAGATGTGCCTTTTTTCCGGTGGATCTCATGTGATCAAAATCTTTAGGTTCGAAGTCTAACCTATAACTCCTCTTCAAATGCTCAGTATTGTCTAAGTCTATGCCGTATTTGTCCGCTAGGTTTGCCAACCTCTGGTGCACCCTGCTCACTTCTTTGGTTATTTTGGGGCACAGAAACCTCAATTCTGCTTCTGTGTATGACTCTAGTTTGTTCACCCCCATCGTTCCTTCTACTAGCTCTATGGCTTCCACACCCAATCTCACAAAATTCAGGTATTCCTCTCTTTCTGATCTCTCTGCAGTCACTGAAGTAGTCTGCGGAGTGTTGAGCTTGTCTAATCACTCGTTCAACTGTTGCGCTGTTAAGCCTTGCAACAAGACATTTCCAGACTGCATCATTGATGTCTGTGACGTATTTGCACTCATTACCTGTGGGGTTAGTTTACCCAACCCTGCTTGCCTCATTGTCTCCAAAGGAACCCCAATCGGACTTAAGTCCAACAAGGATCTAGACCTTTCGGCTGTCTGTCCCCCCTGTGTCATTCCCTGCAAGTTTCCTTTGAACCCTCCTCTTATCGCCTCTTGGGTCATCACTTCTTGATCACATACGCAGGGTTTAGCTTGCACATACAGCGGTACTGGCGGACCAACAGTAATTGGCAATGATATAGCAGCTGGTGTCTGTCCAATTCCCAAACCCTGTGGAACATTAACTCCCATAGCTTGATTCTTCATGGGTGCTGTGGCTACCAACTGCGGTCCTGTGACAGAAGTGTAATTCGGAACCACCTGTTGCTGTGGCTGGGGCAGCAATTGTGGAGTTGGCTCAATCTGCACTAACTTTGCTCTCATGTATACTGGATCAGGCGGCACTACCAAACTCGTAGTTGTCTCTAATACTGGGACATCAGGATAGAGCCTCTGAATTTGTGGTGGCTGCAACTGAATCTGCATGTCTGGAGCGGTGGATGCACTGACACCATTCTGTATCGGAACTATATTGTTTGTCTGTACTGTATTTATGGCACCCTGGTTTTGTGTCAGATCTTCAGGACCAGCACTGGTACTTGGTCCATTATCATTCATGGCATATGGTAGCAGTCGATCATTTAACAACTGATTAAGAAACTCCTCATCGTCTGAATCATCTGCATCTGCCCAAGACTTCTGAGTCTCCTTTGGCTTACTAGAGCCCTTGTCGGTTTTACAAGTGGCCTTTTTTCCCTGTGTCTCGTCTTCTTGAGTTATTGCCGGAAACATCCTAACTCTGTCTACTATTCCGCTTCTCCACATCTTAGTCTCGCTATCCCATCTAGCCTCCGCTAGAGTCTTTTCTGCTCTTTTCATTCTCCTCACAAATTTCTGCTGTCTCTGTTGTATGGCCATTAAATCCCAAATTGCTAATGCCTCAAACTGAGCTGGTCTGGGAGGTGGTTTTTGCTCACTTAACACCCTCCGCAAATTTTCCAAAATCCTTATATTAAACGTTCCGTACTCCGGAAATGCCAAACATCCCTCCTTTTCTGTCATTTTGCACCACTGCTTTAGCCAAAGACATGGCGAGACTCCCTTCTCCTCCATTACGGTATAAGCCGGAGTATCCTCTGGCGGTGGAGGCTCCCCCACACTCGCTGTAATGTATGTATCTCATCTCAAAGCACTCTTTAGAACCTTGAAAAACTTCATTTTTGCGTCTTTTATTTTGTTTAAAAGTGACTTTAATTC
The DNA here is from genome assembly GCF_031143425.1 of Pleurodeles waltl. Classification (NCBI taxonomy): domain Eukaryota; kingdom Metazoa; phylum Chordata; class Amphibia; order Caudata; family Salamandridae; genus Pleurodeles; species Pleurodeles waltl. The sequence continues at coordinate 665,297,574 of NC_090445.1, read as the reverse complement.
CCAGAACACTCTACACCTACCCTCTCAACCAATTGCCTCTCACAGACGGCTGCCAATCCGTGTGCGACCCTTCTCGGCAACTGACCTATCCCAGCGCGGCTCCAATGACGTCACACTCACACACACTGCGGCTGACAAAGTCTTACGGCCTGTCTTCCTCACGCAGAAATGAATGCAATATATTGCGAGCACAACAAAACCCAAATTTGCCGGTTTACTACAGGAAGGGTATCACATTCGCTTCAGAACTTTACAGAGATTTCACTTGAAACCCGGCCGCTACTCTCTCCTTCTCAGCTCCCGCACTCGCAAGCAGAATTTGACCTGCAAATCCTACTCTCAAATTGTCAATGGTTCATTCTAGTGCACTTTAGAACTTGCCAAATCTCCATCGAAGGTTTCATTCACACATTTGACTCAAACTCAACTCGTCAACCACGCCCGATTGACCTATTAAACTGTACAAATTACAACATAAACGAAGAGTCTCATACACTTCTCAATATACTCCGGAGTCTCAGACCACAACAGGTCTGTACATCACCAACAACCATGTGGACAATTTTTGAGCACAAAGCGCCACACTCACATGAAGTTCGCCAACTTCCCTACTCTCATACTGTGGAGTACGCCCACTCCTACTAAAACATTACCTGACCTAAATTCTCACAAACTTCACAAATCACCTGCGATATGCATAAGCTGAGCAAGCGCAAATTCTATTTCACACATGCTAGGATGCCGAGAACATACCCAACTCACTTAGGCAAGCTTCGAGATTCTGAGAAAGTCATTTGGGACTTAGAGACACATCATACCTCCTATTTGCATTATTTCGAAAACACTTTTAAACAACGGTCCCTCGTCCTAAGGCCCCCAAAGGGCCTTAAACATCCTCTACTACCAGAACTGCTAACGCGTTGCTTACTAGATAATTTATTCACTCTGGGACTTGTTTTAGGCAGATGAATCTTTTGACCCTGATTGAAGACACCTTAAGACGAGATGTCTAATCCACATGTCAATCAATAAGTCAATAACGTCATCAATATTCACCATAACAAATCAATTAGATTAATCAATAACATTAATAAGACTCGGAAACCACCATGACCTTTCAGTCATGAATAACCACACCAGTTTAGTACGATTTTATGATGTTTATTCCCTATTGATTACAATTCTACTAGTAAGTTTATTAGTCTCAGAACCATGAAACACATCAGCATTGTCATAATATGGCAGCTCGAATAAGATTTCATCAAAGCAAAGATCACGAACATTAGAACATAACACGACGTCAACATAGGTTAACCTTAGCAGAGTATCATTAGCACATTATTCAACAAAGCATTGATTCAGTCATTTGTCTATTTGCGTCCGTCTAGTGAACCCCTTAACTAACCTCGAATTAGCATTGGCATGTTGGGCTTCATGCAAAACAATTTTGGCAACACAAATTTAGAAAACATCTAACTATGACCACTGTCAAAAGAAGCAGTTGGTGCCTAGAAAGGAAAGGCAAACAAACAATTACAATTTTATCATCATATAGTTACACTCCGTAATGGGTCACCATACAGAGTCAGTCTTCGGCCTCAGGACATCAGTTGATTCGCCATCAGCCAGGAAATACAGCAAAGTTCAGCAAGACGGGGTAAGTAGGGACACTTCCCTCATAAGGAGGAGAAGTATAGGACGGGCAAGGTAAGGGTGAGGATGGTTTGAAGAGTCAAACAGCAAAGTTTAGGCAGAGTGACAAAGTATCTGGGTAATAGCAAGAATAGTTCGCAATGGCATCGCCTAATGGCTCCTCGTGTCAAAGGTTTTTATCCCTTTTCTGTTGTACAGTCCCCTAATTTCTAATCGGGCAGGTTTGGCACACCACTATCTCCATCCAATGGTTTTCCAGTCGTACCATCAAAATTGTCACCTCATAACAGTTCTCATGTAGTTTATTGGTTCTTGTGATTGACGTCTCCAACGGGTAGAATGTCCGGTATGATTTCATATTCTAGTGGTCCTCTCGCATCCCCAGTCAGTGGTTCCATTGTCTATACCGGTTTAGGCGACCTTGCACCTGTTGCGAGTCTACACTGTTGCAGTCAGCAAGAATGTTTCCTTGAGCAAGTCGAGTTTCATGAGAATGGATCTACTACAGTTACACTCTTCTTCTAGCTTCTGGAAAAATACGATTACATGTCCTTCAGCAAGTCAGCACACTGCACGTTAGAAAAACACATTTAATATGAAACCGAGCAGCTAGGCCCGACTCATGCTAACTAAGGCCTATTGAATTAATTAACAAAACCTTAATATATAGCGCTTAATACTAATACAAAATCATACATTAGTGCATCAATACCTCTTATTGTTCAATTTTATTAGTCCCCGTATATCTTGGCGGCCACTCCCCGTGGGCACATTTCGGATTCACGTTAGTAAAACACATTAATACACTTCCTATGCGCCATTATAATACATTAGTTCATAAACTTTTTCATGTTAATTTTGATTATAAGAGTTACGCTCCAACAGATGTAGAGTGCAGCCATTGTAGGAAAGAGCTGATGCATTCAGGGCCTTTTTATATAGGTTGCACCTATTTACCACCTAATTATAATTTGTGGTAAATTGCACAGGCAAAAACCCATTTTGTGACTAATCGCAATTTGCGGATGCTTAATACATTGATTTGCGATTCGGTATTTACGAATTGCAGTGTGCGATTTGCAAAATATAGTGGCAATTTTATGGAATCGCTATTTTAGCGATTCCTTAATATTGCACTGCAAATGCCTTTAAGATATCGCGAAATGCGATTTTGCATTCGCAAACAGAGGAATTCACTGATTTGCACTGTTTGCGAATGCAAAATCCTTTAATACATTTAACCCTACATTTGGTAAAGACATTTCATATCATGAAGACTTCTACGTTAACGGGTTGAGTGTTTCTTTTGTTGCTTTCTCCTTTGTTCGTCCATTTAGTTGGGGAGGGATGTTATACTGCACGTGAACAGGGTTAGCATTTTAGGTAAACACCCCCTCCTACTAGGTGTATCTTCTAATATAGGGGTCAATCCATAACGCTGTTAGTCAATAAAGGACGTCAGTCCGCCTTCAATGGTGCAATTCAACAGAGTAACACACTCTCCATTTCTGTTACTGAGGCTCTGCATTGCCTAGGATAACCACCTACCTCCATGTTATCACGGATGTCATTCAACCAACAATTCATTACGATTCGGTGTCTCACGCTGACTAATTGGTTTAATATTATGGCACCCAAACCACAATAACCTGAATAAACGTGATTTTCACATTAAAGCCTACGACTGGAAACACTGCCCTCCTTCCCAGGTGCACCGACCCACCCAATCCAAACAATCACAGCTAATGCCTGAATTCAAATCGTACATTGATGTAGTGCATACTTTAACCACAAGAGGGCACTAACGCACTGCTAAATGTATTGATGAACTCCGGTAATAACGAACGATGCAAGAATTTGTGTGTGTTTTAACTAAATTAAAATTATTGCAAATTACATGTAGAATAAACTAGGCCTTAGACGAAAAACAGTATTTTCAAGGCAGATGTGAGCAATAAGCTTCCATAGCCCCATGTATTTAGCTAAAATCACTAATATATGTTTTCTTTCTTTTACCCTGCCGAGGCTGAGTATGTGAGCAATAACCCTTCAATGATACAAATGTGTTTTGAATCAATGGAGTGAATAGATGAAATATTAATGTCATCTTTCTCACGTGCTTAGTTTTCCTAAAATATAATAATATATTTAAATATTTAGTTTAATTTCCATACAATGTTTCTTTATCAATAGGTTTTGTCAATAGAAGTGGATGGGAAAGGGAATGATTTCTCATAGTAATGTAGTGCTTCAACCATAAACTGTTTTTATCCTATAGTGAGAGGAGCTGAGAAACCTGTCTGATTTGATAGTTGCATTACAATGTGTAGCACATTTGTTTTTTATGTTTAGAAGCTCTTTGTTTAGTGCGCTTGGTTGCTGGAAACTATCCTGTTTCCATGATGAGACTGCTGCCTGATTGGACGAGATGACTGACTACTGCTACTGTTTGTTGCACTTGCTCATACGAACACGATATATAAATGCGTGTTCCTAGAGCAAGGGCCAGCCTTTCAGATCTCTTCTGACCCAGACTCTCTGCTGACCTTCTCAGACTCACTCTATGAGACCCTTTATTTCCGTTGCCTGAATCTATGCTGCTCTGATTCTCTAATGAGTTTCTTGAACCTCTCTTTATAGGAAGTTCTGCTTATAATCAGAAATCTATGCTAAAAGCTCAATTCTTTCACATCTCAAATTTAGATGTGTTCATGGGTTCTATCTGACACTTTCTTCTCACGTTAACTTAGAATAGGGATCAACTTAAATGGAACACACTTCATGCTTTGTTTTGTATTGTACTGATAAATGCTTGATTGATTAATATTGACGATTTTCAATAACAAAATAGCTAATAAAAGATTTAATAAAGCTTTGAAACTCACATCAAATTCCCATGAAATGTAAATAATTTGGAATTATATTTAGAACATTGGAATGTTGAGCACTCCATCAGAGACCATGGAGTAGCTCCAGACTTCGAATGCTCGGCATAAGCCCAGTGCTCCAACATTCCTGTATGTGTCTTTCACAGCAACAGCTGTGAACAAAGGCCTCACAGTGTCCAAGAGGATTTCAACCCCCTCAGGCTCCGTGAGGCCTTTGTTTTACTAAATAGTACATTCTGCACTGATTGGGGAATGTTCTAATAGCTTTATAGCCCACTTTAGCTAGTCTATACCAGCCGTTAAAGGTCTTGTCCGTGAATGCTGGAGCGGGCCCTTAATGGCCAGTATAGCCCACTACGGTGGGATATAAAGCTATATTAGAACACTGGAATGTTGGGAGCTCCATTGAAAACAAAGGAGTAGCTCTGGGTTTATAATGGCTGGTGTAAGCCCGGATCTCCAACATTTCAATGTATGTCTTTTTGTTTCTCCCTTTTGTAATTTAGAACATTCTACCCTCAGTGGGTTGAATGTTTTAATAGCCTTATAGCCCTTCTGCCTCAGGCCACATCGGTTATTAAATGCCCTCTTCCTCGTTATAAGCCTTTGCCTGTGGCTTGGACCTATAGCTCAGGTTTAGGGCCTTTAACTAATCAGTATAGCCCTCAGCATCGGGCTATAGAGCTATGATAGATTTTTTGCAGCTTCTGATTAATTCCTTTGCTTGCGTCTTGGGCCCAGTAATTGAAGCAGGAACTTTCTGTTCCAGATGAGTTGGTAAGACTGATATCATAAACCAAAATTAGAAATTTAAAGCCCCTCAGATCACTCGTAGATTTCAACAGGCAGATGGCCACTAGAGGCATTGAGTATAATTGGTCAGCTGGGCCTGTTTGGCCCCGCACTTAAGCGGCCTGTCCAGAAAGAATGTTCTTTCAAAAAGAGCAGCATTTTTGCTCTGGACTGCTTGTAGCTGGCAATAGAGAACAGCTGTCATGAGCTCTAGAGAACTAATTTGTCTTTTAGCAAAAAGGAGGGCCTCCAGCAGCCCTCTGAGATCAGTATAGAAACCAGCTCTGTAACCTAATCATGTTAGGTTCTTTTACCTTTTTTTTGCCATGCCTGCAGTAGCCTCCCTAAAGCCTCCTCAGAGAAGACATGCAGTTTAGAGTTCTCTGGCAGTTGCCGCTTGCGCCCCACATAGTCAGGCATTAATAGAATTGTTGTGAAATAATTTCAGATCGATATTTAGGATATCAGTAGACATAGTGGTAAAGCTCCCGGTAACCTCACTTCTTTCTTTAACTGAATGAATAATTCGTGCTCATAATATATCTAGGACTACTCCAGGACTGAGTGTGAAAGTAAAACTGAGTACTTATGCATGATGGCACTATACAAAAGTAAGCAGTGTCCAATCAGCTTCAATAAAGTCTGTTCACCATTAAAACACTTAGGGCCCTATTTATCAAAGAGTTGCGAAGAGCAACGCAACTCTTAAAGCAGAATTATCAAGCCAGGCAAGGCCTCTTTGTATGGGCTTGCCTGGCTTGATAAATCTAGAGTAACTCAACGCAGTGCAAATTGCTGTGAAGAGTTAGTTTGCCCTAGGAAGGCATTCCATGGGTGGAGCATAGGTGTTCCCACCCATTCACCCATGGATTTTGGTGCATTCCCAGATTTACTATTAGTGGTAGACCTGGAAATGCATCAGAAACCTACGCCTCCCCAGGTGAGGCGTAAAAAGGAGAAATATCTTTGTTTCTCCTTGTTAATTCCTCTTCCTATGTGTGCTGCATTCTGCAGCACACATAGAAAGAGGAAAATGCCTCAGAGGATTGTGAAGGGACACCTTCCTGAACAAAAACAATCCTACTTACCACACAGGCACCCTTGCACCATGGTGCAAGGGTGCCTGCGTTGGTGCTAGGCAGCACATTGTCCCCCAGCACTGGGGAATGACAGGAATACATTGTACAATGTTAAGTATGGCGCATTCCTGCCCTTTCCCTATCTCAAGGTGACTTGCTGTGCTGTGTGATATATTGATAAATATGCTCCTTAGCATAATTCACAACTCATTTGTGCACAAAACATCTTACGTTTGTGCTTCGATCCGTACTTCAGTCAACACGTTTTACATTATGAGTTGATGTGTCTTTATTCACAGAGGCATCCTGCTCACGACTAAATGTAGAGTTTGCCTGTCAAGCCAGTTTTTCTGAAAGACTAGTAGTGCTGAGGAAGAGTCAGCTGAATTGTTTTGTGCCCAACATGTGACCTTCTCTGCCCTAGTCAGACAGAGTTAGAAAGATGTTTTTACCATTAAAGATTCTTACAAGGAGGGATGTGAAACCCTTCATTGATGTGGCCGCAGGCCAGCAAGGGAGCCTTTAATGTAGATGGCTGATTGGACATCATGGACAACATGCCACAGGAGACTAATTTTCCTTTGTGTAAAAAAGAAAAACTGAAAATACAACTTTGTGACTTTAGGACTTTTTAAGGTCCATTTTTGGTCAATATGAGAACGTGTTCCAAGTTTGGTATTTTCACACATCGTTATTGTGATTCTAGTATAACAGCAAATACAAAACTCTAAACTATATAGAATGCTTCATATTCCAGGGCCAGCGGCGGTCCAGGTTGTCATCTGTTAGTTATACCATTTGGGTATGAAATATGATGTGACATGTATGAATGAATGCTATGCGGGGGGGGCAGGTTCTGGATATATTTAATTGATGCTCAGTTCCTGGCACACCTATCTCACATTATTATAGGAGATAAGAAGACAGGGGCACCGGGTGAACAGAGTTTGTCCAAGGTCTAATCATTTGGTCAAGTAGGCCCAAGACTGCAATGCAGGGCATTTTGTACATAGCCATGCATCGTCTTCAGCTATTGACGAATACACTGTGAGACTGGTCTCTGTTTCGCTGTTAATACCCACTGTGGTTTAGATTCCTGTCCAGGCCCACAGGTCCATTCACAAACTACTAGTGTTTGACATGATTGAAAGTAGCACCATACCTGGCAAACAAACACATGCAGAGCAATGAGTTAAAAAATGATTGCCATAGAACACGCAGTTCAGTCACATGTGACATAAGGAGGCTGGGATTAAAAACCATGACCACATTAATAGTAAATAGCCTTAAACTGGTGTGTTGAGCGGTCATATCTTCGGGTATCAGCATAGCCCAATGAATTGCATGGCTTCTTGGGGAAATTGTTATGGAGGGAGAGAGATCGCATGCTGCCAAAAGACTCATTCTACCAGTTGTTCATGAATAGATCATTTTTTAAACTCAAACGTTAGGATCTCAATAAGGGCATTCCTACTTGGCAGATTTTTTTTGCATGTGGTATATTTTGTCCTATACTGTTTCTGTCGGCACACCAGTCATCTCTTCACACTCTTAAATAGTTCCACTAGATTTTTCATGCATTCTCACACTTCCAGAACTTGTTTTTTATAATTGTAGTACAAAGGCTCTTTTGGGAATATTTGTAATGTGTACTTTTGCTGAAATAGGAGGCATTGAACTGTGAAATTGCTTGACCAAAGAAAACACAATTAAGAACATTCAAAGGGTATCCACTCTAATGTGTGTCCAACTAAACTCCACCTCTCGATTATTTTCTACCTCACTTCCATTGCTATCATTCTGCTTTTTTATGTCCCATATCAGACATGTTCCTGTTTTAACTGCTACCGCCACACCACGAGGCACAGTTTCATAACACTCATGATTATCCTTACCTAGGCGTGGCATTCTTTAAGGTGCGGAGCACCAGCCTCCAAACATACCCAACCATTTCAGCTCACCTGAGTTGACCCTTCTCTCTTTAACAGAGCACTACACTAAATACATTAAAGATATGTCCATCTATCTCCTGCCCAACCACATATTCTCTCAGTGCAATGTATCATGAAAGCCCGCTCATCAGTCTGTCCTACCAATAGTAGCACAGAAGCTCATCTATCTTGCCTGTAAAAGGCAGTGTTAATTCCTTTTACTCATGTGTCCCCAGAAACAGCACTCACCTGCCCACGATGGGAAAGATCTATTTCAGGTGTATTACAGCTACTTGAAGTATGGACATATGTGGCCTTAAAATCTAGCAACCCAAAATATGAGCTAGTCAAATGAAGGGATAAGCTCTGCAAAAGTGAATGTTGATTTATTTTGTTCTTTTGGAAAATACAGTGATTGTTATCTGGCCGACACAGTACTGTCCTTACATTTTGTAAGAAATTAGGGCATTAGTTGAGAGCATAGATGCAGACTCCAATAAATAACCACAATCCCTATTAGGGTGAATCATCAAAGTCACTAATTTAACCTGAGCTCAAATCCCTGGTAGCTATGGCATAGAGCAAACAGGCTTAACTTAAAGGCAACTTGTAATGTATTTATTCAGCAATAAAACACTGATAAAGTCAAAACACAGGAAAAAATCCAAGCCAACTTAAAAAATAGAGTATAATTTAATAAATAAAATGACACCAAAATGACAAAAATCTAATAAGGGGAACCAGATTTCAGAATTTTTAAAGTTTAATGTTCCAAAGAGCAACAAAATGCGCTATGCATCAACCACGTTTATCTGGTTGCACTTGGCCGGTGCCTAGATGCAAGTTAAGGCCGGTAGCAATGGAGCGTGAGTCAGATACAGAAACCAGGTTTGTCCCAGTCAAAAGTTTTGCCTTTGGTCTCTGGAGAGAAAGTAAAAAATCCTTAGGGGTGGGAAGGGAGCTGGATGTGACTGAAGAAGGCCCCACATGTCAGACAGCCACTGGTGGATTTCTAAGAGAAGCTATTGACTTTTGGCAGGAAACCTCAGAGTAGGAGAAATTTGAATTTCAAACCCTGAGAAGGTTTCTTCCAAGCTAGACACTTTTGGTATTGTCGTTCTGTGAAGACTTAGACACTTTTTGGAGCTTGGATTCTTCCAGCAGGGCAATGCTGTAGGCTGTAGCTGAAGAAGGCTCCAAGAACCAGGAAACCTTCTATGCAAGGTCCCGCTGAATCAGATTTGCTGCTGCGGAAGGGATTTGAATGACTGCACACTAAATCTTTGGCCAAGCGGCAATGCACCTTGATAGGATTGCCTTATTAGGTTGATCCCAATTTTCAAGAGATTCTTGAAGCTTAATAGTTTTTAAGCCCCAGGTTGCAGGAAATGTTAGGAGGGGTACTAGCCAAGAGTCCAGGACCTTGGGGATAGTTCTTGGAGATCAGAACTCACTCCAGCCCTGGAGCAGGGTTCAGGGCAAAACTTAATGGTAATTGTCAGCTGTGCAGTTGCAGGAAATCCCCCTATAGCTTGTTGTGCCCCTGAAGTTTGAACAGAAGGTCAAACTTATGAGCCTTGAAACCCAAGTCTTAGTTATGGTTACTGGTTGAAGAGGAGTTCCAGTCCTTTAGGCTCTTCTCAGGTCACCAAAAACAGGACCCGTCTTCTTCTGTTCTTCCACAGGTCCAGAAAGTGTTCTGAGGAGGGAATTGTCGGTGCCACATTTACGCCTGGCACCAGCCTGTTGGTGTGAGTGACTCCCGGCCTCTCTCTTACCAATAGTGTAACGATTCCACGACCAACCCTGCCCACTTTTGCAGTACCTTATGTGTGCCCTACTGCACACAATCCCAATGTGTGCCATACTGCAAACAATCTAACAGTGCACTTCTCCGCCTAAATCCAAGATGGTTAAACCCTTATCCCACTCTGCAGAGGTTGTGTGCCCACGTCAGAGGTGTGGTCAGGGAAATGAGCAATCCCCCATCTGTGGTCAAGCTAAACCACCAGTTCTAGGGGCAGCTCCACTCCATCTGGAATTGGGACCTGCTTGACTGGGTGAACAAAGAAAAGCCCTGCCAAAATGTCAACTATCATTTGCCTGTGATAGGGCAGACCTCTTTGAAGGCAATCAAGTTCTTAACAACAGCCCATATGGCCATTGTCCAGAGGAGCAGAACCCTCCCCACACTCAAGGCCTTTGCCTCAGTCCTAGGAGCAAGTTCACACCTTATCAAGGGGGCTATTCAGCTGCCAAATGACAGTTTGAGCTCATGCAGATGAACACCCAGAGGCATTAGGCAGGGAAAAGGTACCTTTATAAAACTGCCTTTTCCAAAATATTTTTTTCAAATATGACTTCACTAGGGAATTAAACTTTTAGTGGCTTCCTATCCAGAAATACAAAATTAAATGTAATATTGTATCGCAATGCTTTTCTATGGGAACAGCCAGCCTTGCTACAGTGAAAATAGCTTTTGGGACCTTTTCCATGTAAGGATATGTTTAACATTAAACAGTTACATGTCTTATTTTTAAATATCCCACACCCTGCCTTATAGGCAATAAGGCCAACTTAGGGGTTAATTAATATTGAAAAGGAAGGTCTAGCTTGTCAAAAGGGGTTATTTTGTCGGGTCAAATTTGCAGTTTAAAACTGTACAGTAGGCTACATATGGCTACACTGTCATTGTAGTGGATTGCACAACGGCTGCACCAGTTCACTAACAACATTCAACTTACAGGCCTATGGGCCCTGGGTACACTTTACATCACATACTAGGAACCTATAGATAAGTTAAAGATGCTATTTAGGGGTCTGTCAATGTCGTCATGTTGAAAAGGAGAGCACTGGTACTTTACCCCTTGTTAGCAGGGGTAAAGTCCACTGAGTTCTACCGCCAGCAAAAACAGTCACTGCAAAAGTCTGGAGGTACACCACACAAAAAAGATGGTCAATCCATATATTTCAGAGCTAGGATGCCATCCAAGTAGATTAAAACTTCAATTTGGTGCATGTTGTTTATTTTGTGTTCCACAAGCCTCTGAAAAGTTCCTGATACGCAAGAAAAAAGTGGCCTTGATGGGCCCAAATGGACCAACATAACACAAAACTTCTGCATAAGTTCCAACTTCAGGCACCTATATTGTTTTCAGTGGGAAGGATGGAAAATGATGGTGACTTGTGAACATACTTGTGAATGCTGAGATATTTCAATTTCCTATATGACAGCTGGAACCAGATATTGTGCCTAAGAGACCAGAATCAATTGGCGGGGCTTGCTAGCATGCAGTAGCACTGGAGGTGGTTGGCACTTGGTTAATTTGTGCTATTGCTGTTGTAATGTTTCTCCTCTCTTTCTAGGGTAGCTTGGGTGGAGGGCTCTGTCTTCTAGCTACTCTACAATGTTTCCTTCTTCTCCCTTGAAGAGCTGCAGTAATTGTCAACTTTAACATATTATGGACATTTTCTACACAATTGTAGCAAAAAGATTGTTTGATATGTTTCTCTGTGTTATGCCATGGTGCATTTATGCTGTTGCCTATCTCATTTTCTATCTGAGGTGTATCCCAGATGCAGGTGCTTTGGTGGCTAGAACAATCAAAAGGCACTAAATTTATGACTGATGGTAATCCATTCACAGACTTGAAATGCTGGAATCAGTCTTTTTTTAATAACAATTCTTTATTACAATATTCAAGTATATAAAAAATAACAACCATAATCAATATACTATATAAATAAAACTATAAATAGATATGCACATATATATATACATACATATGTATATATATATATATATATATATATATATGTATATGTATATAGATATATATATATGCAATACAAAACTATAAGTGTACAGAATAATTTAGCAATAATCATAAATGGATATATAAAAAAAGAGATAAGAGAAATAATAATTAGTTAGGACATGATTTATACATACCTATAATAATAAACCAAGTCAAGAACGTTATAACATATTACATTAACTTGCAGTGATAGTTCGGACAAATGTTTTCAAAGACAGAAAAGGTTGACATTGTAACACTACTAAAGCATAAGTATATTTACATTTCCAAGAAAGGGCCCCATATATTATCAAAATGATGTAACTTATCATTCAGTTTATAGATCATGTTTCAAAATGTGCTACATCAAACATATCTTTCCACCAGGAGTTAATGGTCAGAATGGTATCTGATTTCCAGAAATGTAATATTTTAATTTTAGCTAAACTGATAGCTGTAGATAGCCACTTAAAAGTGTGTATGGAGATGGAAGTCAAACCTGTTATGTCATGTAGAAATGAAAGTCGAGGAGTGAGAGAAAAGTAAACCGGTGAATATTTCTTTAACAGACATTGTACATGTAACCAAAGAGAGTGAATTTTGGAACATTCCCTTATTATATGAACTATATCATAATCCTGTTTTTGAAATCTCCAACACTTGGAGTCAGTACTACGTTTAGCTGCATGAAGTTTAGCAAGAGACCAGTGCCATCGGTTCAATATTTTAAAGTAATTGAAGACCTTTGTTGTAGTTTTCCAAAAGTGTGAACCATTTTTTTATCTGAGAAATCTATGTTCAATTGGGATAACCACAAAGATCTCAAATTATTTGATGTGTCAATGGAAAATGAATAGTCAATTAATATAGAGTATATGCCAAAAAATGTACATTAAAAATTCTTCCAGATGTGAAGAAATTGTGAGATTGGTGAGTGAACGAATGCTTCTTGTGATTAAGTCAAAATAGAATTAAGAGCTAAATTTAATTGAGTATAATTATACTTGGGAGATTAAACTCTTCCCATAGATATTCAAAGGATTTTAAAGAATTTTGTTGTGGGAACATATCTGAAATTATATTTATTTTATGTTTAATCCTAGTGCTAATGCGTCCCTTTATGATAATTTATTGTACATCAGGACTCGTTTTAGGCCAATGAGTCTTTTGACCCAGTTGAGAGACACCTTAGGACGAGATAGCTAATCAATATGTCAATCAATACGTCAATAATGTCATCAATATTTATCATAACAATACATTTCAAAGTCATTAATCAATTCAAAACTCTACCATGACCTTGCAGTCATGAATAACCACACCAGTTTAGTAGAATGTTATACGTTTTATTCCCTATTGATTACAATCTAGGAGCAGATGCGTTAATCTCAAAACCAAGAAACATAATAGCATAGTCACGATATGGCAACTTTGATAAGATTTCATTAAGGCGAGAATCACAAACATCAGAATATAACACAGCGTGAACATAGACCAATTTAGCAGTGTGTCAATAACGCGTCAGTTCAACAAAGCATAACTTCAGTCGTTTGTCTATTTGCGTCAGTTTAGTGAACACCTGTCCTACCCACTGATTAGCATTAGCATGTTGGGCTTCAAGCAAAACGATTTAGAACACTAATTTGGAAAACATCTAGCTATGGTCTCTGTCAAAAGTAAGCAGTTGGTACCGAGAAAGGAAAAGCAAACAGACAAATCACAATTGCATTGTCATAATTACCCTCCAAGGTTTAGGTCAGCACACAGGTTCAGTCTTCGTCTTCAGGACATCAGTCAAATCGCCATCAGTCAGGACTCGAAAGGCACTCCCCTCATAAGGAGGTAAAGTGTAAAATGGACAAATCTAAGGGCGAGGATGGTTTTAAGTAAACCAACAAATCACCAAACAGAGTGACAAAGTTTCTGGATAAAATCAATAGCATTCCCTAACCCACCTAAATGGCTCCCTGTGTCATGGGTTTTTATCCCTTTTTCGTTGTAAATTCCCCCAAAATTCTACTGGACATTTGTTATACCCCACTATCTTTAACCTATCAGAAAACACATTAGGTCACCTAACTCTTCACCCCATATTATTTTACAAGTCTTTGATTGGTCTTTTATTCGACGTCTGCAGAGGTGGCACGTCCGGTATGATTTCATCTTTCTGTAATTATTTGCACATCTTTTGGTCAGTAACTTCATTGTCTTCACTGGTTTAAATGACCTTGTACATTACATTAATCTACACTGTTTCATTTTGTTTTAACATTATTCTACAAGCAATGGAAAATTGCATGGGAACGGATCTAGCATGGTTACATTCGTCTTCTAGTTTGGAGAAAAAAAAAAATAAGGTTGTGTCCTTTTGTGAGTCAGCATACTGCAAGATAGAAAAATACATTTAATATGAGAGCCAAGCAGCTAAACTTCGGTCATGCTAACTTAAGGCCTATAAGGATTTCAGCCCAAATTCAATAATGCAATTATTAATAATTAGTATAAACTTATTTGATATAATAGTAATACCTAAACATTTTAACCATCAGTATTAGTCCACATATACATTGGCGGCCACTCCCCGTGGTCACATTTCAGGTGCACGTATAAGCAAATTTCTATTACAGTTTCTATGTGGCATTATCACACATTGATATATAAACATTTCATGTTAATATAGGTTATATAAGCTACGCTGTCTCAGTCCCTCCTCTGATGACGTTCGTCATCACATAAATCTTTCCCTTTTAACCTTTCAATTATATGAACTATATCATAATCCTGTTTTTGACATCTCCAACACTTGGAGTCAGTACTACGTTTAGCTGCATGAAGTTTAGCAAGAGACCAGTGCCATCAGTTCAATATTTTAAAGTAATTGAAGACCTTTGTGGTAGTTTTCCAAAAGTGTGAACCATTTTTTTATCTGAGAAATCTATGTTCAATTGGGATAACCACAAAGATCTCAAATTATTTGATGTGTCAATGGAAAATGAATAGTCAATTAATATAGAGTATATGCCAAAAAATGTACATTAAAAATTCTTCCAGATGTGAAGAAATTGTGAGATTGGTGAGTGAACGAATGCTTCTTGTGATTAAGTCAAAATAGAATTAAGAGCTAAATTTAATTGAGTATAATTATACTTGGGAGATTAAACTCTTCCCATAGATATTCAAAGGATTTTAAAGAATTTTGTTGTGGGAACATATCTGAAATTATATTTATTTTATGTTTAATCCTAGTGCTAATGCGTCCCTTTATGATAATTTATTGTACATCAGGACTCGTTTTAGGCCAATGAGTCTTTTGACCCAGTTGAGAGACACCTTAGGACGAGATAGCTAATCAATATGTCAATCAATACGTCAATAATGTCATCAATATTTATCATAACAATACATTTCAAAGTCATTAATCAATTCAAAACTCTACCATGACCTTGCAGTCATGAATAACCACACCAGTTTAGTAGAATGTTATAAGTTTTATTCCCTATTGATTACAATCTAGGAGCAGATGCGTTAATCTCAAAACCAAGAAACATAATAGCATAGTCACGATATGGCAACTTTGATAAGATTTCATTAAGGCGAGAATCACAAACATCAGAATATAACACAGCGTGAACATAGATCAATTTAGCAGAGTGTCAATAACGCGTCAGTTCAACAAAGCATAACTTCAGTCGTTTGTCTATTTGCGTCAGTTTAGTGAACACCTGTCCTACCCACTGATTAGCATTAGCATGTTGGGCTTCAAGCAAAACGATTTAGAACACTAATTTGGAAAACATCTAGCTATGGTCTCTGTCAAAAGTAAGCAGTTGGTACCTAGAAAGGAAAAGCAAACAGACAAATCACAATTGCATTGTCATAATTACCCTCCAAGGTTTAGGTCAGCACACAGGTTCAGTCTTCGTCTTCAGGACATCAGTCAAATCGCCATCAGTCAGGACTCGAAAGGCACTTCCCTCATAAGGAGGTAAAGTGTAAAATGGACAAATCTAAGGGCGAGGATGGTTTTAAGTAAACCAACAAATCACCAAACAGAGTGACAAAGTTTCTGGATAAAATCAATAGCATTCCCTAACCCACCTGAATGGCTCCCTGTGTCATGGGTTTTTATCCCTTTTTCGTTGTACATTCCCCCAAAATTCTACTGGACATTTGTTATACCCCACTATCTTTAACCTATCAGAAAACACATTAGGTCACCTAACTCTTCACCCCATATTATTTTACAAGTCTTTGATTGGTCTTTTATTCGACGTCTGCAGAGGTGGCACGTCCGGTATGATTTCATCTTTCTGTAATTATTTGCACATCTTTTGGTCAGTAACTTCATTGTCTTCACTGGTTTAAATGACCTTGTACATTACATTAATCTACACTGTTTCATTTTGTTTTAACATTATTCTACAAGCAATGGAAAATTGCATGGGAACGGATCTAGCATGGTTACATTCGTCTTCTAGTTTGGAGAAAAAAAAAAATAAGGTTGTGTCCTTTTGTGAGTCAGCATACTGCAAGATAGAAAAATACATTTAATATGAGAGCCAAGCAGCTAAACTTCACCTCATGCTAACTTAAGGCCTATAAGGATTTCAGCCCAAATTCAATAATGCAATTATTAATAATTAGTATAAACTTATTTGATATAATAGTAATACCTAAACATTTTAACCATCAGTATTAGTCCACGTATACATTGGCGGCCACTCCCCGTGGTCACATTTCAGGTGCACGTATAAGCAAATTTCTATTACAGTTTCTATGTGGCATTATCACACATTGATATATAAACATTTCATGTTAATATAGGTTATATAAGCTACGCTGTCTCAGTCCCTCCTCTGATGACGTTCGTCATCACATAAATCTTTCCCTTTTAACCTTTCACTTAATTTTTCACCTTGCGCATAATGTGCATTTCAACATCTTGTCTCTTGTGTGAACACTCCCAAATTTCATTAAACATTTTCTCCCTCTCACTTTACTCATTCTTTTTATTCCTCTTTGTCCAATTTCTTTTAATTTTGTCATTAATTTTGCATGCTCCCCATAACCCTAATCAACAGGCCAGAACAATTAATAGACACCCTAATATTTTTGCAAGTACCCCATTCCAAATGTTGCTAAACCAGCTCCCTACTCTGGCAATTCCTTTTCCCACTTTCTCCCACACTCCAGGTTCCTTCATATCCTTCAGATCAGCACTATCTTTAGTTAGGTTAGTAAGCAAATCAGAACAATCAATAAACCTCCTAAAATGTTTGCAAGAACCCCATTCCAAATATTACTAAACCAATTCCCTACTCTGGTAATTCTTTCCCCAACTTCTCCAAAACTCCAGGTTCCTTCAGCTCCTTCAAATCTGCACTATCTCTTGTTAGGTTAGTAAGGATACTTCTAATCTTTTTACTATTGTCAGGTACATATGCGCAACAATGACGCTCGCTAAGCATCTTGCAGACTCTGCCGCTCTTTGCTAAAAGAATGACTAGAGCAAGCCGATTTTGAAGAGTCATGGCTCTTTCCGCAGCAAGTTCAGTATCCATCAGGAGTATAGCCCCTGTCAAATTTGTCAGCATGTTATGCACAATAGTAGACAACTTTCAAATCTGTATGGAGTTTAAGATAACCCCTACTGAAGGAATTATGGCTCCAAATATGTCACCAACGACAGCAGCCGCTGTCTCTCGTTTTTGTCGAGCATGTTGTAATTCAGACGTTTTAGGTATTTGATTTAAGTCATCGATCTGGTAAATCTTTGGGAAAACTATTCCCAAATAACATGTCCCATACCATCCCTTAGGGAGACGGTAATAAGCATTGAGTCCACAAATATAATAGATCCCAGGGATCGCTGGATCCTGTCCATTTAACATGAATGTCCATTTACTCTGAAACAAAAACACATGCCTGCATTCACTCGTTCCCACAAATAAAGTATCATGTTCAGATTTTGGCCTATATATACAAAGCCGTCCTACATGTAATGCATCTATAGCTAATTTGCCTTGCGCCTTTATTGCAGTATAACCATAATCATTTGCATATGTGTGTTTTTCTAACCCCTTTTCTAATCTTTCTTTTAATGCTTTGAGTCTATCATCAGTGTGATCTAAAAAGCTCTTCTCTACAGGTGTCAATAAGCAAGTCAGATTATTGCAGTGTGCATAAGCTGTCCCAAATGTAAGCGTCGGTTCAAAGAAACCTCTAACAAATGTTATACTATGCTCCTTTGCTAACTTGTTCAGAAACTCAATTTCAGGCACAAAACAAAGCACTACATCCAAATTTGAATAAAAATATTGCACATGCTCTTGATTATAGAATCTTGTTAGTAGCAAACTACAACTTATCCCGTATGTTAGTGGCAAGCTATGATAGGTGACCCCCTCTTATACTGATGAAGGAATCTTTGTGCACACATAACAGTTTTTCGCATCCATGGTCTCAACATATTCATTCAGCAAGCGATAGAAGACATTAGTGGAAAGTTCCCCTTTTGAGTTAGTTCCATCATGCAAGTGTCTTGTATCCTGTTCAAACGTTTCCCACGGTGTTAGCGTTGTAGTCTCAGGTTTTGGAGCTTTCTTATCCAACCACAGCATTCCCACAATCACTCCTACAATTATTATCGCACACACAATACCTAATATAAGACTTAACCAACCACACACCTTACCCTTTTTGTTACTACCTCTATTATAAGCCATGTCTGTAAAGAATCAGATAGCAGAACAACAATCAACTTGAGGATGATATAAAACCCTTTTTTTTTCCTCCCTTGATGCAAAAGTCTCTTTCTCTCTCTTTCTCTCTCTGTGTATTTACAGCGTTTCACTCACTCTAGGACCCTTTTGTCAAATCAGGTTAGCAGCTTGTCATAATCAGGTTTTCAAAGTCAATTCAGGTTATCAGTGTCACATCAGGTAGTTTATAAGTCTCTTTCTTAGCTTTTCAGCTTTCAATTTCAAATTTTAGTTTTAACAAAGTCTCTTTCTTTAATTGATTTCAGGTACCGTAGTATTGGCCTGGTGCTTCTCGATCAAAACAGAACGCTAAGAATTCTTGTTGCCATTCAGATGTTGTTGCATATGCCCATTCAGGACCTGCGTACCTTCTATTTGCGGTTCTTTTCCTTTTCAATCTGCGTTCTCCTTGCAATTCTCCTTCACTTAGATCCTCTATTCGGGATGTATCAGTTTCTTCTGTTATTGTTTCACCTGGTATGACCTTTTCTTTCGCAGCCTGCTTCTCTGGCCAGTTATCTCCCTTATGCGTCTTTTTCCTGCTTGTCCTTTCAGGACACTGAACAGCACCCTCCCCTTGTGCTATGGTGTTTTCTCTCGATGGACCTGCAACTGGTTCAGGGGATGCCGGTGTGCTTTGATTTCTCTCTACTATTTCCCCTTCTTCTGGATCTGTAACAGGATCAAGCTCTAGCCTGTATCCGTCTACATCTGGGAGAACCTCTCCTTGATTTAGTTCTCCTGCTGCCTCTACTGAAATAGGCACACTGTCACCTCTCTCGAACTCGTTTACTGTTTGAGGGACTAGGCTGTTCTCAGTGGGCTCTCCTACAGTCTCAGTTTCCCCTTGACTATTTTCAGGCCCTGAGACTGCCTTCTCTGGAACTGCTGAGTCGGATACTTCAAGTTCCTCATCAGTTGGACACGTTAACTTCTTTGTGTGACTGGCATGTATCCAATTTGGAACGCCTGCACATTTCACAGCAGTGGTTGTTGTCAGTATTACTTGATGTGGCCCCTTCCAGCGCGGCTCCAAACATGACTTTCTCACGTGCTTCTTGACAACCACCCAGTCACCTGATGAGAAAAAGAGCGAACCACATCAGCCAAACCTTTGCAGTAGTCCAACACCATATCATCCGTGATATTCACAAGAGCATTTGCAGGTACTGAGGGCAGCCCCATAGCTCTACTCATAAGGATCCCGTGGGGTGATAATCCTGTCTTCTTATCAGGGGTGTTCCTCATCGACATCAGCACTAAGGGTAATGCATCTGGCCATTTCATATTGGTAGCTGCGCACATTTTTGCCATTCTCGACTTCAAGGTACCATTCACCCGTTCCACTAATCCTGATGCCTCAGGACGGTAGCTACAATGCAGCTTCTGTTCAATGTCTAATGCGGCACACAAGAGCTTAATCACCTCATTGTCAAAGTGTCTACCCCTATCTGATTCTATAGAGACCGGAAACCCGAACCTGGGTATTAGTTCCCTAAGCAGCAGTTTTGCAACTGTGAAACTGTCGTTTCTACGTGTGGGGTAAGCTTCAATCCAGTGGCTGAAAACACACACAATCACTAACACGTATTTCAATCCTCCACAAACAGGCATCTCAATGAAATCCATTTGCATCTTGCTAAATGGACCGCCAGCTCTCCCTATGTGGCTCAGAGTTACCACAGTCCCTTTTCCGGCATTCATCTGTTGACAGATGATGCTCCTGTGACAAGTAACCTCTGTGGCATGTCTGAATTTTGGGTTAAACCAGTCAATCTTGAATGACCTGATCATTGCATCTCTCCCAAGATGTGCCTGTCCATGATAAAGCCTCGCAAATTGTGACAGAAGTCTGTTTGGCAAAACCAGTTTCCCTTCCTCTGAGACCCACAAGTCATCAGCTCTTTGTACGCATTGCATTCTCTGCCAGGAGCGTTTTTCCTCTTTGCTAGCACGACCCTGTAGTGTTTTTAGCTCATCTAGGGCCAGATGTATGAAAAAGGTTTGCACTCGCAAACGGTGCGAATCGGTAAATTCGCCCGTTTGCGAGTGCAAAACAGTGGTCTGCGATGCATGAAATGCATTTGCAGACCACAAATAAGAAATCGCTAAAATTGCGATTTCTTGCGTTGCGACCTGGAAATTGCGAGACGATTTTTCCAAAAATGGCATTTTGCACTTGCAAAATACCATGATATGCAACCAGGTGTTAACCTGGTGCAAAATTTAAAAATGCAGCAAAACTACATTTTTATATTGAACATGTAAACCACACATGCCCTTTTGGCATGTGTGTGCCTTACATGTTTAAAAAAATTATTTTGGGGTGCAGGGTGCAGGAGAGGAGGCCTTAGGCCCCCAGCACCATGGCCTTTTGCATTTCCAAAATTGCGATTTCTGGTTCAGAAAATGCAAAATACAATGCAAAAAATTCACAGCTATGGGCCAACAGGTCCATAGCTGCAAATGGGGCCGGTATCGCAATTTGCGATTCGGTAATAGCATTTGCGATTTTTAAGAAATCAATATTACCGATTCGCAAATGTGATACATGGCCCTTTGCGAGTCGGTAATATCGATTTCTTAAAAATCGCTATTACCGAATCGCAATGCCCCGTGATGATACGTCTGGCCCCTAGTGTATCAACCACCCTTAATGCGAAATTCAAGCATGTGTCATTTTCAATTTGCGGTAACAATTCCCACTGATCCTTGAACGATATACAGTTCAATGCACAAAACCTTGCGACTTGATCTGCATAGCTGTTTCCCATGGACACAAAGGGGGTGATTCTCACCCTGGCGGGCGGCGGAGGCCGCCCGCCAGAGTTCCCCCCTCCAGAATACCGCACCGCAGTCATTAGACCGCTGCGGGTATTCTGGGTTTTACACTGGGCTGGCGGGCGACCGCCGAAAGGCCGCCCGCCAGCCCAGTGTAAAACAACCTTCCCACGAGGACGCCGGCTCCGAATGGAGCCGGCGGAGTGGGAAGGTGCGACGGGTGCAGTGGCACCCGTCGCGAATTTCACTGTCTGCAATGCAGACAGTGAAATTCTTTGTGGGGCCCTCTTACGGGGGCCCCTGCAGTGCCCATGCCATTGGCATGGGCACTGCAGGGGCCCACAGGGGCCCCACGACACCCCATACCGCCATCCTGTTCCTGGCGGGCGAAACGCCAGGAACAGGATGGCGGTATGGGGTGTCTGAATCCCCATGGCGGCGCAGCGAGCTGCGCCGCCATGGAGGATTCAGAAGGGCAGCGAAAAACCGGCGGGAGACCGCCGGTTTTCCACTTCTGACCGCGGCCGAACCGCCGCGGTCAGAATGCCCTGCGGGGCACCGCCAGCCTGTTGGCGGTGCCCCCGTCATTTTAGCCCTGGCGGTCGACGACCGCCAGGGTTAGAATGACCCCCAAAGTCTTGTGTCCTAACATGAGCATTGCATTTCACCACAGCAATTTCAAGAGGTAACTGAATCGCATGTAACAAATCCTTAATTTGTTCACCATTTTTCACAGGAGAACCAGAAGAGGTCGTGAAACCTCTTTGTGACCACAATTGGCCAAAATCATGTACAATTCCAAATCCGTATCTGCTGTCAGTATAGATAGTGACTCAGATTTTCAGCTGCGTGGCATGCCTTAGTAAGGGTAATTAGCTCTGCCACTTGTGCGGAATACACTCTCTCGAGCCAGGAAGCTTCAATGACACCTGCTATGGTACACACAGCGTAACCAGCTCTCAATCTTCCGACTGAGTCTCTTAAACAGGATCCATCAACAAACATAATGCAGTCATTTTCTTTTAACTGCGGATCTTGAATATCAGGTCGGGGCTTGGTACATAGTTCTGTTACCTCAAGACAATCATGCTCCACTTCCTCTTCATTATTAATCTCGGTACTCTCAACAGGAAGTAGAGTTGCCAGGTTTAATACAGTACATCGCTTCAGTGAAACATTAGGCGACCCCAAAATAATTGTCTCATATCAGGTAAGTCGAGCATTTGTCATGTGCTGATTTTTGGTTTGAGTCAACAGAATTTCAACTGAATGTGGAACCATTACTGTCAAGGGATGTCCCATCACTATGCCTTCACACTGCGTAAGGCTTTGACCAACTGCTGCAACTGCGCGCAAACAACCTGGTAAGGCTGCTGCGACGGGGTCCAAGGTAGCTGAAAAATATGCTACAGGGCGGTTTGCACCTCCATGGACCTGTGTTAAGACAGACAAAGAACAAGCATCACGTTCATGACAAAACAGTAGAAAAGGTTTCGTGTAATCAGGCATTCCCAAAGCTGGTGCCCTGCACATGCACTCTCTCAATTCCATGAATGACTCAAGCTGTTCCTTGGATAAAGCTATGGTATACGGCTCATCCTTAATCTCTTTACCTGTCAGCTTTATCAAGGGTTTTGAGATAATTGAGAAGTTGGGTATCCACTGGCGACAGTAGCCCACCATTCCCAAAAACATCCTGACATCCCTCTTTGTTGTTGGGGGGTTCATTTGTAAAATAGCTGTCACCCTTTCCTTTGATATTCTCCTGGACCCTCTCTCAATCAAGTGTCCTAAGTACTTCACTTCTTTCTGACAGTACTGCAGCTTCTTTGGCAACACTTTATGTCCATTCTTTCCCAAATGATTCAGTAAGGCAATTGTGTCATACTTACAGTCATCTATTGTCCTGGACGCAATCAGTAAATCGTCAATGTACTGTACTAGAGTCGAGTTGAAAGGCAGTACTAAGGATTCTAAATCCTTTTTCAATATCTGATTGAAGATGGATGGTGACTCAAAAAACCCTTGAGGAATTCTGCACCAACTGTACACCTTGTCCAGGAATTTAAAACTGAATAAAAACTGGCTGTCCTCATGAAGAGGAACCGAAAAGAAAGCTTGTGACAAGTCTACAACAGTGAACCATTCAGCATCACACGGAACCTGAAACATGATCACTGCTGGGTTTGGCACTATGCGGCAACACTTCACCACAATCTCGTTTATTTTTCTCAAGTCCTGCACAATTCGAACCTTCCCACTAGGCTTTTTCAGACCCATTATCGGTGAATTACATGGGCTACTCAATACTTCCTTCAGGACTCCTTGTTTTACAAAGTCTGCAATTATTTGCGACACCTGAATAAGAACATCCTGTGCCATGTGGTACTGCGGCACCTGGGGAAATACCACATTTGGCATCACTTGTACCTTAACTGGTTCCACTCCTTTTATCAGTCCCACTTCCTTTCTTGTCAAGTCCCACACTTTCTCTGTCACCGTTCCCTGTAACTCAGCTGGTAAGTCAGTCACTGTAAGCATCGGGAATAAGGTTATCAGAGGATAATTCTCATTCGCGGTTTTTGTTTCTAACTCTGAGAACTGACCATCATCCCCTTCATCATCACTGTTTGTCTGCACCTCAATTCCATCTTCGGAACAGGTAATTGAGCATTTCATTTTGCACAATAAGTCTCTTCCCAGAAGGGACACAGGACTTGAATTGCAGACTACAAACTTATGCAGTCCCTGGAAGTTGCCAATCTCAACCTGCACCGGATCTGTAATCGGATTTGTCAAGTACTGGTTTGCTACTCCGACCACTCTTATGGTACGCCCTGAAAGTGGTAATTTTGGAACCTCTGCACTTCTGACTGTAGAGCGTGTAGCTCCGGTCTCAACCAAGAATGAAACCTTGTGACCCATTACCTTTCCTTCTACATAGGGTCCCCTCTGATCTACTTCTAGGGATGCTGCAAGTCTGCACTCTTCACTGTCTGAACTATCATCCGACCATTCCTCATTCATTCCATCTTCACCACGCAATGGGAATTGCTGTACTGTATTATTTTGGCTCATTACTTGGCCTTTGACCTGCTGAGGGAGCATCACCTGTTGCTGTCCCATTGGAGCTAATGGTAATTGCGTTTGCTGTCTAGGTACCATGGGAACCTGCTGTTGTACTTGCTGCATTTGCGCTGATTGAACACGCAGCATTTGTATTTGCTGCATGGGCTGTAGCCCTTGCATCTGAACCATGTTATTTTGGAAGTTCGGATTTTGATTTCTCAATTTTGGACCTCTCACATTTTGTAATGTACTGACATTAGTACTTTGTTGAACGACGCCATCCTGCACCACATTTGGGCATTCCCGCTTCCAATGCCCCACGCCCCTGCACGCGTGACATGGAGACATCTTTTTCATCCCTTGTGCGTCATTTTGAACCACAACATATTCAAGTCTGGACCGCGATTCACAAAACCTCGACCTCGGCCTCTCGGTTGTGCCTGAAACACACTATTCCCTTGCGGTTGCTGCTGTATCATCTGCTGGATTCCATTTCCCTGCATACCTGCCTGTGCAGCCCTTATCTGCATCACCATCACTTTCTCCTTTAGTTTTCTCGGCTTTAGCTCAATCTCGTCACTACAGTACTTTGCTTGCAAACAGATCAGATGATTCTTAATCATCTGGCTAACCTCTGGTCTCAGCTCTTCAACAAATCTGAACACGAGATGGTTCATGTCTTTCGGCTCAATAGTTTCAGTACCACTGTAATGTTTGAATGCCTTCAACAATCTCTCATAGTAAGCATGTATCAATTATTTAACCTCCTGTGAGGTCCGGTCGATTTTCTGCCAATCAGTCACTTTTGGCGAAACTTTCTGCTTCAAAAACTCAATTACCTTGTGATAATACTTCATCACCTCCTCAGAGGGTGCTCCGGTCACCTTATCCCTTGCCTGCTCCTGCGTCAGCCAGTCTACACCTCTCTTGCACTCAAGCCATAAGTCGGGCGGAACAATGATCTCAAACAAAGTATTCAAGTCTTCCCAGAGACACTTTGCAAGCTTCACAAACCTATCTGTTTGCTGATACCACTCTATTGGCTTCTCCCTCAACCTGGGATAATCATTTGTGAAAGATAGGATGTCTCCCCTGGACCACGGTACATGAATTAGAACCCCCACCAGCTGTTTCTCTCATTGGTAGCATCTTTACTGATTCCGTATCTGGTGAAGCTTTAGCCTGATTTGACCCCGGACTGTCACCTTTCTCCTTATCTCTTTTCTTTGCCCATCTGCCTTCCCACTTTTCTAAGGCTCCCCAGATCTGAGCACTTTGCAGTATTTCCTTTAAATGCGCTTTCATCCCGGCAGATCTCATATGCTCGAAGTCTTTTGTGTCAAAGTCTAACCTGTAGCTTCTTTTCAAATGTTTAGTATTCTCAATATCAATATTGTATTTGTCTGCCAGGTTCGCTAACCTCTGATGTACCTTACCTACTTCTTTAGTGATCTTAGGGCACAAATATCTCAATTCTGCTTCTGTATATGACTCTAATCTGTTCACCCCCATTGTTCCGTCCACTAATTCAGCAGCTTCCACGCCCAGTCTCACAAAGTTCAGGTAATCATCTTTCTCTGGGGTTATTGTAGCAAGTAGTGAAGGTTTGTTATTTCCCAGCCACTCGTTTAGTTGCTGCACAGAAAAACCTTGCAACGAGATATTTCCTGCCTGCATTATTGGAGTCTGTGATGTTTCCACACTCATTGTTTGAGGGGCTAACACACTTGACCCTGCTTGTCTTATCGCCTCAATAGGAGCCCCAATGGGACTAAAGCTTAACAGGAACCTGAGGTGTTCGGCTGTTTGTGATCTTGGTGATGTTGATCGAGGGGTTCCTGTGAATCCCCCTTTCATCATTTCCTGGGTCCCCATTCCTTGATCACTTGCCTCAGGTTTACCCTGCGCATATAGTGGTACAGGTGGACCAACAGTAATTGGCAATGATATGGCAGCTGGTGTCTGACCTGGTCCTAACCCCAGTGGAGCAGTGACTCCAAAGGTCTGATTCTCGGAAGCCGGGCAGGTATTAATGGAGGTCCTGCTGCTGGATTATACCCTGTTATCAGGCTGGGGCAGCAATTGCGGAGTTGGCTCAATCTGCACTAACCTCGATTTTGTATATATCGGGTCTGGCGGCACTATCAGATTTGTAGTAGTCTCTAGTACTGGGACGTCTGGATAGATTCTCTGTATCTGCGGTGGAGGTTGCAACTGTATCTGCATGTCTTGCACAGTGGGTACACTGACACCATTCTGCATCGGACTCGTATCACTAGTCTGTGCTGTATCAGTAATTCCCTTCTCCTGCATCTGGTTCCCAGGACCAGCACTAGTGCTCAGGACATTGTCGCTTACCGCATAAGGTGGCGGGCGATCATGCAATAGCTGATTTAGAAATTCTTTGTTATCTGAATCATCTTCTTCTTCCCAAGATCTCGTAGTTTCTTTAGGCTTACTAGAGTCTTTGTCTGTTTTACATGTGGCTTTCTTCCCCGTGCCTCATCTTCCTGTGTTATTGCTGGGAACAATTTTAATCCATCAACTATTCCCTGTCTCCACATTTTGCTCTCATTATCCCACCTTGCTTCCGCTAGAGTATTTTCTGCCCTTTTCATTCTTCTTTGGAACTTCTCTTGTCTCTGTTTTAGAGCCATTAAATCCCAAATTGCTAAAGCTTCATACTGAGCTGGCCTCGGAGGTGGCTTCTGCACACTTAACATCCACCTTAAATTCTCTAGAACTCTCGTATTGAACGTCCCATGCTCCGGGAACGCCAAACATCCCTCTTTTCCTGTCAATTTGCGCCACTGTTTCATCCATAAACAAGGCGCAACACCTTTTTCCTCCATGACAATGTAAGCCGGAGTTCCCTCAGGTGGTGTAGGCTCCCCTTCACTCACCATAATGTATGTGTCTCCTTTTAGAGCACTCTTAAAAGCTTTGACATAATTCATCTTTGCGTCTTTTCTTTTGTTTGTATTTAATCAAGAAGTGACTTTAGTTCCCAGGACACTCTTCAACCACCTTTCTCAATCTATTGCCTCTCACGGACGGCAGCCAATCCGTGCACGACCCTTCTCGACAATTGACCTATCTCAGCGCGGCACCACTGACGTCACACCCACACACTGCAGCTGACAAAGGCTTGCGGCTCGTCCGCCCCTCACTGGATTCACACCAAACTAATGCAAAGATTACTGCAAGCACCTTAACAACAACAACAACACAAATTTGCCGGTTTACTACAGGAAGGGTAACTCATTTGCTTCAGAACTTTACAGAGATTTCACTTGAAGCCTCGGCCGCTACTCTCTCCTTCTCAGTTCCCGCACCCGCAAGCAGAATTCGACCCGCAAATCCTACTCTCGACTTGTCAATGGTTTGTCTTAGTGCACTTTAGAACTTGCCAAATCTCCATCGAAGGTTTCACACATACAATTTTGACTCAAACTCGACTTGTCAACCACTATTGACCTAATTAAACCGCACAAATTACAACATAAACCCAAGTGTCTCCTACACTTGTCAATATACTCCGGAGTCTTAGACCACGATGGGTCCGTACATGAACAACCAACCACGTGGATAATTTTGAGCACCAAGCGCCACACTCATATGAAGTACGCCGACTTCCCTACTCTCATACTGCGGAGTACGCCCACTCCTACTAAAACAACATTACCTGGCTAAAATACACACAATCCTCACAAATCACCTGCAAAATGCATAAGCTGAGCAAGCGCAAATCCTACACCACACATACTATGACGCCGAGAACATCCCCAACTCACTTAGGCAGGCTCCGAGATCCCAGGAAAGTCATGATGAATTTAGAAACACATCATACCTCTAATTTGCATTATCTCAGAAAAACAGTCTAAACAATAATTCTCCGTCCTAGGGCCCCAAAGGGCCAAACCGTCGCTCTGCTACCAGAACTGCTAACGCGTCCCTTTATGATAATTTATTATACATCAGATCTCGTTTTAGGCCAATGAATCTTTTGACCCAGTTGAGAGACACCTTAGGACGAGATAGCTAATCAATATGTCAATCAATACGTCAATAATGTCATCAATATTTATCATAACAATACATTTCAAAGTCATTAATTAATTCAAAACTCTACCATGACCTTGCAGCCATGAATAACCACACCAGTTTAGTAGAATTGTATAAGTTTTATTCCCTATTGATTACAATCTAGGAGCAGATAGGTTAATCTCAAACCCAAGAAACATAATAGCATAGTCACGATATGGCACCTTTGATAAGATTTCATTAAGGCGAGAATCACAAACATCCGAATATAACACGGCGTGAACATAGATCAATTTAGCAGAGTGTCAATAACGCGTCAGTTCAACAAAGCATAACTTCAGTCGTTTATCTATTTGCGTCAGTTTAGTGAACACCTGTCGTACCCACTGATTAGCATTAGCATGCTGGGCTTCATGCAAAACGATTTAGAACACTAATTTGGAAAACATCTAGCTATGATCTCTGTCAAAAGTAAGCAGTTGGTACCTAGAAAGGAAAAGCAAACAGACAAATCACAATTGTATTGTCATAATTACCCTCCAAGGTTTAGGTCAGCACACAGGTTCAGTCTTCGTCTTCAGGACATCAGTCAAATCGCCATCAGTCAGGACTCAGCTATGGGGCAAAAGGCACTTCCCTCATAAGGAGGTAAAGTATAAAATGGACAAATCTAAGGGCGAGGATGGTTTTAAGTAAACCAACAAATCACCGAACAGAGTGACAAAGTTTCTGGATAAAATCAATAGCATTCCCTAACCCACATAAATGACTCCCTGTGTCATGGGTTTTTATCCCTTTTTCGTTGTACATTCCCCAAAATTCTATTGGACATTTGTTATACCCCACAATCTTTAACCTATCAGAAAACACATTAGGTAACCTAACTCTTCACCCCATATTATTTTACAAGTCTTTGATTGGTCTTTTGTTCGACGTCTTCAGAGGTAGCACGTCCAGTATGATTTCATCTTTCTGTAATTCTTTGCACATCTTTTGGTCAGTAACTTCATTGTCTTCACCGGTTTAAATGACCTTGTACATTACATTAATCTACACTGTTTCATTTTGTTTTAACATTATTCTACAAGCAATGGAAACTTGCATGGGAACGGATCTAGCATGGTTACATTCATCTTCTAGTTTGGAGAAAAATAATAATAAGGTTGTGTCCTTTTGTGAGTCAGCATACTGCAAGATAGAAAAATACATTTAATATGAGAGCCAAGCAGCTAAACTTCGGCTCATGCTAGCTTAAGGCCTATAAGGATTTCAGCCCAAATTCAATAATGTAATTATTAATAATTAGTATAAAATTATTTGATATAATAGTAATACTTAAACATTTTAACCATCAGTATTAGTCAACATATACATTGGTGGCCACTCCCCGTGGTCACATTTCAGGTGCACGTATAAGCAAATTTCTACTACAGTTTCTATGTGGCATTATCACACATTGATATATAAACATTTCATGTTAATATAGGTTACATAAGCTACGCTCTCTCACTAGTATGCCAATTCATTTCTTTCCACGTAAGTTTAACGTCAGCATTATTCCACAATGAAGCTTAGGACTGTAGGTGAGCATGGGATTTTGTAATATTATGTGCTTTCTGCCAGGCCTTCTAGGAGGATTAAATAATGGGATTAGAAAACTTTGTAAAATGAGGACTTTTAGTACAATAAATAGCGAGTGGGTTATTCGTTTTAAGTAAGGATTGTTTGAGTTTAATCCATAGTGGAATATTTCAGTATGGTGAAACCATATAAACAGAATGAGCTAAATGTTGAACTATCCAGTAGTGTTCCAACTGTGGAAGATGTAATCCATCTTTCAATGTAGAGGAGTATAACTCTGAACCACATAAACAAGGTCCATCACCACCCCAAATAAAATGTGATTTTGTGGAAGACATTTAAAAAAAAAATGTTTTTGTTTGCAGGCAAAGAAATCATACCAAAGGTATAATTAAATTTAAGACTTGTATTCATTTTTCTGATTTGTATTCTACCCCAGAGTAATAGGTTTAAGAGGGTCCAGTGTTGAAAGTCTCATTTAACTTGATCAATGACAGGATTTTAGTTATCCGTCATCATGTTTTTTTGGCCACGGTTAAGTTGAATCCCTAGATATTTTAGTTTAGAGCAAGTCCATTTAAAAGGAAGAGTAGCGATTGAGAAAACAGTAGTAGTATGAGTCATTGTTAAAGCTTCACATTTTTGACTAGTTAATTTCATAAGCTGGAAAGGAGGAGAAGTTATTCAGGTGAGATATTAAAGAGGTAGCTGAAGATTCTGGTTGTGAGACGGACAAATGTATATCATCTACATAAAAGAAAGGCTTTATTTCACCAGCAGAAGACTTAACCGTTTTTATGTTCATATTTTGTCTTATAGCGATGGCTAGTAGTTCTAAAGCAATAAGAAACAATAGTGGAGACAATGGGCATCCTTGTCTTATACCACAATAAATATTAAAGTAAGGAGAAATAAAACTATTGCATGAAATAGAGGCAGTAGATGAATGATACATACCTTTTGATAAAATGACATAGTCTTCCCAAAGCCTGTCTTTTCTATGTTTCGGAACAAATATCCCCATTCCACTCCATCAAAGGCTTTTTCTGCATCCAAGGATAATAGGACATTTTCTTCTGCATCATTATGTTATTGCCATAATAAGTGTAAAATTGTACGAAGATGATTAGAGGACCTGGAACGAAACCAACCTGAGAAGGGTGGATTAGGGAAGTAATAAGCAAATTGAGCCAAGTTTCCAAGATTCTTGTTAGTATTTTAATGTTTAATTTTTTCAATGAAATAGGTCTATAACTAGAACATTCTAAATTATCTTTATGTGGTTTGG
Source organism: Pleurodeles waltl (assembly GCF_031143425.1). Classification (NCBI taxonomy): domain Eukaryota; kingdom Metazoa; phylum Chordata; class Amphibia; order Caudata; family Salamandridae; genus Pleurodeles; species Pleurodeles waltl. The sequence continues at coordinate 665,265,910 of NC_090445.1, read as the reverse complement.
GAAATAGTGTGATCCGACCTCATAAAAAGTCAGAGGGTAAATGTCCTAATTGTAGTGCTTCGCTAAAAACAGATCTTAGAAGTGGGAAGGTATGTATTTTGGTAAGTTTGTAAAATTCAATAGGAAAGCCATCTTCCCCAGGAGCTTTAGCAGTTGCAAAACAGTCAATAGCTTTAATTATTTCTTCTGTTGTAATTTCACCCTCCAAACTTTATCTTTGTTCCACTGGCAAGTTGAGGAGGTAATGTTTAGTGAAAAAGGCTTCTTCTTCATTAGTATCTAAACAATTTAGAGAGGTATAGAGTGATTCATAATACTTTTGAAATTGTGATAATGAGCATCATTATGAGTTTGGCGGGCATTTTAGGCCATCTGCTGAACTGCAAAGGGGGAGGTTGCCGTCATAGTGGCTGCCTCCCCGCTGGGCCCATTAAGAGTTTCCCGCTAGGTCAGCTGGTTGAAGCATGAGTTTCCCCCCGCTGGCCTAGTGGGAAACACCCGACAATATTGTCTCTGGCTCATAATTGAGCCAGCTGCAGTGCTCTAGGATGCAGGGTCCACCAGCACCTTTGCAATGGTCACTGTCTGCAAAGCAGATAGTGAACATTACGGCTGCTGGCCAGGGGATTCCCCTTGCACCCATTCTCCACCAACCTTTTCATGGCGGTGTCACCGCCATGAAATAACTAGCACAGAACGAGGTCGTAAACCCCAGGGCAGCCCTGCTTGCAACCGCCAGATTGCCAGACCGCCGGGATCTCTGATCTTGGTGGTGCTGGCGGTCTGACCGGGGCACGACCATTGTGGTCATAATGTGGCGCTTGGACCAAATTGGCAATGGTCCAACCGCAAGTCTGGCAGTCAAGTGACCGCCAGACTCGTAATGACCCCCAATATATCAAAAGGATAAGTAAGAAGCTCTCCATTAGAATTTTTTATATAAGGAATTACTCAGGAAGATTCTTGTTTGCGTGGTTGATAAGCTAATAGTCTCCAAGCTTTTTCCCTTATTTCATAATGACGTTGGCGAACAAGAAATAAACATTTTTCAGCATGTGTTGAATGTAAATTATTAAGTTTGAATTTTACAGAAAGTAACTTCCTTAATACTTCCAGAAATTCCTTTCGAGAATAATTTTCTGTAAGATTAGAGATTTCTTTCTCAAGATTTAACCTAGTGTTGTTTAACAGTTTTTTAACTAATACTGAATCTTTCATAATTAAACCTCTTACAACAGCTTTACCTGTGCCCCATATCGTACTAGCATTACTAACAGAATTTTCATTTACTTTTTAAAAATTGCTCAACATGTACATTTAACTTAGTTTTTTCTTGGGGGGTTTTATAAGCAGAGAGATTAAATCTCGGTGTAGGTAGGCGATTGAGACAGATCTATGTTTAATTGAATATCTATAAGATTATGATCTGAAAGACTACAAGGTTTAATATCTGTATTTATTACTAGTTGTAACAGTGAGGGAGAAAATAAAAAATAATAAATTCTCGTCCTGATCAAGTGTGGACAGGATGTAAAAGTATAATTTCATTCATCTGGATGCAGTAATCTCCATGGTTCTTGAAATGCGTAATCTTTAATGAAGTCATGTAGAATATATCTGTCACTAGTATGGTGAATGTCAGGTTTCACTGATCGGTCTACGAATGGGTCAATAGTTATGTTCCAGTCTCCTCCTAATAAAGTACAGGTACATCCAAAAGAAGATAATAATCTACTAAATTGAGCAAAATAATTCATTTTAGAGTCAGTAGGGGCATAAAGTGATCCAACAATCAGAAATGTGTTATGTATAAGAATTTTAGCAAAAAATGTATCTTCCTTCTAGGTCTTCCGAGGTTTGAATGATTTTATATGGTAGAGTTTTATTGAAAAAATAGAAACACAACATTTACATGTAGGGGTAGTATCTGTAGATGTCTTATTAAAAGTGATGCAGGCGTGTAGAACATGACAAACCAAGTCTGTCTTCAATTTATCAATTTCTATTGCAGTAAGATGAGTCTCTTGTAATAATGTTATACCAGGCTTATTGTGACCAAGATATATAAGAATTTATTTCCTCTTAATGAAATGTGTAAGATCATGAACATTCAGGTATACAATCTTTAGTGGGTTTGTATGAGTAGATTGCATAATGCAAATAAAAGATACAGAAAGGCTATATGGTTGTTAGTGTTATTATAATGATAGAAGGGAGTTAAAGAAGAAATAGAAATGAAAAACAGATATTAATATTAGTAGTATAAAATCACGATATAATAAATATGAAGATGTAACCCTTTTAGCATTATAACGAAAAAGTATGTAGAAAATAAGTTTTAGTGATTTACTAAGATCTCATTAGACATAAAGGGAAGTGAAAGGGAAAAACATAGGAAAAATAGCCAATCAGATATATGATTAATAGATAGTTTAGATAATAAAAAATAATAAAAGAAATTGTCCAACATGAAGTGATAAGTCAAAAATGTACACTTAACAAAAACAAACTTTAAACTGAGGGAGTGAGTATCAGATGTTGTGGGGAAGTGAGTGTAACGGTACCAAATAATAGAAGAATTAATAACTATGGTTATTCCAGGGCCCCACCAAGAAGAGTAATTAGAAGGAAAGAGAGACATTTATCAAAATGTATAAACAAAACGAGCATTGTTAAAGGGTTTGAATAAAAGAAATACGTGCAGCATTTTACAATCAATCATTTAAAAAAATTATATCTATTCTTTAAGAGAAAGAAAGGGAAGAGAAAAAAAGGTAGGGATGCTTGTAAACAGACAGAATCAATCAAGATTTCAAAGATTATCTATATTTCTCAATAGGTTGTGAATTATTCCATGATTTCAATTTACCAACATGAAACCAATTACGTTAAACAGTTTCCCAACTTCTTCGATCATCTGGGTCTGAAGTTGAAGTAGTTGCCCGGTCCTGTTTAGGGAGAGTTGAAGAAGACTTATGTTACATTTCTGAGTATTTTTTATCCAAATCGTTAAAAAAAGACTCTAAGTCATGAGGGTCTAAGTATTCTTTGGTTTTAACTTGAAAAGGTACAATCATAACTGCGGGCTCCAAAAAACATATTTAATGTCTCTTTTTTTCAGTCTAGGACGGAGTGCAAAGAATTGTTTCTGTTTTAAATTTGTGGGTGCTGAAAAATCTGCTGTGATAATAATTTGTGATTTGTTGTATGTGTAATGTCCATGCTTCCTAGCTTCAGTGATTATTTGGTGTTAGAAATGGGTTCTCTGGTTGGCAGTCAGTTTGCACTCTATCCAAGCAAGGACCCTCACTCTAGTCAGGACTATGGAGATACACACTCAAAATAACCCCTGCTCACCTCCTTGGTAGCTTGACACAAGCAATCAGGCTTATCGCAAAGGCAATGTGTAAAGTATTTGTAACAACACACATTGATACAGTGAAAACACTACAAGATGGTCATCACAACAGTTTAGAAAAATAGCCAATATTTATCTAAATCAAACAAGACCAAAACGACAAAAATCAAACATACACAAATCAAGATATGATTTTTTTTTTAAAAAGAGTCTTACTCCATAGAAAACAATGGATGCCTTGATGTTACACAAAGTAGCTGGTTTGCGTCAAAAATGAAGCTGCAGAGATGAGCATGCATCCGAAAAGTCAGCGATGTGTTGATTCCTTACTCGCAAGTGAGGCTGTGCGTCATGTCTTCTCCGGTCAAGTAGGCGATGCGCCAGTTTTCGCTCCCACAAGAGAGCGATGCATTGATTTCCAGACATGCATCTCAGGTCTGGGCAGGTTCACGTCGATTTTGACGCCCAGCGATGTTGTGTGTGTGAAATCCAGCTGCATGAGGAAGAGAATCCACGCTGCGTGGGGTTTGCGTCGATTTCAGCAGCCACAAGTGGGTGTTGTGTCACCTCCCCCACCATGGAGAGTACCCCTAGAAGTCACACAGCAGGGTGATTGGGCAAATCCCCCCCCCCAATCAGGTCAGAGTTTACCCCCTGCACCTGACCCTCCAGCCTAGGTTCTGTACCCTCAGACTGGACCATTGCCTGGCAATCCAGGACTTCCTCGGGAGCACACCTACCTCCCACAAGGGAAATACCCAAGGCTCCACTAGAGTCTGACTGACACTGGTCTCCTGCCCTCTGCCCATCTGGCAGAGCGTGGATCCCCCCCAGCCCAGAAATGGTATCACCAAGGTCATTCCTGGCGGGCTCTGACCTCAGAGCTGACCCATGACCCTCCAGGTTCTCCACTGCCGGGACTTCTGCACCCCTCACTAGGAGTGGTACTGGCACACACCAGAACTGGTGGGATGCCGGTGACAGCTTCCCCCCCAAGTTCTCCTAACACTATGGGGACCCCTCAGCAAATGGCCCTAAGGTACAGGCTAGACTCCCCTCCTGGTGTTCCCTCATGGAATCCACCAGTCTCTGGGACTGGAGCTCCGGCATCTTGGAACTCAGCCCACCCCCATTCCCTCTCTTCTGAGACTGGACATGGGATCCCTCACCCATCCCACTACAGTGGGACACAGCAAGCCTTTCCCACCTCTCCATGTTGGGCAATACCCAAGCCACTCCCTTCAGGACCACCCCCAAATGCCTCTTCAAACCCTCTGGTAATCACCCAGAGGTCTGCCTCCAGTGCTAGTTCCCTGGGGACAGAGAACTCACACTCCACCTGGTGTTGGCATAGCTCTGGAAAACAAGAACTGGGCAAATGCTCTCCAGCTATCACATCACACAGCCCCTCACATGGGTTAACCAAACTACCCTCCACCTTGACATCCAGTGCCTTGGCCTTGAAAAAGGACCCCACATCACGCTCCTGAGACTGGTGAGACAGTATCTGACTGACCCTGACAGTCAACCCTCACTTTTCTGGGGTGTCTCCATACCTCAAAACCAGGACTTCTACCTGGGGGAACCCCTCTCCCTGCACTCTCACCTAGAGCCAGTAGAGTGTCCCTCCCACCACCAGGGATATGACTCCCCATACAAGTTTCCCAATCGACTTAAGGGACCCTGCGCACCACTGGAGCTACTTCATACCCAGAACCTCTTGGTGTATGTCATCCCCCTCCTTCAAGTTTAGCACCAAGTCTCTGGGCATGTGCACTTCTTCAGTGATGGACATAAGACTTTTGCTGGCACCATCTGAACTGGACTCAGCCCTCCTGGCTTCCAGCTTCAGCTCTCCAAAGCTCAGTACAAGAGCTACACTAATTTCTTTTTTCTTGGCTAAGGCTCTCTTAGCCTCAGCTCTCTCAAGCTCTTCATCTAGCTCTCTCAGCCACTGCTCCTGAGCTAGTAGCCATCCCAGTCTCTCCGGTTCCCTTTCAGGGCCACTGCCCTCCTCATCAGAGTAGTCTTCCGCCTCAGAATCATCTGGTATGGTTGCTTCCCAACGTTTCATCTCATACTGAAACAACGCAGTCTCAAGTATCAACCTTTGGGACTTTCTCTTCACAGCCAGCCCCCTTTCCTTGCAGAAAACGTATAGTTCCCTCATTGTATAGATCTCCAGGAGTTGACTTCCTTTCTGCAAAGGCCTCACAGGTGCAGCCAAAAACCAGAGTCCAAAAAGTCACAATACCTCCAGGAGGACCCCAGAGAACGTAATAGGAAAAAACAGTATGTGGTCACGTAATGGTCAGCACTGAAAACAGTAGTATACACCAATCATTGTATGTCAAGTACAAATACATGTTCAATCCCAACAGCTGATCACCAATGTTAGAAATGGGGTCTCTGGTTGGCAGTCAGTTTGCACTCTGTCCAAGCAGAGACCCTCACTCTAGTCAGGGCAATGGAGATTCACACTTAAGATAAGCCCTGCTAACCCCTTTAGTAGCTTGGCACAAGCAGTCAGGCTTATCTCAAAGGCAATGTGTAAAGTATTTGCACCAACACACAGTAATACAATGAAGACGCTACAAAATGAACACCACACCAGTTTAGAAAAATATTTAATATGTATCTAAGTCAAACAAGACCAAAATGACAAAAATCCAACATACACAAGTCAAGATATTCATTTTTTTTAAATAAAAAAGGGTATTACTCCTTAGCAAACAATGGATGCGTTGATGTTAGACAAAGTACCTCGTTCGCATACAAAATCAAACCGCACAGGTGAGCGTGCATCGGAACAGTCAGCGATGCATCGATTCCTTACTCACAAGTGAGGCAGTGCATTGTTTCTTCTCCAGTCTGATAGGCAATGCATTGTTTTTCTTTCCTGCAAGAAAGCAGTGAGTCGACCTCGGGTCCAGGCCAGTTACTGTTGATTTTCACGCCCAGAAATGTTGCATTCGAAATCAGGCTGCACGAGGATGAGAATCCATGCTGCGTGGGGTTTGCGTCTATTTCAGCAGCCGCAAGTGTGTGTTGTGTCGTTTCTCCAGCGGTGATGCAGGTGATACACCGATTTCCCAGCAGCGTTACAGGTGGTGCATCGATTTAAGCTGTGATGCAGGTGGCACATCATTTTTACAGCCGTATTGCAGGTGGTGCGTCAAACTTTTCCCCGCACAGCTCCTGTGCACGGATTTCCACCTTGGTTCCACCAGCTTCATCTTTCAAGGGCCCAGGGACTGAATGGGTCACCACTTGGCATGGTAGGAGTATCAGCGCAGAGAGTCCAGGTGCTGGCAGAGGAAGTCTTTGATGGCACTGAGATTTCAAAACAGGAGGCAAGCTCAGTCCAAGCCCTTGGAGACACTTCACAAGCAGGAATATACCACAAACTCCAGTTGTTGTACACTTTCAGGCAGAAGCAACGACTGAAGGCCAATCCAGCAAAGCACAGTCACAGGCAAAGAGGCAGTACTCTTCCTCCAGCTCCTCAGCTCTTCTCCTTGGCAGAGGTTCTGCTTGGTTCCAAAAGCAATCTAAAAAGCTGGGTCCATTAGTTATACCCCTTTCTGCCTTTAAAATTTGCAAACTACAAAGGAAAGTCTCAGTTGTTCACAAGATCCTGCCTTGCCCACGCTTGGTCCCAGACTCACACCAGGGGGTTGGAGACTGCATTTTGTGAAGTCAGGCACACCCCTTTCAGGTGTAAGTGGCCACTACTCCCTCCACTCTAGCCCAGATGGCCCATCAGGATATGAAAGCTACACGCCAGTTCCCTTTGTGTCACTGTCTAGTGGAGATTCACAAACAGCCCAACTGCCAGTCTGTCCCACACAAGGAATACACAGCAGGCAGAGTCACAGAATGGTTTAAGCAAAAAAATGGCCACTTTCTAAAAGTGGCATTTTCAAACTGGCGTCTTTACTAAAAGACGTATTTTAAAATTGTGAGTTCAGAGACCCCAAACTCCCGATCTCCATCTGCTCCCAAAGGAAAACTGCATTTAAAAAATATTAAATGGCAATCCCCATGTTAACCTATGAAATAAATAGGCCTTGCAACAGTGAAAAACACATTTGGCAGTATTTCACTGTTAGGACATATAAAACACATCAGTACATGTCCCATCTTTAACATGCACTGCATCCTGCACATGGGGCTACTTAGGGCCTACCTTAGGGGTGCCTTGCATGTATAACAAGGGACCGTTTGGGTCTGGCAAGTGGGTATACTTGCCAGGTCGAATTGGCAGTATAAAACTGTACACACAGACACTGCAGTGGCAGTTCTGAGCCATGTTTACAGGACTACTCATGTGGGTGGCACAATCAGTACTGCAGGCCCACTGGTAGCACTTGATTTACAGGCAATGGGCACCTTTAGTGCTAGGGACTAACTAGTAAATCATGTATGCCAATTATGGGTAAACCAATCACCAATACAATTTATACAGACAGCATATGCACTTTAGCACTGGTTAGCAGTGGTAAAGTGCACAGAGTCCTAAAGCCAACATAAACCGGTCAGAATCAATAGGAGGAGGGAGGCAAAAGGTTTGGAGATGACCCTGCAAAAAGGGCCAGGTCCAACATTTGGCAAGCATGTTGATGTCTTAGACAGCAGGCTAAAATATTGTGGGGGGGGGGTGTAGTGCGGTTTAAAGTTCTGGAAAGCACCTAATAGGTGCGCTGAAATTCAAGTTGAGGTATGAAATTGATGCTCATTAGAGTAGGGATTAGGTAAAGCAATAACTGTAAAATATCTTCCTTTTGTAGCTGTTTGGGAAGGCCTATAATTCTAATATTATCTAGTCTACTATGATCTTCTAAATAGATCAGTTTTTGTTGTAATTACTAAATATCTTGACCAGTATCAGGTATTTTGTCAATTTGAGAATCAAATTCTGTTAATCGATCTTCCATCTATTGCATAAAAGCTTGGAATTGGTTTACTTCTCCTTTTAAACCTTGTACTTCTAAAGAATTGGCAGACACTGCCGGGGTCACAGATGAAATTGAGTTTTTAATGTCAAGTAACTCTTTGAGTAAGGTATCCATTGCTGATGTAGGGTTATCTGGAGAACTTGCTATTGGGTCCAAAGGAGTATTATTCTTAGGATATGTCATTAAGGCCTCACTATATCATAGCTGTCTTATATGTCTGGACATGTAAACAGCAGTGTAATAGGAAGCAATTAAACCTTGTAGATATTTGCCTGATCATCAACATTAAACAAATGAAATTGTCACATTAAAAAGGCAACGAAATGAGAATCTCAAACCGTTGGTAGTATTTCTGAGATTTTTCAGAAAAACATATTTTTCCAGTACATCAATGTTGAGTCTTAGATATAAAAAAGAAGTCATTAAATTTTATCCAAAAGTTGTTGTCTAGGAGAAAGATTCAATTTGTCACAACCAAAATGCCCCAAAATTCCCCAAATTATATAATAACAGTGGTACATAAGATTTGTCTTGGGTGAGAGTATGGCTTATATTTGTTGTCTCCTCCTTTCATCAATATAATTCACATGTTTCTATTTATTAAAATATCTACACAAAATGTATTCTAATTTGAGAAATAGTCAGTAGGTCAAATGTCCATTTTAATATATCACACCTGATAAATGAGTTCACAATATTGTTTTCTTCACTAATATATTATGATGGAATGTTATAATCTGAGGCTGTGAACCCCAAAAATATAGTTATTTGCAGTGAGTCAAGAAAAAAATGAGCGGTGGGGGCAATAGAGTCTTAGCTCCAACGTTGATGTATTTAGAAAATGGCTGCTAGCCTTCTCTGTGATATTCTGCCTCCACCCGTTTTTGATTCATGAAATCTCTCATGCCTCACACGCTCAATGTGAATTTAAATTATATCAGACCAATCAAATACCCAATTTATCTTATATTAATGCCAAGTTCGTAAAAGATAGCATTCATAAGGCGTTACATAGCAGTAAGGGGAGACAATTTAATAATACTGTCTTTGTGTGTCACTGGAGCAGAACTGCCATTATCTGTTGTTTGAGGCGTCGCTTCTATCCTGTGTTCAGGAAACACAGTGAAGTGGGTTATCATGACCGGATTTGCAACTACGACTAAAATAAAGCCATCACTTTTCGCCTCAGCAGTCTTTGCCCCCTTATCAGAGCAAGTACAATCAAGTATTCAATTTATCACATGTTAGAGCCAAAGTCAATAGTAGATTCCACTCATAAGGCCGTGCAGGGCAGTAAGAAGTTAATAAGATGCAAAGTCATCTTCTTTGTTTGGTTCCAGAGCGGGGTCGCCATTTTCTATAGTCTGAGGCATTGCTTCATTCATCTATTCGGGTAACGTAATGAAGGAGGCTGTCATGTTTGAATTTTCAGCTATAAAAAGTTACACCAATGGAATCCACCGTCGGTATAAGGTGAGGCAAATGGAATGTAGAAGATGGACCAATGCTTCACCTCTGTCCTCGGAGTTCTAACAAAAAGCTGCCATCTTCGGCTCCATTGAGCTCCGCCCTCATGGAAATCATCCTTCTAAATTATCTCAATATTGCAGATACTGAAACTTTTGTGGGATGGAACACGGGATGATCTATTGCAGAATCTCATTTAAGATTTGAGTGGTGCTCATACTCAATATGACCCCTCCACTTGTCGGCAATGCCTCTCATATACGCAGAAACACGGCTAGGGTGAATACATTAAAAATGAAGAATTAACTTAGGTGTGATACAGATAACCAACAGAACCTAAATCTAAGGCCTGATTTAAGATTTGGCAGACGGTACTCCATTCATCAGGTTGGTGATAGATATTAACTCCATCACCAATGACAGACTATCGTCCTCTAAATTTGGAGGTGGCTGCCAACTCATCTGTCATCTCTCTACATTAAAAGGATCCCTTGTCATGGCAGTTCCTTTCAATGTGCAAAACGTTTGGTGGATGGAAGCCGTCAGTTTTGACAAATGGTCCCCAATCTTTTCCAAAGATTGCCTTTTCAGAAACAAATTCCCAATGCAGAGTCTGTTTCAAAAAGCTAATGCTGTCCCTCCATATATACAAACACATACATACACACACACATACACACCCCTGGGAGCTTTCCCCCATGGTGTGAGACCATTATTGTTTTTTTCTGTCTCTCACTGCCAGATTTGTGATGTACATATAATAAGAAATTACACTGCCCACCTTAAATAGGGCTGGTGGTGTAATGTCTTTCCTCCAACGACCCCTATGCCATTGGGCCATCAGAGCAAGCTTTCTGTCAACAGAGCTGGCAGGGGCTCCGTTGATGGAAAAAAATGCTCCACCCATCTCTAAATGAGACAGGTGGACCGAAGGTCTAGCAGATAGGCTACTTGTCCAGCTTGAGATAGAGTGTCCTGCCTGTCAAACTCTAATTCAGGTCCCTAGCCCATTTGTTTTGGTGCGGGACTCACCATACAATATACAGGGGAAAATTATGATAGGCTGTAGGTAGAGAGTCTTTCAGAACTGAATGGACTGTAAGATTGGCCAACAATGCTGCGCTAAGTGAGCACACGCATGCCATCATTTCAAGGTGTATGTGCCTCCACTGGCCCCAATACTGAAGTTCCCAAACATAATTGATTCACACATTTTGTTTTTTACACACAGACATTTCAGCTGCTGAAAGCAGACTTCATTTATTTGTGTTACACTATAAACAAATACAGGAATCAGTGCTGATACATAGATTCCCACATGTTATTCCCCATTATTCTCCTGCAGTTACCTTAACACTAATAATGGTAATCCTTGGATGACCATTTAATGGGGATTTTTAATGTGGTGCTCGCAAGAAGGGACACAATGTTTTTTAGGAACGGGCATGTTTTTTTGCTGCAGAAAGGTATTATGTTATCAAATCCTGAAAACTGAATTGTTTATCAGTTTCTCTTCAGAACTGCCTGTACACTTATGAAAGTTCTACCACAATTAGGGGGAAGTTCTATGTGCCCTCAATTGCAATCAGGGAGAGTATAGCTGACTTTGTTTGCTTTAGACTTCCATATTGAGTGCACAGTTATTGCTGACCGATCCGTCACTATTTTCAACATTGTCACCACCAAGAAAGAATTATTTTCATATCAGGTCGCTTATTACTTTAATATTGCTAATATACCCCTATTTCATGGTACATTCCCAGTACCCTCATGGGTGCACCAAGCACACCGGCCATACACAGTATATCATGGATCCTAATGCAGTTTAGGAAAATTGGGCCTCTTAAACCCTAGTGACATAGTAAAGACAGCCATAGTCTGGATGCAGTGGGTTCCTTAGACCTCTGGGCTCATGCCATTGCACGTGTCGTTTTATTGCCAGCTGCGCATGCATACCAGGTAGAATTACCATTTCAGAGGTTTTACTGGAGATGGTTCTCACCTTTGTGGCCCCTCTGAATAAAAGGAACTCTCATCCTACGGTGGGTTGTGTTTCCTCTACTATAAGTAAAAGTATTCACCCACTGATGTGTTTGAGGAAGCAGAGTTACAATGGTGGGGGAAACAGAGAAAAAGTGTTAACCCAGAGAGACCAAAACCACCCAGTTGCACTAATCCTACTAGACCTCTTGTGGCTTTCGATATATAGACCACAAAACACTCCTAAACCATCAGAAACGCATGTTTAACGTTACCACAATAAGATGGGACTGGTTCAAATCGTTCCTGCAATAATGAAAACAGAAAATGAACGGGAATGTTTAAGATTCAGAACAAACTATCTTTAGATGTGGCATACAGTGATGATTGACCCTCTCCCTTCTCCTTTAGAACTCATGCACGTGCTCGCTAGCTCATCTGATCAAAAGAGAAGCCTTGAATGTCAGCTGTACTCTGGCGACACCCAACATCTAGTTTATCCAAGCAACAACTCCAACATGGAAACACTTAACAAACTATCACCTTTAGGCATTATTCAAACTAAACCGTCTTCTAACTATCTAACGCAGTAAACGTCTGATCCAAACAGTCACCCTATATAAGCTACATTACTGCATAGCAATATATTTAAGTCTTCCCAACAAAGCCATTGCAGAATTATAACATGTTCCAAATAGAATGTACTGATCATCTTTGGCATAAAGAAACATGATCACCAAATACAACACAGATCCATCAACTCAAAATCATCCACATGCTTATCAGACCTTTCCAAATTCCATCAACCAATAACTATCCTATGTTCCAACTCTGAACACAAACTGGTCATCCCAAAATGGAGACCAGCAAAATTTGGAGGCAAAACTCTGAAAGTGGCAGGAAGGAAACTGTGGATCCTAGGATTTCAGGTCATTGAACATCTCAAGATTCAGAAACTCTATGAAAAAATAATTTCTCATGAAACAAAACCAATTAGGTATATTTACCCTAATTAAAAACTCCAGTAATATCTAACTAGGTCCCTCCTTAAGACTTCAGATTTCATGACCACTCCTAATCTATCATGAGAAAGAGACTTTCCACTGCATCTGTTTACTCCTCCCCCTCTTTGCATCTTGGCACCCTTCTCTGCCCCTCTGCAGCATCTTTCCCTCACTCTTTTCCAGTTCTTTTTGTTTTTTCACTCCGCTTTAGTTGACTTTCCATGTTGCTCTCTGGATTGTATTTCTATTGCATTTTATGAAAATGTTTACTTCATTTTATCCTGCATTTATCCTATATTGTTTATTTCCATATAGAATTATAAACTATGCTTAGAAGCCGGACTGGATATGAAGGTGATGTTAAAACATTTTTCAGGATTTCCTTTAGCTTCCATTTTAAGCATAGCTTTCACTGAGGAAACACATACTGACAGAACTCGGGACTGATTATGAGTTTAAGTACTATTTATCGCTCCTGATAAATAATGTTACCATGGGGCAAGTTATGTATTGAGTGCAATAAAAAACACCTATTGCGAGATTTTGTGGATTAACATGCAGAGTTTGGTGTTTAACTTACCAAAATCTGCATGATGATTTTTCCCCACTAAATGTCAGCAGGTTTCAAATTCTGAAATTTAACGAAGGTTGAGTTATTTAATGCATCGGATGTGTTAAAGACCCTCAAACTCTTAAGCAAGGGTTTATGCACGGATCAGAATTAACCGACCCACTCATAATCATCAGGACCTTATAGGTTCTGGTTCCTAAGGAATCTATTTCAAGAGACACAAAAGAGAGCTACAGGCATAGGAATGTGCATTAAACTCAATGTCTGAAAAACACCATATTCCTTCTGAAGATAAAATCTTACCACTAAATCTAGGCTTGAAAATTCTAATTGGTCTAATTGCAAACCAGTATAACTGACTGGCCAACAGTAGCAGAAAACAACAGTGTTAGCCAATAAAAGTGCACAAAAGAGGCATATAGATGAGTCAGTTCTAGCCGGACTCCTGCTGCATGTTGTAATTCAAGCACATCACGTTGCCAATGAGGCTCCTTTAATAAGCACCACTGGTCTATCTGTATAAGACCTTGATCCAAATATCGGTGTTCCTGTGGTACTCAAAGTGAGTGCCCATGCAGCCAATCCAGTGCTTAATTTGTGGTTGTTGTTTCCGATGCAGAGCACCGGCACTTATTTTTGAGGGCTGGTGCTTATTCTTCTGCCTCAAGCATTTGTTGGGAGCAAAAGACACTTTTAGGAAAGACAGAGGAAGCGAAAAACAAAAAAGCGTCACAATGGGAGAAAGCAGAAAACTGCAAACGTGGCCTAAGGAGCAGGGAGTGGCATTAAAGGGATTGAAGAGGCCCGCGATAGCTTCAGGATTACGCTGCCTCAGTAGTCCATGTTTGCACATTAAATTGCAGCAGCCGCATGTTTAAGAGGATGTCTTTGGGCACCGGCACGTTTTTGTTTACAAATTAAGCACTGAGCAATCTTGTTTTTAAGTTTAACAAAGCAGTGTACTCTGGTAATTGCAGTTTTTGTTTAGTTTGTTTGAACAAATTGGATTCAAAAACATGAAGAAAAACATTTGCAAAATGAAATTGCTGATTCTTCTAGAGAATATTGAAGAAGAGTCTTAATTTTATTAAAGACAGATGAGGCAAATATTATGAAATCTCTCTTCTTGCTTTATTTTGTACAGCACTTACACAAACAGTGCAACTCCCCTAATCCTGCTCCCCCTGGCAGGAATTTCCTAACACAAACGAAGGACATCCCCCCCCTATAAATGTCAGTAGCCCATAACCATTTCCTCCTTCTGTCCTTTCAATAGTCCATGAAAAATAAAACAAACACACACAAACGGCAACAGAAAACCAAGAAGCAGCCAAAGAACTTCTTTCCTTTGGTCATCCTCCTCCCAGGACGGAATCTTCAGCTTGCATTGCACACCACTGTCCACCCAGATTATGGTTGGATGCTTGAACTCATTGCTTAGCTAATTGAGATTGGCTCTAGAAGTAATCTAATAGTTATATTACCATCAGTCATGAAAAGGGCTAAAGTAAAACAGAGGTGGGATAATATTCACAGCCTTTATCTTCAGTAAAATCAGGACACTCCTTCAATATTATGTTGCAGAATCTGTAATTTTATTACAACCAGGAACCTCTCTTATGTAGGTTCAGAGCCTTTGCACAACTGCTAAAGACACATGCTCTATACGTTTGTAATAGAAGGTTTTAGATACCCTTGATCAATCAACAATTCTCAAAATATCCACCAACCTTGCCAGGGCCTAAAAAGCCTAAGAACTCATTGTACACCTTGGCACCTGAGCCCCAAAACAATCTGTCTCTACCCGCTGCCTTGACCATTATACTTTTAACTCACAAATCAAGGGTAGCAGAAGACATAGGCATGTACAAAGCTATCAAAAGTTGAGGATCAGATGTCCTCAAACTCTCTATCACGTGTGCGTGCGCTTTGAGGCATCTGAACACACACAACTCAAATTGTACAGGAAAAGTAAAGAACTCATTTGAAGTAGAAACATTTTTGGTGTGCATTGATATTGTAAAATGAACCCAGCAGGAGAAAAATGTATGACAGAAATGTCTTGCGCTCTAGCATCTGATTATCTTTTAAAAGAAACCAAACATAACAGCATAACCAATTTTACTGACAACATTTTCAAGTATAACTTGGCATTGACATGACAGAAAAAGCTGCAGAACCACCTATACATCCAATATAGTAGAGTACCTAGGTTTAGATGGAAGTGTATACCCTTCAATAATTTACAAACCAGTGATTTCTCCTCACCCATTTTATCTTCAACTGCCCTGCTGCTATAGCCGAGCTATATCCATTAATACTTCTATAAACCTTCTGCCCTGCTGCTAAGAATGCAAGAACATTTAGAAAATGTAGAACAATTTGACTGGCATCAAAGAAAACAGGATGGATACATCGTACCAAACACCAGCTACTCCAGGTGCCACAGGTTGACTTATAGTCTGTCGTTGTACCTTTCGCCAAGGGTGCTCTGATATAAATAGAAGCTGATTCTGAAAGGCCTGTTATGCCTTTGAGCACTCTGAAAAGACTCCATGCCACTAGAGTGCGCCTGCCCTCCACAAGCGTTGTTTTGAAACTGTCCTGAGGGTTCCTTCAACAGCTGAGGAGAGGTTTGAAACAGTGGAGTTACCAATGTGATCCTTGGTAGCTGTCTGCAGATCTAGGAAACACATCTTGGAATTGTTATAAATGGCGGAAAAGAATAAACATCCCCACTGAAGAAATACTGAAGAAAAGCTGTGTTGCTAGAGCTTTTGGGTCCAGGCTCCAGCTATACCATCTTCCTAAATGAGCTGCCAACCCCTGGAATTCCATCCTACTTGAGGGCACTAACACTGATTTTTCCACTCTGATAACGAAACCCAATGACTGCATCAACTCTATGACACCCTGAGCTTGCTTCACCAATCTCTCTCTCTTCTGTCCAAAGAATAAGATACAGTCCAGGTAGACCACCATCCTCAGTCCCTGTGCTCTAACAGATAATGTCAGAGGCCTCATCAACTTAGTAAAGTACCAATGAGTGGAGGAAAACCTGAATGGAAGGGACACAGATCTGACCACCTGTCCTTGTCACAGATGATGGATGTACTTCTTGTGCTCTTGACACATACGCACTGTAAGGTAGGCATATTTTAAACCCAGGCACACCTTTACGTTCCCCAGAAGAAGGATGTCACTCAGGCGTGTGATAGTCTCCATTTTGAAATGGCAGTACAGAATGTTTTGATTGAACTCCCTCAAATTTATTGCGGGCCAATATTTTTTGTCTTTCTACATTAGGAACATGTTGCTGATAAAACCCGTGGCATGTAAGCCATGTATGTAGATAGCCTTTTTCTACAATAACTCCTTGATCTCTGTGGTGACCAGATCCCAACTTTCTAGAGAAAAATGTATTGGTAAAGCCCACCTTGTCTACATTGGGGTTGCATAGAGTTCTGCATAGACTTCTGTTTGAAACCATCTCACTATCTGTAATACCTATGGGTCTTTTGATATTATACCCTACTGTTGAACAAAAAGAACCAATCTGTTTTCCACTTTCACAAGGGGAGGGGATACTACACTTAGTCCTTCCCATGCATGGCCTCTACTGATGACAAAGCGTCCTCCCTAGTGTGAAATTCACATACTTTGCTGTTGTGTAAATAAGCAACATTTTGACAAATCCGTCACTTCATGCATCATTTTAGCACAAAATGCATCAAATTGTGGCACAAAGAAACATTTAAACAAAGCACCACAAATAACAGCTGCTCTCATTCTGCCGTTTGTTTGTGATAAATTTTTACTGTGAATTGTGCCATTCGCTGTAAATTTGTCCCGCAAATGGCACATTATTATGCAAAGTGATGTAATGGCATAATCTT
The DNA here is from genome assembly GCF_031143425.1 of Pleurodeles waltl. Classification (NCBI taxonomy): domain Eukaryota; kingdom Metazoa; phylum Chordata; class Amphibia; order Caudata; family Salamandridae; genus Pleurodeles; species Pleurodeles waltl. Next base: position 665,248,676 of record NC_090445.1, on the reverse strand, counting down.
GGAGTTTGGTGTCACTATGCCAGCCTAATATAAATTTTGGCCACACCTAGACCTCTTCTTCTTTGGAAAAAATGTTAGAATTCAGACTCTATACTGCTGGCACTAGAGGTGTCTGTACAAGGTGAACAGTACCGTCCTCAAAACAAGAGTCAAAGATGATTGTGCTTTGTTCAGAGAGGCAAGGATCTGAACATATTGCTCAATTTCTTTAATATATTCATCCCCAAATAGAGACCCCTGTAAACTGACCCCTATTTCCAGGTCTGCTGGCTCCCCAAGTTTGGGATCAATACACAACAGCAGTCTCTTGTGTCTCTTAAATAAAAGCCACACGGTTTGCGTTCCTGAGAAAACAGATCGCCCTTTGGGTCCAACCAGAAATTATTTGAGACCCAATTGAACCACTGACTTCTACCCCTTTTAAGAAACACACAAAATACAGTAAACTGGACCCAAGGTATTCAATAATGTATCTCAATACAAGGACTATATTTGCTTAAAATGCTACAATTTTAGCATCTATTCCCGGAGTTATTGCTGATTTTAAGGTATTATTAGCCTTGGGGACTCTGACCTCATTTTAGATCTAACATTACTGTCCAGTGAAATTTTTATCTTGAACCTGATGTATTCATCTGTAATCATCGGAGGAGCCCCCACTGCTGAATTTAGATGCTGAAAGAGCCCAGGCTCAAACTTGCAAGTACCTCCTTCACCCAAATAAAAAACTGAGGCATGTTACAAGTTTTCATGTTTTTCAGGACATTAGTGTCATCATCAACATCATTGTAATAATTGTCATAGTCACAGTATTCCTTAACATTCTGTGAACATAAATCATCATGGGGGCCTCTTCAGTGGTTAATTTGTAAATAAAAATGTGTCAGTGCGCAAAGCTTTCCTCTGAAACACAGACTGCTGCAATTAAAAGTGTGAGCACTGAATACTGAGGCAGAATAATCCTAAAGCCATATCGAGCCTCTTTAATCCATTTACTGCCACTCCCTGTCCCTTCATATCAATCTTGCAGCTTTCTGTTTTCTACCTTTGTGACACTTTTCCATCTTTCTCTTCCTCTGTCTTTCCCATATGTGTCTTTTGCTCACAGTAAATCCTGATGCAGAAAAATAAGTGCCGGCCCCCAACAATAGGTGCTGGTGCCTCCCACCAGCAACCACCAGCTCAAATTAAGCACTGGCGCTCTTACTTGGGCCTCCCATATTACCCACAATAAGGTTTTGCCAAATTGACATCATGTCATGTATCCCTGTTGAACTGACCCACCGCCAAATTAATCTCCCTCATAACCACAAGGGGAAACATCATTTTATTTCATCATTCCTTTTCCGCCATGGCTACATAATTCCCTATTTTGGGAATGTAACCTGCCATCTGCCGGAATTCAAGATCTTGTAATACCATATGCCACAGAATTTCATCTATCAGTCACCACACTTTTATAGATGACGTGACCACTTTATGAATAGAATTAGAAACGGAATTGTCTAAAAATTCAAAAAGGTTTTTCATACAAAACTCATCGTCCCCAAAATATGATTTACACAAAAACTAAATGTTCCTATCAACTTCTGGAGCTCAGGTGTGACCAGAAACATGTTTAAAGTGTCTATGCACTACATTATTTAGTAATATGAGTCAAATGACCAATTCTATCCTCTAAGAGAACCATAGAGCACATTCGCTAGATTGAAGTCTAAGACTCAAGGTTTGAGACCTAATTTAAGTTGTTTTGCTTTGGTGTTGGTAAAAAAAAAAAACTCAATCAGTGAGGCACAGTTGACTGGCAGGAAGATACAAAGTGTACAGTTTCCTATACTATGCCTGTCTTCCACCCCGGTTTCTTGGGTTCTGGGAGCAAGACAGGACAGCTCAATTGATTTGAGACCCTGATCCTCAGTTTCCTGCCAAAATTGGTCTAAAAATTGTTTACCAAAAAACTATCCCCCATAACATGAACAGAGTTCTCACCCAAGTTCAAGTAAGGTACTTTATGATTCTAGGGCCAGTTCTAAGAGTCTCACTGTCCAGTTAACAATTCTACAAGAGGATGCATGGGCAAAAAAACCTACTTTTCAAGTGTGGCTTAAAGTTTGACATCTTCTTCCAGTCAGGAGGAAGTGCACTTATGCTCTCTGTCTTGACATTTGTATAACATTCCAGTCAAGTTGTGTAGCCCACACCCATCAGAACCAGTCCTGGTGCTTATTTGATTACTTATAGACAGTACAGGCGGCAGCCAGAAACACAGGAAAGAGAAAGGGGTGGGCTTCACTGTGGATCAGAGACAGCTATTGCAAAGCACCTGATTTAGATTTTACCCAAACCCTACAGACCACTCCACTTTTGGGGATGGTACCCTAAGCAAAGGGGCAAGCAAGCTGTTGTGTCCACTTTGAACAAAGTGCAGCAATACCTTTTTCAGTACACACATGGAGTCCTAAGGAGGCCTCATCGATCGAATACCTACAACGCACGTCTCAGAACCTCCCTTCCTAGATGCTGTGGTGCATCTTCTGGTTGGGAGGGCTCCTTCATGTGCACCGAGCGGCACTTTCCTTTTACTCAGATCCTGGGACATGAAGTCCGATGCGGCAGTTTGTGTTTGGGTTTTTATCATTTGGGATCAGCATCACTAATGGCACAGGCACACATGCCCCTAAATCTTCAAGAGTTTGTTTTGCCCTACTCCTCCTTCACTTCTCTCCAAACCAAGTCAGGGTAAAACAAGCAGACAAGAACTGACAACACAAGACTCAGGGTAGTGCATTCAAGAATTGCTCGAAACATAAAATCTACCATAACACATTCGATACAATACAGTGGTTATAACCCTGGACTGGTTTATGTTGTTTTGACCAGGGGGAGATTAAATATTCAAGTGATGCAATGTGAATGGACTCTCCATCCCTCAAGACTTGAGTTAAATGGCGAGTTGCAAGTCCTTTATGCAGTAAGACTAATTGTGTATTGTACTTTTTAACGTCTTAAAAATCGATTCTCATGAATTTTGGCAGTATTCTCACTATTGTTCGAGAGTGGAGCATTGGAACACAGCTTTCAGTTATTACCTACAGTCTTTTCAGCTGACTGCAGAATTCGAGAAACTTCTTATGTTATAATATTACCATCGTCTAAAATGTACTATTTTTGGCATTGGAAATTGCAGACCTACATTTTAATTCTGTGACGGTGTGTAGCCAAAAACAGTTGATTGTCCACAAATCACTGCAGCCCTGTACCTAAAACTGTAAATAGAGGTAAGTTAAAAAACATGCAGTGTAAAACCTAATTGCAGTGGGTGCTTTCTGGGGCTTTCGCAGTTATATGCTGTATGAAATTGGATTAATATATCGGGTGGATGACTACAGACAATATAGCCTTAGAACCCGCCGTAGCGGGCTCTACCGGCTATTAAAGGCCCGCTCCCCGCGTTAAATGCCCGAGCCGGAGGCGAGGGCATTTAACAAGGGAGAGGGACTTTAATAGCCGGTAGAGCCCGCTACGGCGGGTTCTAAGGCTATTAGAACATTCTGCCACACAGGGCAGAATGTTCTATTAAAAAAAAAAAAATGTTCACGGAGCCCGAGGGGATTTAAATCCCCTCGGGCTCCGTGAGGCTTTGTTCACAGCTGTTGCTGTGAACAAAGCGAACATTGGAATGTTGGCGCTGCGGGCTTTTACCGGCCAGTAAAAGCCCGCAGCACTCCATTGTTTTCAATGGAGCCCCCAGCATTCCAATGTTCTAATAAGGAATAATCACAACCTTTGTCTGGGTGAACCCTGAAACTCACTTAATTAAATGGAGCTCAACCCCCTGGTAGCTATAGCACAGAGAACACTGGCTTAATTTAGGACAATGTGTGAAACTTTATTGCAGTACCAAAACAGTAACAAAATCAAAATGCAAAACAAAAAAAATACCAAATTGAAAAAATAGAGTAAAATATAATAAACAAAATTATTCTAAAATGAAAAAAATACCATAAGGACAACCAGAGACATGATTTTTAAAGTTTTGAGTATAAATTGCACCAAAAAGCACAAAGCACCAATGTTAGTCAATGGTCACAGTAAATAAGGACATAGGCACAATTAGAGACTGATCTCTATAGAGCTCGGCCAAGTACACCAACCAGGTTTGTCCTGGTCAAAGATTTCACCTTTTGGCTTAGGGCCTGATTTATATATCGGCGGACAGGATACACTCTGTCATAAATGTGATGCTTATCCCGTCCACCATATCACAAATCCATTACTGCCCATGGCACATGTAGTACTGTGAAGGAGATATCTATCACATTTGTGAAGGAGTATCTTGTCTCTTGAAATTTAAATCAGCTCTTTGTCTTTTGAGTCCCAATCCCCCACGAAAGTACACTTTTAAAGCCCCCCAGGACCTACGGGGAGGCCAACAGCAGGGTGCAATCCAGGTCGAGTTGCCACTAATGAGCTGGGCACTTTCCGAAAAAGGGTCTTAGAGTTAGTTGTCTCCCTGTAGCCACACAGAAGGTCAGCCAACTGATCCTTAGTGTCCACGTCTTTGACTTTAGTACTATAAGGAGCAGGGCCAGTCCTTCAAGGATTTTCCTAGGTCACAGACAGCAGGTCCAGTCTTCTTGTGATGTCCACAGGTCTTCAGAAAGTGTTCTGAAGAGTGTGTCCGGGGATGCCACATTTATGCCTGCCTCCAGCTAGTGGATGGGAGTGACTCCTGGGCACTCCCTAACCAATGGGGCAAATGTTGCCCTCTTTTGTACTACTTCCTGGTTGTCTTACTGTGAACAGGTCCAAAATGCCATTTGTCAGGCCATTTTAAAGATGGTGAAAGTCTTCATCCACACCGATTTTGAGCTTTGAGGGCAGGGAATGTGTGTGGGTAGTGTACTAGGCTAATCTTCGTGTCCTTCCGCATCTAACACAAAAAACTGTTTTCATACATAAGAATTGTCTTTGCATCCTGTTTTATCCCTTTTAAGCGTGCCCTAAGTGTTACAGGTGCTCAACAGACCTGTTAAGCATAATTTGACACTGTAGTGTCAAAAGGATGCTCACAGTCCCTACCCTGCAAATTCTCTTGAGTTCAGAGGAGTCATCTCTGCCCGTTCAGGTCAGCCTATTTTTGCTCCTGGGAGCATGTATTCAAGCCTGATCACAGGCTGAGAGCTTACAGAGATTTATGCTAGTTACCTTTTTGACAGTTCAGGCACGTAACAGGCAACTTTATTAAAGTTACTTTTCCTAAATATTTTTTTTTGAATCTGAATTCTTTGAATTGGATATTTAATTGCTATTTAAAAAGTGGTTTAATTATTTCTCCATGCATCTTACCTTGGGTCTACAAGGCCTACATAGAAGTGACTTATGAAATATTTAAATGGAATGTGTTGACCTGTCCAAAAAGGGGATACTTTGTCAGGTCACAGTGCATGTGTTGCACTGTTAAGGTCAGGCTACAGTGGTAGGTCTGAAGCCATGTTTGCACTGCTACTATAGTGGATGGTACAATAGGTACTGCAGTCCACTAGTGGCATTGAATGTCCAGGCCCAGGGGTACAGTTTGCACCATATACTAGGGACTTATAGACAAGTTAAATATACCAATTAGGAGAATGACAATTTGACCATGTTTAAAGAGGGTGATACTACTATTACTATTTTAGTACTGGTTAGCAGAGGTAAACTGAACAAAGTCCTAAAGCCATCAAAACAGATAGGGCAACAATCTGGAGGGATTGGTGCATCAAGCAAAATAGCTCTTTTCCCTACACATGCTCCTATCTCTTCCTTCCTCATCACACTCTAGTTTCCATAATCTGGTTTCAGATGAAGCTTGATATGCAACTCCTTATATAATCATGGTGATTGTAAAGTGCTCTTGGAGTTAGGTTCATGCTATATTAAATACCTAACATGAAATGAAAATGATACCTTTAAGGTCACAAATGCTCTTACATAAGAGAAAACACAGTCACGTGCAGCAGGTGCATTTACACACCCAGCTATCTTACAGGCCACATGCAGGTTACAAGAAGATCGGAGCAATAGACTCTCTCTTTATTCTATATTCAGCCAATTTTGGGTACAGACGTTCACATAAAATCATGACTAAGCATTTTACAGGTATACAATAAAACACAAGAGATAATAATGCAAAAGCCGCTATTCAAACATAACTGTTATAAAAAATGTACATTCAGGGGCAGATATAAAACATTTGCATGAGACAAGAGCAAAAATAATTCTTATCCAGTAATCTATGCACATCAAATCTGCCATCAAAAAACTTGGGTAAAATCTAATTTTAGTCTCATAAAGATTTCCAGAAGCATAGATAAAAAGCGCTCAGACCATTGTATGCCAAGGTGACAAAAAACAACGTTAGCAGAGCAAACTTTGTGGCCCAGGTATTAAAATACAAGACAAATTTCTTTTAATAACATGTACTGGATGAGTGGTCTTTTATCCGATAGAGTAATGTACACATGCTTGTCAACAAAAACCTCTAAAATGGATCTGTTATGTTCACAGGGAAACTTAAATCTACGCCTAAACCACGTGAAATGTGTTTGATATTGAATTCATATATGTTAAGACACCAGAGCACCCAAGGGTGGTTCTTTTATACTTCCTTGTGAGCCCAATTACTCTCCATAGAACTCATGCCTTACCCACCAAAACATGTGCAGGTATTTAGCCTCACATAGCTAATTACTATCTGTTTTTAAAATCCTAAGGGCTACTTCAAAGTTCCTCACGCCCAAATTCCTGTACATAGGAGACACTTACAGTGTCCTAATTTAATACCAGTGTACACTGGGCAGAAGAACATGAAGGGAGCTACTGTTTCATAGGGGGACGCTCAAGCTCGACAAACTAAAGATACTCGTGACAGGGAGCACCACATACTGCAAAACCTATTTACAGGATGAATACCATAACAGATTTTCAGATATAGGACTCTTGCTTCAGGTGACTCAGTCCTGTTGAGAAACTGTTCAAAAAGCAGCAAGCATTTTACATTGAGATGTTTTTCTGTCAGACTTCCTAAACAGGACTTCATGTAACACTTTTAGCTAATATATGACCAGTATCGGGTCTTCAGTTCTTCAATCATCCCCTTGCTACTTGAGGGTGAATTATCTCACATCTCACTCACATCAAAACCATAAAACCATACTTTGATGTGTTTAAACCAGTGTATCTTGCAGCCTAGATCTAAATCTTTCAGTTCAATAATAGCCATTTTTTACAGGTCTAAATTGTTGCTTGACCACAATTTCATCCAATGCAAGAGAGGGTTCGCAATGTGCATAATGTGTTGTTGCACCAGCTCTAGTTGTAATGGAACCAAGGGTGCACTTTGTGTAAGACCAGTAAGAGATATAATAAATCTGTTTTCAATTATAGACAGTTTTTTTACAGATATATTTTAGTAATGTATTTAATAATTTCAACAATAAAATTCGGTACCAGCTGGCACCCAACTATTTTCCATATTCTACCATGTCACAGAGAAGGTTTACTTGGTACAACAGAATCAAGTTAACATCACATTAATAAGCTGCCCAACATACATGTTCACATGCCCAACAAGTGACCATGCCACACTTCCCTCCCCCCCATATCTTTCCTCGCTGCTCATAATGAGAGACAGTCCTGGTTCATGCATCATTAGGGACTAATGGTCCTTCGTCTTCTGATGAGGATGATGTTCATACCCCCTCTGGATCTATGAACTTATTAATTAGTCCCACCCACCCCTCAATGTCCTCCTGCATTCTTTCATCAAGCCTGCACCTCCTTCAACCACATCTGCCACACATCTTTCCTAACTCGGTCCAACCTGGCTCATTTATGTAATCACACCCATGTCTTTGCCAATAATAACAGTAGATGCAGGAAATTAAAGGCCATTTTTTGCAGACAATTATTGACAGTTGGCATAAATTGCCAAATTCTGAGGCCTCAGAACCATTCAGACCTGCACTAACTACTTTGGTTCGATAAATCTCCAAACCTGGTGATAGAAAAATATTTTAAAGTCCTTGAAATAGTCCAAGCTCAATGTTGTGAAAGTACCTTACTTTTCATGATCTGTGCAGACCATGACAATGTGCTTATCAGCTGAAACCCCAGATAATCAAACTCCTTCACTCTTTCAATAGAAATTCTTTTTGTCAGTTTGCCCCTCATCTGACCAGTGCACAACTATACCTCGATAACTGTATGATTAGGGACAGCAATTATTCTGGCAGTCACATTCAATAAAGAACGGGCCCTATCTTTGCCTAAGGAATAAGGTAAACAAATCTGCCCTCAGATCTACAAAAAACACATACAAGGGCTCATGCCTTAGCCAGACAGTCTTTCAAACCAATAAAGAGAAACAGAAATCGTAATCAATGGTACAGATATCTTTACTAAACCCTGCATGCAAGTGGGATGAAACCCTTGCTTCTTGTTTCCAACCCTGTTCTCTGGCAAGAATCTGTCTTCAAAAGATCTTTTGGGTGGTATTCATACGACTGATCTGTCTATAATTGGACGGATTATCTCTGGTACCTTTCTTGAATATTGGAATTATTTGGCCCCACTCCAAGTGACAGGGATTTATGATTATTCATCTGTTTGAATTAGAATTTGTAATGTGAAGGTTGCCATTTCTATGACATGTGCTCAAGCTAACTTTTGATAGCTAGCTCTTTCTGTACAGCACACAGAGGATTAGATGCGTATTCACTTTAAATGCCATGACTTAATTTATCATAGTCTATACAATGATTTATCAAAGTGCTTGAGTTAAGCAGATGAAATAGGCAGTATTTGGACATCACTTATAAATAAATTTAAGGGATGTTTCCTACCAGGAAAGGATGAAAAGATTGTTTTTTGTCCATTCATGATTTGGAGTTCTGAGCCTTCAGGTCTCACAATCTCTCCAACGGACATGGCAACCAATCAAGTGTCTTACCAGAAAGAAGATCTACTTCAGCTCTATAGAGTTGAATTAATCCCAGTTCATTCTTTAATGTACTCTGTGGCCCATATTTACAAGCGGCCTGCGTTGCTGGTGCATCACTTTTTGTGATGCACCGGTGGCGCAGGCTGCATACCCATATCTACCAGACCACGTAAAGCCACTCTGTATGGCTTTACATGGCCTTGTAGATATAGAGTAAGGCAATGCTTCACAAGTCACTGCATTGCCTTACATTGTGCCAGGGAGGCATTTCCATGGGTGTTGTGTGAGTATTCACATGCAACACCCATGGATTCTAACACATTCCCAGATTTACAAGGTTTTGTAATCGTGGGAATGTGTCAAAAACCTATGCCTCCCCAGGGGTTTCGTAAGAGTGGCGCAACAGGGAGAAATACCATTGTTTCTCTTAATGTTTTCCTCTTTCTATGTGTGTTGCATTCTGCAGCACACATAGAAAGAGGAAATAGACTCCATTGATTGTTTTTGAGCAGGAAGGTGTCCCTTCCATCACGAAAACAATTATCCCCATAACACAGGCACCATTGCAACATGGTACAAGGGTGCCTGCATTGGCGCATGCAGGGTCGGCTTTAGCACTGGTGGCGCCCTGTGCATCAGTCTTTTTTGGCACCCCCCTCATGCAGCCCTGACCACCTCCTCGAATTCACTCCCTACCACCTGGCAAATGTGTCCCCCATCTCTCCATAGCCCCCCTTTCACATACATTAATTTGTTTTAAAGCACTTGCAAAGGCTGGCTTTACTAATCCACTGAGCTATCCTCATAAAAATATAGTTCTGTTCTTTGAAGCATGCATATTAACCCTCTACGCTACTTTATGGTGAGTCAGAGCTGCTGCTAGACAAAACTCCCATCTCTCTCCCTAGCAGGAACATAAATCACAAGAGGTATCTTGACATTTTAATTGTTTCCTGGAGGCTAAACCCACAAGGACCTTTTCAGCAGGTGCTTTTAAATTGCAGGTTTGGTAGGTTAATGCTAAACATAGCGGCCCACTGAGGTCAGCGCCCACCAATCAAGGTCAGCATCCAGTGTGACCGCACCACCCTAAAGCCGGCCTTGGGTGCATGGAAGCAATTTTCTCACCAGCGTAACGGGAGACAACAGAATTGCACCATATCTTGTAGATACTGCATACTACTGCCCTATCCCACTGGTTCAGGACAGCGCAGCAAGACCCTTGCTGTGCCACCCTGTGCCATGGGCCTTGTAAATATGGTCCTTTGTTTCTTAGTACAAAAGCTCCCACAGGTGCTGTACCGCAAAACAGAAGTGGTTTGGGAGAGCTTTGTACATGTGTCATTAGTTGAGTACCAGTACAGTCAGCACACTTAGGTTAGAGATGCTTTGGGGGAGCTCAGGAAAGGTCTCAATTCAAGGCTACTGTTCCACTAACTCAGTACCAAAATATCAGTTCATAGTTCAGAATGTGAGAGAGGCACATCATGAGAGCCCTATGAATGCATCCTTAGGGTGATATCAGTACATAGTGTAAGCCAGAGTACAGGTGCATTGTGAGAACTCTGTCAATGTTCTCAGCAGTGGGTTAGCTGTGCCTGCTGCAGGTCTCCATCAATGTGCATTTTTGTAATAGCTCGTTTTATGTGTGGCACATCCTACAGTGCTTCTGCCATTTTAAACTCTATAAATAAATAAAAGTTGTCTTTGTTACCCAATTTAATGGTACCAAATTTAGTGACTTAGGAGGATGGAGGTTAACCTTTTTGGGACAGAAACTCATTAACAGTAAATCACTACGTTTCTCAGTGGCAAAGTCTGAGAAATGCTGTCTGCTTCATTATAGAGCTCAACAAAAGTCAGGTATAAGCGCATGGTGGAAGGCAAAATAGAGGGGCACTGTCAATCTGTTTGATGGATTGTAACATGTTACATTTTAGCATTCTTCATTTTTTAAAATATAGCACATAAATCTCTCAGAGTTCGTTGCAATACACTTTGGAAGTGCATAACAGATATTAGTATTAGATATAACTAGCCCTGGAGGGCAATTGAATGCTCTAGAACAAACCCTTAACAAAGTATTTTGTTGTATTATTGATAGTAGGCAGCCATACATATTCCCCGGACAACAGGCTGTAAATACCAGAAGAGAAACTCAGGTGCAATTTTCACAGCAACCAACTATTTACAAAGACAGGAGAACAAGGCAGTAACAGAGCTGGTGTATTCTTTGCTAATAGCATTACTGACTCACTAATGTTACTGCTTGCCCTTCACCCTCTTTTGACTTTACCTAGTCACCGGTGAAATATACCTGCTCCATACCACTCCTTTAAAGTAGGCCTGGGCTGAGTTCGCAGAGTTCTGCTATGCAGAACTCCCCAAAGTGCCAAAAAAACTCTGCTGCGCTACGCTGACTCATGGAGCGGTGGAGTTTGGGTAAGTTACTATGTTTGCACTGATTTTCAGTGCTGAAAGTTTTTTCCATGCTGTAAAATCAGCGCAAACTGCATCATGTGGAGCACCAGAGGGCGCTAACTTCTTTCTGCTGCTCATGTAGATTTTCTACTCAAGTGGCAGCTTCCTCAACACAAGCAGCAACTTTCTCATTGCGACCGTTCGCATTCAGAAATCTATCTCGCGCTCGCCAAGTTATCGATTTCTCTTGCTCATGCTCTCCAACTTAACATTAGCGAGCACGAGAAAAAGCAGAATTCTTCACCCACCCCTACTTTAAAGGTGTCCCAAAGTGTTGGATAAAACTCATTAGAAGTGTCACTGGATTCCAAACACAAGGAAATGAAGTATGGTATTTCTGCTTTATTTGCCACATTCTGGAGGAGATATTTATGCAGGATGCATTTCCTGATCCAGGATCCTATCTCAAGATATGACTGCTATCAGTGATGCATGATCAGAGAGTGAGATGGAACCTAAATCGGTTCTCTGTGCATTGTGTAGTACCTTGTCAGTGACATAGATATGATCTATTCATTAGCAGGTATGGTGGGCATGTGAATAAAATGAATAGTCTTTATCTTCTGAGTGCCATACCCACCAAATGTTGGTGAGCTTCAAAGCAGTCAGACTGTCTTTGAAAACAGCCAAGGCTACTTTAGGGGAAGAGGCCCCACCTTCACATCTGTCTGTGTAAGGGTGCATCACTTGATTAATGGCACCCATGATAATGAGGGGCCCTTCAGCAAACCCGGAGACATTCCTTAACAACTTCAGAAAAAAATTATCTTTTCTTACATTCAGTGCGCATTCACCATCCACTGTGAGTGTCTCTGTCCCCATTCTCCACTTGACCAGGCTATACCTCCCCACTTTGTTCAACAACTTCTGAAGTATGAAACAAATTGAGTTACGGGCCACCATGACTACCCCACCTGTCTTAGTGTCTCTTGTTGCATGGTATTGGGCTTGGTAGTGCCTAGGTCCATATCTCCTCAACTAAGGTCAAATTATCAAGGACATTTCCTGGAGAACAACCACCTCAGCATTATCAGAAGCCAAAATACAGTAGATCTGAAATGCTCTAGGTAGGGGGTTGAATCCATTAACACTTCAATGGGTATACTTTGAGATCAGAAGGTCATCCCACAAGCACTTCAATTTACTGGCATCCACAGCCCGGTCTCCAATAAACATTGATGAATTTAGATTTAACACCATGCGTTAAGCATAAGAACTGTATCATTTACCAACCTCTGACCGCAGATGTGGGATTAGTACCATGTGCCCTACTGCCAATGTCCACCGCACCATCTACAGAAAATTCCCAAAACATAACATTTATATAAACTTTTGAATAGGTCCTTAGTATCTGTCACCACTGCATTGTAACCCTACCACCTGAAAATTGCATTAATTAATACATAACAATGGACAGCCTCAATCTTCAAATGGTGCACGTGTAAACATCAGTGTTGTAGAACTGTTTAGAGGCACCATACTCCTCGTGCCCTCAAGCTGTGAATGCATTGCCACCAAAATGGTGCAGAACCATAAATTGTTACAAAACTTTAAAAGGCTCAGATGTGTCCCTCTAATTACACACCTTTCACATAAATTATAGAGATAAGTTTCATAAAATACACAAGAACCACAAACAAATGCACACTGTTTATCATCCATCAAGTATTAGTAATTTGCATCTTTATATCCCCAGATATAGGATCAGCATCTTGGATAATGGTCCAACCGTCAGACCCTCATTAGTAACCATCCCTTGCAGCAATACAGAGCTCCCCTAAATGAAAGGCTGAGCCCTCCTCACGGTCTGTTGACCTCCACCTGCAATGCAATTTTTTTTGTTATCTTTAGGGTCAAGGCAAGTGCCTCTCTGAAGAATCCTCCCCCAAGTGACATCACTAATTTTTACTGGAACTTCAAATAATTTCAAAACGTCCTGCACTGTTGTGATGGGAACATTCTTTTGGCCAGTTTGAAATTGCATTTAACAGGGAATTGTCCAGTGGAACCTCAGTTTCTGTGTAAGATTACTTCAGATATAGGGCACCTTGCTATTGTTTTCAATAATGTACTCAGCAAAACAGCTTGAAGAAGGATCAGACAGCCATCCCGAAACATGGCCAGATCAAGATCTCTAGTTAAGATAGGATTCTGCCCAGTAACCCTAAATGAACAACGTAATGTAAGGGGTGTGGCCAAGATGGCGACGGTGTAAGTCACACTACACGGAGCTCCGCGGCCCTCAGCCCAGATAAGTATCCTGAAACTCAGATAAAGAACCTGTGTTCCAGCCGAAGACTGGTGCAGTCCCCTTGAACACCTCGGGACAAGAGGTGGGGCCTCTCCCTCTAACTTATGGAAGCTTTCAGCACAGCTGGTGAATGATTGCCAGTGGGCGTACATCTCAGCCTTCAGCGCATCCCCACTGTAGCGGACGAACTGGCTGGACTGGACTCTGCCATGGCTTCGAGAGGCCCTCCCTCCTGACCCAATGGGCAAAAACTGAGGGGTACTACTCACTGCAGAAACACAATCCTGGATAGACGTAGGTGGCCCAAAGGCACATCTGGATAAATCAGCTGTATCTGTGGTGGTCAGCCGAGGAATGGAGACTGCCTGATGTGGGAGAGCAGAATGCTGCACACTAAGGCACTTCCCAAGAGACCCAAACTGCAACCAAGTCTGGGGCATCTCTTCTGCACACCCTCCTGCACAGCAACTCGATGAATTCAGACACCCAAGGGCCCTCGCTAAGGTGCACAACTTCTTCCACCACTGTGGGCCCGTGCTGCAGCTGTGGGATGACTGTCAGTGTCGGTACATGCCAGCTTTTAGCTTGATTTCACCTTGGTGGACAAACTGTCCTGACTGTAATCTACTTGGGTGCTGAGGGGCATCCCCACTTTCCCCCAGAGGGGCATAAACTGAGGGACATTTACCCACTGCTGAGTTGTGCTCCCTGATGGACATCGGAGGCTCACTAGTGTGCCTGGCTGCATCGGCTGCATCTGTGGCGTGCGGCCGCAGAGCGAAGATGTCGCTGGGTGAGGGGTGCAGCACATCGAGGCCTTTCCCAGGAGGCCCGCACTGCGATCAAAGGTGCCATATTCCTTTTTCACCCCCACCCACAGAACAGTTCAATATGTTCTGACTCCGCCCCCCCCCAGAAGGTATCTTGTAAAGCTTGCATTTAATGGAATTAGATGAACTGATGTGAAAGTGCCACATTAGCTGCTACTTCTGCTGTCTTAATGGATGAGCGAATCTATATGTATGGCACTTTCTTGTATATCAATCTTATATTTGAGTACGCACTATGCTAAGATTACTACAATAATGTATGGCATCTGACTTTCCCTTTCTAGTTGTTAAACCCAATAAAGATATATTTAAAAAACAACTCATGTAATGTAAACAGCGCATTAATTGTAAAGCCTCCAGCTACGTACATCGTGCACTCCACAATAGGGGTCCCGCCTTTCTTAGGCATATTATAACTCCCTTCATCCCCCAGCGATCCCCTAGATTCTCCTCCGCTTCTTTGATCAATACACTTCGGTTTAATAAAGCAAGATGGGGAGGCAGGTCTTTTGCCTTCCAGGCGGGTCACCTATGGAATTCTTTACCACTGGAGCTTTGATTAGAAAACTCAGAACTTCAGTTTTGTAAAAAGCTCAAGACCTTTCTCTTTCCTTTATAGTTTGTCAGCTTTATCTGTTTAATGGTCCTGCATTAGCGCTGGGAGGCCTCCGGGTAGCCATGCGCTCTACAAATATCTAATATCAATAATATCAATATGTATGTAAATAGATAATGGGCTTCAGTTTGGTAGCTTACAAATAGAAGTAATCTACTAATGATATTACTTCTTGTAAGACAACTTTTTTAAATGTATACTTTGTCAATTTATTCTCATAATTCCTAAATTGCTTTACCATTGGTCATAAACATTGACAATCAGATATTATATTTTTTAGAATGTAATATAAATGTAACATTCAAAACGCGTTGTTGTGCTTATTTAATGATAGTATAACACTCAAAGGTGTATCTAATGCCCTTTATTTTCACAGTGAGGCTTCAGTTATTTGGAAGTATATTATCTTTAGCCCTCTTCTTTCAAACAATGAAGAGTCACTTTCTCTCTGTTATTTCTTTTCATCAAACTCTTTGTGTAAGTGAAGGTGATGGGTTTGGCCACTCTTCATTTCCTTGGGCTCATCAGGATAAAGATATTAAGCATTTCATGGCTAAGGATCGTTTTGCCAATTTTAAAAGTTTGGCAGACAAGGGCCTCTGCCACAAACGTGGTGGAGTACGCTGCCTACCAAATGTATGGCTCCCCACCTCCTCTATTTGTCAGATTATTTTTTCTGCTGGTAGAGCCCCACTGTCTTTCCCTGCAGAGACCTCGGGCCCTTGGTCCGAATATCTCAGATTACCTCTCCTTTTTAGGGTAGACGTTCTGATGACTTTTTTCCCAGTTCGGGACCGTCACCGAAAGCCTGGGGGTCCCAATTAGAAAACAAAAATGAGCCCCACAACCTGTGAGAAAACTCCCAGATTAGGAAAGTCATCAGGTTTTTGTTTCACAAAACTAAACTCCTGTTTCGGAATCTTCTGGTTTTTCAAAAACAAAATGTTTGAGGAACTGCAGCGTAAAATGTAGCCCCACTCAGCACACACAGAGTACTTGAGAGATTTTCCTGAAGGCACAGCAATCTCTTCGAGGCAAGTGGGCATCTATATATATGGTGGGCAGTTGTTCACCAAGAACATCCAATAAGAAGGGCACCCTTTCCAAACATACACAATAGTTTGCTGACCTTCAAATGAGCAAGTCTCTTTAGCAAATGGGACCTACAATCAACCTATCATCAAATCAAGCTGTATGCAACCTCAAAATTGGTTAAAACTCTCATCAGATGTAGTGTATCTGTTCCAAAGATTCCTATTCCGGCTATAAACCACAGAGATAAACAAGTAATCCACTTAAGCGACAATTATGCTTCCAGGATCGTCATGATGACACACTAAAACTGAGAATGTTCATAATGGAGTGCTTTAAAGTGTCAGTTCAACATTGGTAAGGTGGAATTATTTCTCAATATAGTGTCAGGCTAAGGAATCTAACCTGTTGAACACAACAGTGCACATAAACCTGCTAAGCTGAGTTATAGGTTTCACTCAATACTATTCACAGTTTTTCTCTCACACTGGCACAATATTGGAACCACAACACAATTTTCTTAACACAGGCCAACGCTTAGAAAACAAACTACAAAAATTGATACAGAAAATAAACACATTCTGGAAGCAAAGATCTTTAAGCCATTTTGCTTAATAAAGATACTGTGCTAACAACAGGGATTAGGAATTACACGTTGGGTGTGTACCACTAGGACAAAAAGGTAACAGTTGAGAGGAAATAAAGGCAACTGCCTCAAGCACACTCAGCAGGACAAAAAGGATGTATGCCATTGAAAAAGGGGAAAAGCTGGCATGTGTCTGGGCACATATTTCAGAATGTATTTATGGGGGAAACAGTTTCCGCTGGGGTCAGATCACTAACTGTTATTGAAAGTAATGGAACCTGGTGGTGCACACAAGGTGTCCCCATGACTACTCCGCAGGGTGAGAACTTGTCACGGAATTTGAGCAGACCTCGAAAGCGGAGAAAGACAGAACGTTTCCAAGGTAGCACTAGATTGGAAAAAAGGGAGCTCTGATGCATGGGGAAAGGAGCAGCGTTTTCTCGGAGGATGACATAACTCCCTACGAGTTCAGCAAGCAAGAAAGCCAACTTGCTTCCTTTAGACATTACTCATCTTTATTTAATGCACATCTATCTTAAGGTTCGTATGGTTCTAAAGGGAAGGCAGTTTAGAACTTGAACATTAATAGCTCTCGCTTGTATTGTGAAGAGTATGAAAGCCGAAATCAGACGCCGAGACGGTTTTAGCTTCACAGTCGTCAAAAAACAGTTTCTACTACTTTTCCAAAGTTTTTATACACCTAAAAATGTCTAATGTTATGTCATGTTATCCCTGTTTGTATAGGTCACCAATCACCTTCCCAGGAGATGGTTAGTCGATGAGCTAGTTTTTCAGTTTCTTGCGTAACTCGAGAAGTGGTGAGGAGGTTCTAATGTGCTGTGGCAGGTCATTCCAGGCTTTGGGGGCGCTGTGAGAGAATGTGCACCCTCCAGTTCTGTGCTTGTGTATACGTGGTACCTGTGCTAGAGAGAGTCCTTTGAAAGGTGGGGTGGTGGAAGTATATACATCTTTTGATGTAGGTGGAGCCTATGTTTTTTAAGTGTGTGTGTGTGGGTGCGTGTCTGTGTGTGTGTGTGTGTGTGTGTATATATATATTTATATATATATATAGTTTGAATTGAATATGCTGGTATATGGGGTGCTAGCAAAGTGCTTCGAGGTGTGTGGGGATCTGGGTGCAGCAAGGTAAGTTGAGGACAAGTCTTGCTGCTGTGTTTTTGATGGTTTGGAGCCTGTTCAGGAGGTGTTTGGTGCTCCCAGCGCAGAGTTTATTGCCGTATTTGAATCTGCTAGTAATAAGGGCCTATTTAAATGCTTTCCTGGTGTTCTCTGGAAGCCACTTGAAATTGTTTGAGAGCAACCTCATGATGTGGAAGTAGGTGGAGGTCACTGTGTTTAAGTGGGCTGACATGTCAAGTTTGTCATCAAGGATGATCCCTAGGTTCCTGGGCTGGGCAGTGGGCACCAGGTCCAGTCCCATGCAGAGGTCTGATTTCGAAACAGCACCACTTAGGTCATATAGGTGTTGAACAGGGTTGGACGGAGAGATTATCCTTGAAGGAACAGATCCAGTTGAGGACAGGTCCCTGGATGCCCAAAGAATTAAGTCTTCTAATGAGGGTTAAGTGGGACTCTGCACCGAAGGCTGCGGGAAGGTACAGCAAGATGAGGGCACTGCTTCTCCTTGATCGAGGATCATTCTGATGTCATCAGTAACTGGGGTGAGGGCTGTTTCGGTGCTCTGGTTGACTGAAGCCTGATTGTGTGTCATCCAGGAGCTGGTGCTTGCTGAGGTAGTGGGTGGATTGTATGTTGATTATTTTCTCTATTACCTTGACTGGTAGGGAAGACGGGAGATCGGGTAGTAGTTTGCAAGCAGGGTGGGGTCAACTGAAGGTTTCTTCAATAGTGTGGTTACTGCTGCATGTTTCCAGGTCTTTGAGAGCCTTGCCGTGGTGACGGAGTAGTCCAGGATGCGGGTGAGAACTTCGCTGATTTAGGAGGCACCCATGTTGAAGATGTTGGGGGCATGATTCTGTGGGGGGCTAAAGTGTATGGATCTCATTGTGTTGGCTGTCTCTTCCCTGGTGCCACTTTTCCAAATTGTTTCTGGGGTCTTCGATGGGTAGACTGACAGCGAATTTGGTGGGATCCCGCTGTGGGTTGAAATTTTTGTAGATGTTTCAGTTTTGTTGCTGAAGTTTTCTGATTGATCCATGCATAAATCTTGTGACAGGTGATGCTATTAGTGGTGGGGCTGGTGCGGCAAAGTCTTTGATGATCATGAAGATCTCTTTGCATCTGCTGGTGCTGTTTTCTGTGCCTTCTGCTAGGACCTTCTCTTTGGTTTCTCTGATCTGTTGGTGGTAGCATCTCAGGGATGCTCTGAAGGTGTTTTTGCCTGCTTTTTTGTGATTTACTCTCCACCTTCTCTTTAGTTTTAGCTTGTACTGTTGTTTACTAGCTCATATTTCATTAGCTTACCAACTTGCTTGCTTCCTGCTTCTCTTCTGGTTGCTGTTTTTATAGGGTGCCAAGGAGTTGCTGTAGCTTGTGATCCACTTGTTGAGTTGTTTGACGTTGCAATTCATATTACTGGAGTGGCTGGACTGGTTCATGCCCAGGGCAGAGGACCATTTTGATTCCATGACCCTGCTCTAGTTACACCTGGACTTGATAGAGATGCTGGGTTTAGCTTGGTGAGGGATATTGATTTAGAAATGGACAGTGGTGTGGTTGATCGAGGTGAGAGGCATGGTTGTGGTGATTTTGACATCTTCAAAGGTCATGAAGACTGGGTCGAGGGTGTGTCCTGCAGCATGTGTTGGCCCAATGATGTGTTGAATTAGTCCGAGGTTGCCAAGGCTTTTGAGAAGTGTGGTGGAGCAAGGGTCATCCTGGTTCTCCAGGTGGAAATTCAGGTCTCCAAGTAGGATGCAAGCTTTGCCATTGACTGTGAGAGAGGCAACAAAGTCTGTGATGTTGAGCATGAAGCTGGCTTGGGTCTAGGCGGACAGTAAACAAGGGTTGCATTCAGGGTGAAGGTTGGCGAGATTCGCAGTTTAAATTGTAGATACTTTATGTAGGGGGTGGCGTTCTTGGTGACTATAGTGCAACTGAAAGTTTATTTGTAGATGATCGTGATTCTCATGGCTTATGTTGGCTGTGCAATCTTGCATCATTCTGAGATGGCCATTGTGATGTTGGTTGCCAACTCAGCAGTAAGCCAAGTTTCTGTAAGGAAAAAGATGTCTGAGGCTTTATTGCTCAGGATGTACCAGGTTTTCGTGGCATGTTTGCTAAGTGAACGCCAGGTGTTGGGGGGTATGCATGTCAGTTTGTCGTATTTGCTGCCGGGCATGGGGGTTGTGTTGTGTGTGTGAGGGTGACGGTGGTGGAATGTGTGTGTTGTTGCACACAAAGCAACAGTGGGTGCAAGTGAAAGCCTCTTCTGTGTTGTGCGGTTTGGCGTGGAATCAGCGGGGGAGAGGACAGCTGTCCCGGGTTGAGAGTGCGGAGGGGGCAGAGTACCATTGGGGTGGAGTTGGATCAGGGTTCATGGTGCTGGGCATGGTCCAGGCATGGATGGTCGTTGACAAGCACACCTTTGGTGCACCAACTTCTCGTTTGCGCTGTGGTCACTTTTATGTAGGTCCTGAGAGGGGGAAGGAACGCAGGGGCAGGACGAGGCTTATTAGAAGCACTGAAAGGACAGATAGAGAGTGAAAGGAGGGGTCGCAGGAGGTGGTAGGCAGGAAAAGAAACATGAGAAGGTGTGGCTGAGAGATGCAAAGAAGTAGACAAAAGGTCATAAACGGAGACAAAAGAGCAGAAAAAAAGCAAGCAGAAAGCCACAAAAGGGGCAAACAGTGAGAGGTAAATGACAATGAAACAGGCAAAGAGCAGAGGTTAGCAAGAGAGGCAGCAAAAAGAGGAAAAGGTGCAAGGAGTCAAGCAGAACCAAGGTAGAAGAGTGAGTGGAAAGTGCGCAGAAGGGAGGAACGGGAATTACAAAGAAAAAAAATCACAGTGCGATGTACATGGAATGAAAGAGACAAAAGGACACAAAGAATAGAAGAGACAGAAGGACAAAAAGTGAGAGGAAAGGACAGCAGAAAAAAGTGTGCAAGAGTGAGAGAGAGGAGCATGAGACACTAGGTAATAGTCTCAGGAACAGCTGAGGCGGGCTTCTAGTCACAGGACTGGGTCCGTGAGGGCAAAGACCCGTAAGAGGACTGGTCTAGGTAAGTTTAGTGGACACGGCCTAGGTAGCTGCTTAAATATAAAAATATTTAAACATGTATATAATAAAGATTCATGTAAAATGTAGAATCTTTGTCAAATCTGCAGAAATGTATGAGTGGGGATTTCTGCCAGGTGCGGAAATCCCTCAGTCTTAAGCGACATCAAGTCAGAGTACAGTAGAGTACTGACGAATGTGTCCGAGGACAGGTCCCTGTAAATGATGTGAATATGTTTAGTTCATTTACTTGTAAAGTCCATCAGATGCCAGGAAACCCCAGTTTCAAGGGCTAAACAGTTGAAAGGAAATTGCAGATACAAAATGACAAAGTCACAACTTTGTCCATGTTCACAAATATTTGTGATGCCTTTCTGACTTATCTGCACTTCTAAATAGACATCTGAATGATCCTGAAGGGGTGACATAGTAAGTGAGAGAACGTGGAGCGAAATTCCCAATTTTCATAGGAAGTGGGTGGTGGGGATTTTTAAAGAACATTTTCTTCCATTTTAAAACAAGAATTAGCAGTCAATTGGTCTTCTATTGGCTTTCAGCCTTTTGGCTTTGTCAGTGCTTATTTTCTTATGCCATGGTTTTTGTAAAGCTTTATTGTTCAGGAAGCTACTAGGCCCTCATCAATGTGAAGAAAATATTGGTTAGCAGCAAAAATATTTTAGGTCTCACAAAGCACACATTGTGATAGTGGTCTCTGGCACTGAAGGAACTACTTTTTATCCAGGTGTGTTCTTTGTAAAAGCACAGAATGCCCGCACTAGCAGTGAAGTTAGCCAATGACTGAAGTGAGTTGGCCCATTGCCCTTTGCTCTGTGTTGTAGTGGGAGGATGTACAATGTGAATACACAACAACAGACCAATGGAGAACAGTGCTGGTTGAAAGCCCCTGAAGTAAGGATATCATATCATATTTATGTTAGTAAAATCAAACGTTCTTGCCAAATGCCAGACCCAAAAGGGGAACCAAAAAGACACTTCTTCTATGTCTTTAATATTTTCATCATATGAACCAGTGTTAGGAAAATAAGAAGGTAAAACAAATCTTTTGCTTCAATTTAATGAAAAATAATTTTCTATAAATATATATATATATATATATGTAAATCCCACTTGAAACATGATTTTTTTGTGCACTCTCCCACATTTACTACATCACTCCTACTTAGGTCTTCAGGTGAAAAACACAAAGAAACATTTGTAAGTGAATTCCACACAAAATTTAATGTTCATGTGGCAAATGTAAAATCACCACATCAAAAAAAGTATTCCTATGAAAATAATGTGACACCCGTACAAATGTACGTTGTCTATCGTTGGGAAATTTTGCATTTTGAGGAGTGAGGGTGTTCGTTCACAAAAAAAGTAATTTATATGTGAAGAAAAAAAGAAGGAAAAGATATGTGTGTATTTAAGCAGCAACCTTACCCATCAACTGCCAATTTCCAAATTAAGATAATTATCAGTCCTAAAGTTAGGCCACACCTGCACACATCAAAGATGTTCATAAAATCGAAACAATGGAGGACATTTGTCTGAGACGTTTGTAAATCAGGTTAGTGGTTGTAAGTCTTAGCATGAATAGGCAATAACCTTCTCATACTCATCTGTTTGATATGTTTGTGAGTGAGACAAATAGTTGATTATTACATATTTGGTGGCAATCAGGTCTGAAATCTCACATCCAGTAATTGCTGGTACTACGGGTTGCAGAAATGACCGGGTACTGGATTCCCATCCTGATTATGAGTTACAGTCCTCAGATTGAGAGATTACCTGTGAAAGCAGGAATTGAGCACTGATTTCTGTACCTTTCCCTATAATTTTGGATCGTTTTCCCCGAATGTACTCCACTAGGTCTTCACTGGTGAAAGATGTCAGAGTAAAAGACCAAAAGTGTGAGAAACACATATTTCCGAAACGGGTAGACGTTTCTGCCTCAATCAGGATTTACATGAAACCTGTAATGAGTACCATAGTGCTAACCCACCACATCAACTTTTAGGAGCTAGAAACAAAATCAGGAATGCTACTCTAAGATTTGTTTTGGGAATCAGAGGGATCGTTCTTTTCCTCAGTTTTAACTTTGTAGGGGCGAATATGCTTACTTAATCAAATACAATTAATTGGAACTCAACTTCTAATTCTTCCTAATTATTTAATCCTGACTTGTTAGCCGATGAGGTTACTTTCTGACTGGCTAAGTGTTTAACCAACTGTATACCTCTCAGCCTAACAAAAAGGTCTCTTTATGATATTTGGAGTCCCTGAGTTTATATTAGGAAGGTCGCTGGAATGTAGCTTTCCAAGCTAAACACACTTTTATGAGCAACACAAAAATAGAATAAAATTAGTGTCCTTAATCAAAATTGTTAGGAAAGTTTGAAAACCCCTTTAAAACAGTCCCAAAAAATTGAGGGGGATATTCTAACTTTGGAGGAGGTGTTAATCCGTCCCAAAAGTGACGGAAAAGTGACGGATTTACCACCAGACGTATTACGAGTCCATTATATCCTATGGAACTCGTAATACGGCTGGTGGTATATCCGTCACTTTACCGTCACTTTTGGGACGGATTAACACTCCTCCAAAGTTAGAATAACCCCCTGAGTGTCCACGAATTGCTGACTACCATATACTGCTAGCTGAATCTGAAAGGCACCTATCAAATACAAACTTGTATAAAGCAATTAGCATAAATGTAGCACAGCTCACTCAGATTTGATTTTGTAAGATGACTGGGTAATATAGGAAGGCTTAATTGATTGGCAAGACACAGGTTTGGTCAATCAATCAATCAATCAAGGATTTGTAAAGCGCAGCAGTTCACCCATGAGGGTCTCAAGGTGTTGGAGTTGCTAACTGCTTCATGATGATCTGTTCATTTTAAAAGCCAGGTCTTGAATCCTTTCCTGAATTGCTGGAGCAATGAGGTGGTCCTGAGGTGCAGGGGAAGGTCATTTCAAGCTTTGGCCAACAAGTGTAAGAGGGAGCCTCCTCTGCTGATACGTTGGCAGATTCGGGAGATGTCTGTGAGGAAAAGGGAGATGGGTAGTAGGTGCCTGATCGGTTTTTGGAAGGTTTGTTGATGTATGCTGTTCCTTTGTTGTGCTGGGCTCTGTACGCGTGGTTCAACATCTTGAACTGGCATCTCTTCTGGATCAGGAGCCAGTGTAGCTTCTTGAGGTGGAGAGTGATGTGGATTCATCTGGGGAAGAAAAGAATGAGTACGGCCACTGAGTTTTGTATTGTCTCTAGTCTCTTCAGGAGGCGTGGGGTGATTCGTACAGAGTGTGTTCCCGTACCCCATGGTGCTGGTAATGAGGGCCTGCATGATGTTCCTTCCGGTGTTGACTAGGAGCCACCTGATGATCTTGCGAGGCATGCGTAGGGTGTGGAAGCAGGCTGATCAGACTGCGTTTATCTGTTTCTTCATAGGTAGCTTACTGTCCGAGATGATGCTGAGGTTGCAAGTGGGGAATGGATTAAGTTCAGCAGGCCACCAGGTATTGTTCCATGGTGAGGTATTGTTTCTCAAGATGAGGACTTCTGTCTTGTCCTTCTCAAGATGAGGGCTTCCCTCTTGTCCGTGTTGAGCTTGAGAGGTGTCCATCATTCAGTTGGCAACACTCATCATACATCTGTGGAAGCTGGCTCTGGTGGCGAAAGGGTCTTCTGACAATGAGAGGATGAGTTGTGGGTCGTCGACATAGGAGATTATTTTGAGTGCGTGCAATCTGACGGTGTTGGCCAGGGGGGTCATGTACGTGTTGAAGAGGGTGGGCTGAGGGATGATCCTTGGGGAATGATGCAGATGATCTTCTTGGGTTCCAAGGTTAATAGTGGGAGACAGATTCTATGGGTTCTTCCAGTGACGTATGAGGTGATCCATTTGAGAGCATCTCCCTGGATTCCCACGTGGTCTGTTTATCAAGATGTGGTGGGAGACAGTATGGAAGGTGGCTGATAGATCCAGGAGGATGAGGGCTGCTGTTTGTGGTCCAGGAGGGCCCTGATATCATTGGTGACTGCGATTAGGACTGTCTCAGTGCTGTTGTTGGCATTGAATCTGGATTGAGAGGTTTGGTTACTTTCTTCTCCTCCTTCTCTGGTTTGCCACTTGTCGAGTGGCTCCTTCTTGCATTCACAGATCCCAACCCTGCATGCAGTGTATCCTGATGAGGACTTTGGTTCCTGAGGACTTCAGTGTGCGGGAACTGTGGATGGAAAGACTGCATCTACAGGTGATTGTGTTAAGATATATTCCATAGGTCATAGGGAAACTCTTCCTCATTGACGCTGGACTGTCTGAAAACAGGACACAATCTCAAGCAGTCCTCTTGGTGCCTTTGGAATATTATCGAGAGATCTCTGAGTCACTGAATTATCAAAAGAGGACCTGTGTAGTACTCCAAGTTTTGATAGGCTTAAAGTCTGGACAGAGCCCGTCGATAGAAAGACCTTAGCACCTCTGGGTGTTCTGTGTTTTTCTGCTATTAACACAAATAGAGGTTTGAGTGACTTGCTAATACCTACAGTACAACACAATATAATACTCAGTTCTGAGTAATTGTGGGTCTAATCAATTACATGTTCTGAGGGACTCTACATATTATCAATGTCAGTGCTTTGAAGAAATCTGGCTCTTTCATAGAACAGAGGCAGAGAGCATGAATCTGAGTGATATTATTTGTTGAGCTCAGTGGTAGGTTTGAATATTATCAAGGTCAAACGTTGGGTTTTACATAGAGCTCTGAGGGAGCATGTGTACTGTCACAGACAGACGTCATGATGACTTTGGATATTTCCAAAAAGAGAGTTCTCAGTGACTCCTATTATATGGAGCATAGCTTTAAGGTATTATTAAGACCAAAGCTTTAGGGTAATGAAAAAGAACACTATCCCATCATATGCTGACTATGCAGAAACTAGCCATTTTGTCACAGCCTCCATAAGTAGAAGGAAGAAGCAGAAATCCAGAATTCTGTCTTGAACATCTTCAGAGAATATAAGATTCTCAAGCATCACTCTAAAGCCCATTGAGATCATGATGGCTGTCAAACAGTTTTTTTAAATAGAACCTATGGGAGAATCCTGGTCCAGTATTCTGAGCAGCAGTGTTTCTTGGGGTAGTATTTTGGTGGATGTTTTGAAGTACGTCTACTTGGAGCTCAGTATTTGTAATTATTCTTTGCACAGTATTCATTAGGGATTTTCAACCACTATGCCTGATGGCCATTATTATTACGGATGAATATTACGTTAGCTTTTGCATTACATTTCAAATGCACAGTGAGTTTTTGCACATATATATTCCTGCACTCCAATTATGATTCAAACTGGACATAACATAACAGATTGGCATATAAAATATTTTGGGCACCCGTGGGCTACAACATTTTTCAACTGTTGACATCTTTGACATAAATAAATTGTCTAGGAACCTATCATACCACCATATGTTGCAAAACACAAATAAAACGTGGCTTAAATATATACCCCTTCTCCCTGACTCCCCCCTTCCCCCACTTGGCCCTTGACCACGATTCATGGTTTATTAGCATCCAAACACTTTTAATAAATACCATGCTCACTATAAAATGCTCAGACTCAATCATACCTCATATTAGTAAACACATTTAGGAGAAGGTTTCAAAGTGCACCCCAGGAGCCCATTTCTATTGTCCAGGTGAAGTAATTGTGTTCATACCCTAGTTCATTCAGTAAAATGTTTTTTTTTTAAATACTGACATACTAATGAGCTGAATAATTGCCTACCACCCACACTTTGAAAATTGTTGCAGCACCATTTCACGGACCCCCTGAACGTTGCATTACCTGTGGAAGCGTTGTGAGGGAAACATTAATGGTGCAGGACCATGGAAGCACAGGGCTGACGGGAAAGTGGTTTTGCTAGCCGATCTCCTATGATTAAGAATCTTTTTAAGTCCCTGTAATGTGTGTTGTGGTTCGTCGACTAATTACCTTAAAATTATCTGTCATTATCAGAAAGGAGACTTTTAATGCAGTGTTTTAATTTTTTCCGGGGGGGGGGGGGGGGATATATGTCACCGGACAAATTGCTAGTTGTATATACTGTATGTGTGTTAGTTTCACACTACAGATTTCTAATTTATTTATTTGATTAGTTATGTATTTATTTTTGTCATTTTATATAGTTCAGACATGGCCTATTAACATCAGAGCGCTTTACAATAAAGCAGAATGTATTAATAGCAAATAGAAAATATGTATGTACAACGGAGGTGCAGAGAACACCAGGTTAGCCTCCCGTCATGTTGAGTGCTGCATTCATTGTAAAACAAAGCAATGACAAGCAGGTGGAACAGTACTACGAGATGGTCATAAATCGATCGTGGTAGTTGTGGTTGCCGTTGGTCTGCCCTTGGTGGGAGTGTGCGGGGTAGAAGAGGGATTAGGGCAGGTGTTGTTTGAAGAGAAGAGCTTTGAGGTCATTTTGGAAAGTGACAAGACGTGTACAGGCGGAGGGCTGGTGGCAGAGAGTTCCAAATTCGTGTGGTGCTTCCGGAGAAAGATTGGCTTATGTATCGCTCGTGCTTGAAGGTGGGAGAGTGCAAAGAGGAGCAATTTAGCATTTTGTGATTCTCAGCCAGTGCCTGAGATATTCTGTTTCTCTGAGAGATACAAGGGTAAAGAGGAGTCCAAAGCTTTATGAGTGATGCAGGCACTGAATGGAATGTAGAATGTAGAATAAGGAAGATGTGGTCGAATTTCTTGTGTCTTGTCACAAAGTGGCCTGTAGAACTGCTCTGAGAGGACCTAGGTGAACATTGGGAATGCCGAAAGGAGTGCAGTTCCATAGCTCCCTATGGAGAGCACAAGTGCCTGGACAGCAAATTTAAGGTCGTGTGCTGGGACAAGGTTCCTGATTCCAGAAGGAAGCCTTAACTGGAACCAGGCACTCTTAGCCATGGAGCAGATATGATTCTGGTCGCGCCAGGACCGCGCCTAGCGCCAGACCCCCTGGCCAATACGCCCGCACTACCTTTCACCATTTCAACGCCGACGAACTCCACGCCTTAAACCCAGGTCGTTCCTCCATCTGCTGCCAGTCCACACCAACGCGCACCAGGGGACCCTTCTCCTGCAATGCCTGCAACTTCACCTGCAAGCTAACCCCCGAACACCATACCAAAACAACAGACTGCCACCTAAGATGCATCCTGCTGAACACCCGCTCCGTCCACAAACATGCAATTGAACTCTGGGACTTACTGACCTCACACTCGCCAGACATTGCATTCCTCACCGAAACATGGATGAACCCTGCCTCGGAACCTCACATAGCAATAGCTATACCAGATAATTACAAAATCACCATAAGAGACCGCAACAACAAACCAGGAGGAGGAATCGCCATAGTCCATAAAAACACCATAAGAGTCTCCACCAACTCCGACGACATCATCAAGTCCGCCGAGCACCTCCACTTCACAATCAACAACACACTCAAAGGAACACTGGTCTACAGACCCCCTGGCCCGAGACCACAGTTCTGCGATGACATCGCCTACACCATCAGCTCCCAAGCCCTCGCCTCAACGGACTGCATCCTCCTAGGCGACCTGAACTTCCACCTGGAGAATAACAATGATACCAACACCACCAACCTAATCGACAATCTCGCCAACCTCGGCCTCAAGCAACTTGTCACTTCACCAACCCACTCCGCAGGCCACACACTTGATCCCATCTTCTCAACCAGCAACCACGTCTCCTTGAGCCACACCACCGAACTCTACTGGACAGACCACCAATGCATCCATTTCTCCTACCAGAAACCAGTCACTCACCACCACCGCACACAACCCCCGACACAACTGGAGCAAAATATCCATGGACCAACTGATTTCCACCCTCGCCCAGACCCCCCCGGGACCTCAGACTCCAACACAGCCGCCACCAACCTGCACCACTGGATAAAAGACTGCGCCAACACCCTCGCAACACTCAAAAAACACCCAAACACCCCACACATAATCAAGACCAGCTGGTTCACCCCAGATCTACAGGAATCCAAACGACGATGCCGCAGAATGGAAAAAAGCTGGTGCCGTGACCCTGCCATCTCCAATCGCATCGCCTTCAAGGAGGCCCTACGCAGACATCACCAAATGATACGCACCGCCAAAAGGACCCACTTCAAAAACAGCATCGACACCAACGCTCACAACAGCAAAAAACTCTGTGGCATCATCAAAGAGCTATCCACCCCCAGGGCCTGCTCCAACGAACCCCCGCCATCACAGGAGCTCTACAACTCACTCGCATCCCACTTCTGTCGAAAGATAGAAGAAATCCACAACAGCTTCTTCTCCCAGTCCCACCAGCTAACTACAAACACCCTCGAACCCTACACTCCAAGCAACACCCACCTCCTCCACACCTGGACCCCAGTCAACACAAAAGACACCGCGAGCACCATGGCCACCATCCACTCCGGATCACCATTGGACCCCTGCCCACACCACATCTTCAACACAGCTAACTCCATCATCGTCCCCGATCTCTGCCACACCATCAACAGTTCCTTTGAATCAGCCACCTTCCCAGAGAGATGGAAGCACGCAGAAATCAACGCCTTGCTAAACAAACCAAAGGCAGACCCTGACGACCCCAAGAACTACCGACCGATCTCCCTCCTTCCCTTCCCAGCCAAGGTCATCGAAAAAATCATGAACAATCAACTATCCCGGTTCCTGGAAGACAACAAGGCACTCAACACCTCCCAATCCGGATTCTGCAAAAACCACAGCACCGAGACTGCACTCATTGCTACCACAGACGACATCAGGACCATGCTCGACAAAGGAGAAACAGCAGCACTCATCCTCCTGGACCTCTCCGCAGCTTTCGACACGGTATGTTATCACACTCTCCGCACACGCCTCCACAACGCTGGAATCCGCGACAAAGCACTGGACTGGATCTCGTCATTTCTCACGGACAGGACCCAAAGAGTCCGCCTCCCGCCATTCCTATCAGAAGCCTCCAATATCACCTGTGGCGTCCCTCAAGGATCTTCGTTCTGCCCCACACTTTTCAACATGTACATGGCCCCCCTCGGCAACATCGCACGAACACACCACATCAACATAGTCTCCTACGCTGATGACACTCAGCTCATCATCTCCCTCACGAAAGACCCCACTACTGCAAAGGACAACCTACACAACGGACTCCACGCCATTGCCAGCTGGATGGAATCAAGCCACCTCAGGTTAAACACAGACAAGACAGAATTACTCATCTTCAGCACCAACCCTTCAGCTTGGAATGACTCCTGGTGGCCCACCTCCCTAGGACTCCCTCACCCACCACCCACACACGCAACTTGGGCTTCATCTTGGATTCCACACTCAGCATGACTCAGCAGGTCAATGCCATCTCCTCTTCCTGCTACAACACCCTCCGCCTGCTCCGCAAAATCTTCAAATGGATTCCCATCGAAACCAGGAAAAACGTCACCCACGCCTTGGTCATTAGCCGAGTGGATTACGGAAACGCCCTATATGCAGGAATAACAAACAAACTCCAAACAAAGCTGCAAAGAATCCAGAACGCATCCGCCCGCCTCATTCTGGACATCCCATGCTGCGACCACATCTCACCCCACCTCAGAGACCTACACTGGCTACCAGTATCAAAGAGGATCGCCTTAAAAATCCTCATTCACGCACACAAGGCCCTCCACAACACAGGTCCCGCCTACCTCAACAACAGACTCACCTTTCACACCCCCACCCGCAACCTTTGCTCCGCCAACCACGCCCTCGCCTACGTTCCTCGCGTCCGTCACACGACCGCCGGAGGAAGATCATTCTCCCACCTTGCCGCAAAGACCTGGAACTCCCTACCGCTCCACCTCCGCCTGACCCAAGACCTTATATCTTTCAGGAAACACCTCAAGACTTGGCTTTTCGACCAGTAGTTCTCCCCCCAGCGTCTTGAGAACTTACCGGGTGAATAGTGCGCTCTATAAATCCCTGATTGATTGATTGATTGATCAGGGTGAATCCCAGCGATTTGGTATTCTGAATGATGGAAGGGCAAGCATCCATGTGCAGGAGGAGATCCAGCCAGCCTTGGATCAGCAAGATAGCTTTCTCTGGAGAGATGAGAAGAAATTATGCTTTCGCTGGGTTTAGTTTGAGGTCCTTGTTAGCCATCCAAGTTTAAATTCTATTCAGGGAGTTGGATACATTTGGGTGGCACTGGCATATCGGTGTAAGAAGGCTCCGGAGTTCTTAAGGATTGTGCAGAGTTGTTTCGAGTATATGTTGAAAAGGCTTGGCGAGAGAATTAGTTCTTGTGGGATCCCTTGTTGCAGGCTGACTGGATCTGAGATAGAATTCCCATTTTTTACAATTTGGGAGCAGTTAGCTAAGCAAGAAGTGAACCACCTATGGATGACACCATCAAACCCCATTTGATGCTTCAGGGTCTTTAACAAAGCTTGGTGGTTGACTTGACTGTCAAATCTGCAGCGAGGTCAAGGAGCGCATGTCTAGGATGCTGAGGCCATTGTCCACAATCTGCAGAATTGCAGTCTCAGTGCCGTGGCCCTGCTGGAATCCGGATTGAAGGAAATCGGGGAGGTTGTTGTCCTGGATGTGGGGTAAGAACTTGAAGACCAGTCAACTTTCAATCACATTGCCTAGGAGAGGCAGGGTGGTTACTGTGTGGAAGTGGTTAAAGTAGAGGATCTAAAGATTGTTTTTTAAGGAGAGGAGATATTTGACCCCTTTTTCGACAGTCTGGAAATGAACGCTGATCCAATGATGAGTTAACCAGGGTAGTCCAAATGGGGAGAAGCAGTTTGCCCAGGGATTTGCTGATGAACATTGGAATGGTGTTGCAGAGACGGTTAGAGGGTGACAACTTTGATAGAGTTTGTCAAAGAATGCTGCAAAGTTATTACAAAGGATCTTCGCTGTCTTAATTGGGGAGGGGGCATTGGAGGGATGGTTGTTGGCATGATTAATTACCTCAAATAGTTGTTTTGGGCTGTTGGCCCTATCAAGGAGGGATCTGATATGTTATGCCTTGGCTATAAAAATGTGGCCTTTGTACTTTTGTCTCACAGTACGATGTTTTGTCAGACTAAAATGGTGAACGTCCTATCCACCACTGTATCTCCAATTTTCTGATGTTTTTCATTTTTTCATAGGGTGCTTTGGAGTACCAGGGGCAAGAGTGTTTGGGTCTATTATATTTGCTTTTGATGGTTGTGAATTAACAGCTCAGGGAGTCGATGCAGGAGTTGAAAGTGCCTGTGGCCTTGTTGATGTCAAGTTGAGGAACTATCAATGTGAGGTTTGTATGGCTAGGTTGGCCATGGTTTTAGTATCATTGTTACCGCTGTCTCTAAACTAGTTTTTTCTTCCTTTTGTTGACCACAAGTTTTCTTGTTTGAGAAACACACTATGAAGGGAATATCCAGGTGATCTGACCAATCAACCTGGATAGGGTCACTGGTTGAAAGGAATGGATGTCATTTAGGGGTCACCAGAGGTCACAGCTGTGACCCCTGGTTTGTCCCTTGCGACCCCCTAGCACCGACTTTGCGATCCCTGGCCTCAGAGGTGGAAAGATCAGTGCCAGAAAGACAGGGGGCAACTTGTCATTATGGATGTTGTTTTGGTCACCAGTTTCCTTGTTTTCTGGCAACTTTTTATCACATTAATAGTAAATAATATTATATTATATTACAAACTATTAGTGTAATAAAGGAGTTCCGTTAGTTGAAATATAACTCTCCATGGCAGCAGAGGTAAGTAAAAAGTGCTTTTAAATTTATGCTGTGTGCATTCTTGTGGGTGAGAATGTGTTTATGTGAGGGAGTGTGTGTATGTGTGAATGTGTGTGCATGTCTAACCATGTGTGTGTGAGTGAAAGTTAAGGTCAAATGGATTGTGATATTACTTCCGCTACCTGTGTTAATGTTGAAAGGAAAGATCATTTTGAGATGATGAGGTTGAGAGTGGCAACTTTGCAATGTGTGGATTTTTTGCAGTATTGGTGGAGGCCAATGCTGTCTAGAAATGTTCTAAAGGTAAAGTGGTCTAGTGGTTCATTTCCTTTGGAACTCCAATGGAGTTTTAAGTCACCAAGAATGATAATGTCAGAGATGATTAATTGTGCTGTGAAGAATTCAATGCTTTTTTCAATGAAGGTGTTGGCTGTGGTAGATCAGGTTCAGCCTGATGTTAGAGGAAGCTTGTGATATGAATTCCAGTGATAAGCTCTGAGAGGATTGAAAGCAGCTGTTGGAGAGTGGTCTGCAGCTCAGAGGGTCTCTGTATACGAGTGTTAGGCCTCTGCCTTGTTTGTCTTCCTGGTCACTTGTATGTATCTACAAACATACTGTCTCTTTCCTGAGAAACAGAAATAGACCAAAGATTTAGGATGATTGGGGTAAGTGTGATTGTGTGACCTTGTTTTATAAAGAAGAAAATAACCTCTGCCTATAATGCAAGTTATTTTGTTGCTTCTTGACCTGATCAAGTAACTCAGCGTTTGGTCTCATTCCTCTATATTGTCACAGAACCCCTCAGGGAGTTCAAATATTATCTAACCTTCCTAAAGGGCATACTTTCACATATAAATAGTTATTTTTGGAGTAAAGTCACAAACATCCACCCATCAACACACTGGAGAGGTATTATTCGTTCCCCAAGGCTGGACTAGAGTGCCCAAAGGATAAATGGTTGACAGTTGCCTTTGGAAATAGTACTCCAAAGGTCCCCACTCCTATGCCCTTCACAGATATACATGTGGATGTAGCCATGGAACTGAACAGTGACTGGTCAGTGCCATATTGAAAGTGCAGGCAACAGCATTTAGTGACTGCACCTTTTAAAAGCCATAGCGCTGGGGCAAAACGTGAAGCCTGCTGACAAAACAGGAGGAACTGTCATCTCCTTCTTTAGTTCTGCTCTTACGGGGAAGAGGTCTCCTCTCTATAAATAATAAGAAGACACTGTCCATTGTCCACTTGTGCTCTGGTCTCCACTTCAGAAGAGCTGGACAAAAGGTTTCATATAGGTTCATACAAAAGTGGGGTGTGTGACCTAGGAGAGCACATGATGAACACTTTCCCCTTTGCAGGGCTGTCTTCCTTCCCGCGCTTCAGAAGACAAAAAGCAGCTGCGTGAATACGTAAGAACTAATTTCCAAGATTACATTTTTCACTAATATGCTAAGATATTGACTTGTACAATCCAGGACTGAAATCCAGGCAACCTTGTTAGCACAGCTGAAGTTCTCTGTCACATGGAGACCCGGTGCCTAAGTCTGGAAAGTAAGGCAGGGGATGACTCAAGACACACGTTGCTGAGGGCTCCTAAAGTCTTTGGGGAGTCTCACTCGTCAGTCTCGCCTGCCGCTAATATTCGGAAAGATTGCAGGCCATGGTACCACAAAGGCTGGTAGGACAGGAGCAGAGTCAGTCGCATGTCAGATTAGAGGCTCATACTCTTTCGCTGAAATTGGATATATTTTAATACATGTCAGTCTTTTTCCTCATAATGGTTCTTATGGCTGGAAAAAAGTCAGTCATGTTTAAGACAGGACTGCTGCAGCATTAGAATGGCTAGAACAGAGCTGATCACATATCAGAACATGTTGGTGCTTTTGAGAGGACAAGGAGCTGGAGGATACTGACTCAAACACTGTGCCGGGGACTCAAACCGGCAAGCCTGCTATAATGCATGTATCTCATATTCTTGAATATTTTATTTTTTAGAAGTATTATCTCAAAATTTTAACTTTTCAATGTTTTATCTTTTTTGCTTCTTATTTCTTTAACACTTAGGGCCTCATTGCGAGTGTGATGGTCCAAGGACCGCCACACTCGCGGTGACGGTCGGACTGCCACACTCCAGGAGGCCGACTGCCACATTACAACCCTGGTGGGTGGACCTGCGAAGGGACCACCGTTCCCACCAGGAACACGGTTCCCGATGGGCTGATGGTGGTCTGAGATGTACTCAGCCAGGACGATGCTGAACTAAGTGCCGCTTGGCTGATTACAATTCAGCTTTCCACCAGCCTTTCAATGGCTGGGGCCCCGCCATGGAAAGGCTGGCGGAAAGCCAGTAACAGGGATCATGGGGGGCCCTGCACTGTCTATGCCCATGGCATGGGCATTGCAGGCCCCCATGCCCAGCACCATCGGAAAGCGCACTGTCTGCTCTGCAGACTGTGGGCATTCTGATGGTGCTTGTGGGCTACGATATTGGCCTCGGCTCCCTTAAAGGAGCCAAGACAAATATCATAGCACTGCTCCCGCCGGCCAGCCCAGCGGGACCGCATAATACAATTGTTCCCGCCGGTCAGCCCGGTGGGAACATTGTAATACACTTGGGGGGATGCCACAGATATGGCGGTAGCGTCCTCCCCACGAGTTTGGCAGTCAGCTCATCCGCAGGCCAAACTCGAAATCAGGCACTTAATTTTTCCCAGGTTATCCTGTTTATTCCATCACCCATTTATTTTATGTTTTGGGACTTTTATGTTTTACTTTGTAATGGTATTGGCCTTATTTAGTGCCCAAATGACTGTCGGGCCTAGCAAGAGGACATGCCTTGGCACAGCCAATATGTCTCACCTTTGAGAGCTGTTCGCTTTGCCAATAATTTGTATGTGTTTTTTTTTAAAGTGTATTAGCTCTGGATGCAACATAATCTTTTTTTAATTACTATTATTATTTTTAGCTATGCTGCACAGCAGCCACTCTGCTATACATTATGGCTAAAAATCATTGCTAAAGTTTGCAATGCCCATGCTGTACAGAATGAACAAATAGCAATGGTAGGGCCAGTAGTCTCAAAGGCGAGACCTATTGGCTTTGCCAATGCTTGTTTGGTCTCTGCACTAAACCCCTGTGATTCTGAGCAAATCATTCAATACCCTCATGTGTGAACAAAAAAAAAATATGACATATAAAGAAAGCAATTTTGCCTTCGTCCATGTCTTAGTGAAAATAAATTTGAAAGCAGATAACATCTGTTTTCACAATAAAAGCAGATAACATCTCTGATCACAACAAACATCCATTTCAAAGGAGAAAAATGCTTCTTTGAAGTGCATGTTGCATTGTAAAACATAGCTCCATATGGCAAGAGCTTCAACTAGGATGACAGGGAAGAAGAAAATATAAAAGTAGTAAGTCAATCAAAGCGCAATCTTAGAAGGACAGCATTCGAGCTTTAGCAATCAGTACTTGGTCTATGTTCCAGCAGAAAGAACAGGAAGAGAAACCAACAACAAATAAGAGTGACAATGAAGCCAACACATGTTAAGAAATGGGCGGGCTTCTAGTCCCTGGTATACAATGTCTCTCAAGCAAGAGTGCATGCATCACATGCTCTGTTGCTGGCTAGAAGAGTGCAAGCAGTGTTTAAGATGTGTATTATGGACATATTGGTGAATTTTGATGCTGTTGTCTGTGAGTAGAACTACAATCCTTATAGGAGGAAGCATTAGATGCATCCAAGGGTTGATGGTAAGTAATTTTAGTGTTATCTACATATGCATACAACTAGAAAGGCCTAGTGTGCATACAAGATGGGTCAAATGCCGAACTAGGACAATACACAAATACAGAGACAGTGCTGATCCCTGACGAATGTCAACAGTGTTCAGAGAGAAAAAACAAGTAAAATAGTCCAAGAACTGACCTTTAATACAGAAGTCATATGTGTAGCAAATAAACATTTTCTGTTTGACAGTGCCAAATTCTGCTGATAAGCAGAAGAGAAATCCTGCCTCTGTATCATCAAGAATTGAGTGATTTTCTAAAAAAAGAACAAAGCTCACCGCAACGTGCTTTTCCAATTATTTAGCAGTTGCAGGCAAGATGGTGATCAGTCTATAGTTAGAGAGTAAGACGGATCCAAATTGGGCTTCTACCAGAGGAGTTTTCAATACTTTCAGATATTTTACGTGTTGCCTACAGATATCTTTTAACTATTTATTGTTGAAATATCTATTACAGTGGTTCCCAACTTTTTGACTTCTGTGGACCCCCACATTAACATTACTGGAACCCGGGGACACCACTGAATCAGTATTGGAATCCAGGGGACCCACCAGCAAAGTCATTAATGGAAGCCGGGGACGCTGACCTATACATTGCTGATGATTTGAACCGCAAAACAACACACAAAAAAATACAGAAACAAGCATTTCATCAAACACATACACAAATAATAACACATTTTATTTAATTTGCATACAAGTATAAATGAAAACATATATTTTTTAATTTTATTAAGAAGGTTGGAGCTTTTCTAAATTTAATAGAAGCCACACATCGTCCATACTGTACTCTGTACTCTATTTGATGCATCTGCACTGGTCCCACGGAAAAACCTGAGGATACTACTTTAATTTTTTGCTTCCAATTTCAAATCCCTTGACATTTACAGTAGGCTTTACATTTTTAATTGTACATTTTGCCACTTTATTTACATACACTTTTATAATCTGTTAATATTATTTAATTTTCTAAGCAGTCGCGGACCCCCGGAGGAGGCTTAGTGGACCCCCAGGGTCCCCAGACCACAGGTTAGGAACCACTGACCTATTGTGTAAAATAACTTATTTAAAGTAGCCTAAAGTAGGATTCTGGCCAGCCCATTAGTCATGATTGGTTGCCTTCTTATCTATCGTATTTGCTTGTTTCTCATACCAATGGCTTTCCTTGCTTTTCTTGTGTTTGTTCCACTCCTGGAGTATAGCTTCTGAACCATCCTTTTCCATTCTTTTGATTCTTACACTGCCTACATTCAGGGAACTATTTACTTCATTTTCTTTCATGAGAGTGCATGTGTTCCTTTGCTCTCTTCCCTGTGTGCTGCTTCCCTCTTATCTCTGCTGCTTCTTTCTGCACCCCTCAAGCTCTTCTATTGCTTCCCACACTTGTATCCATCCCTTTCAGCTTTTTGCATGCTTTTTTCAAAGTTTTCCTCTGCTTCTTTGATGCTTCCCTGACACAGCTATCAGTTTTGCCAATGCTTGTTGCTTTTTTGGGGGGTAAACCTATGAACCCTTTTTTATTTTACTTTGTCCCTTCTTATTATTTTTATCACCATGTTCCTCTCACCCAGTCTCCTTAGAGTTTCTTTATGAACAAAGATTAGTAGCTTACCCGTGTCTATTGATTTAATAATTCAGACTCTTCAGCAATGTTGATGTAGATCCTATTTTATTTTGGACATTTGTTACATATTCCTTTTATTTATAATCAAAACAATATGATGCCCACTTCTTGGTTTCAAGTAGTCTGCTTAGTTTGAAACCGCTCAATTGGTACATTTCATTTACTTGAAAGTCCTTACTGCAGTGGTACTACATGTACCCAGGACCTGTAAATTAAATGCTACTAGAGGGCCTACACCACTTGTTGTGCCACCCACTTTGGTAGCCCTTTAAACCTGTCTCAGATCTTTCGTTGCAGCCTGTGTGTTCAGCTTAAACTGCCATTTTGACCTGGCAAAATAAACCTAATGTCAGGCTTAAACCTTCCTTTTTAATGCCTATAAGTCAACCCTAGTATAGGCTCTAAATAGCCAATAGAGCAGGATGCTGTATATTTAAAAAGTTGGGCATGTACTTTTAACTTTTACATACCCTAGTACTGACAAAATCTTAATATCGTTTTTCACTACTGCAAGGCCTACCTCTCCCATAGGATAAAAATAGGTTACATTTTAAATTTAATAAGTGATGACTTTCAATTGGGAGCAGGTTGGAATGTTGAGTTTAGTGTCTAAAAAACTGTTACTTAAAACCCTCTTGAATGGTAATGTTGGATATTAAGTCACGCTTCTGAAAATGTCACTTTTAGAAGTTGGCATTTTCTGTCCCAATCATTTAGTGTCTGAGGTCTGTATCCTGGGTCATGTGAATAGGTGAACCTAGCAGTTGGCATTTGTGTATTGCTTCCAGACAGTGAAACAAAGGGGAAATAAGTGTTGGCAGGATGGATCATCTCTGGCTTGCTTGGGGAGGAACACTTTCACATCACAAAGGCTCTACCTCAGCACGCTCACAAAGGGTTTAACACTAGCCATTTGCACCCCCACATAAACTGGGGTCAGGGTGGGGAGGCAGGAAATTCCAAATGCCTCTGCGGGCGGAGCCCTTCTCCTGCCTCAAAGATGGCACCAAGTATAAATAATGGACACTCAAACTCAACTCTTCAATACACCTCTGAACCTGTTAAAGACGTGTGCTGCTCTGCAAAAAGTACTCCTGCTCTGGTGCCCTGCTGCCCTGCCAGCTGAGTGAAAAGGGCTGGACCTGCATCTTGAACCAAGGACCACCAGAATGGCTCCAAGGGCTAGTGCTGACCTCCTGATGTCAAGGACAGAAAAGACTCCAACCACCTTGAATCCAGCACATGGACTCTGCCTGCTGTGAGTCTTGTGCCCCAAGTGGTTCCATCCCAGTCCTGGAACCTTGGAAGTGGGCTTGAAGATGCTCTGCCTGCCCAGCTGTGGTTTCTTGGGCAGAACAGATACAGGGCAACGCTTTCCCTCGCAGCTTCGAATTAGAACTGCTGCTGCTGCTGCTGCACGATACATCCCCGGTGCAGGACCTTTCATCACAAGCCTCCATCAATGGCATCCTCGAAGATAAGGCAGGACCTGGCATTGCAAGGCTTGACAACCGCTCATTCTGAATTGCCACTGGACCATGCATTCGCGACGCAGCACCTCGCATCGCCACCTGCAACTTATTGGAGTCGCCGCTGCATAACGCATTCTGAAAGCAAGTTCTTGCAATACTCCACAAGGATGGGTGGAACTCGCAAAGTTTCACTCCACAGAATTCCACAGTTACATAAAACTCAGTGAGAGTCTGCAGAGCTCCGTGAATGGGCGGAAATTGGCATGTTGTACTGCTCGCACTGATGTTTAGCACTGGAAGTTTGTTCCGCACTGCAAAATCAGCACGAACTGCACCATGTGCCACGGCAGAGGGCACTGCTTCTTTGCTTCCACTCAAATAGATTTTCTAGGGGATGCCAAATCGCGCTCGCACTTGCCAACTTGGCGTTGGTAAGCCGCATGAGAGAAAAACCTCCGTCATTTGGTGGTTGGAGGAGTTTTTCCCAGAACTCATTTGTTCCTGGGCCTGCCTTTCAAAAATCCCTTGATGTTGTTGGTAAAAGCTTTACATTTATCCTGCCTTGAGGCTGTTTTGTTAGTGCCTTGGAGACTGACCGTGTTAAATGGGTTATTGCATGATCGGCCATGTACCTTAGTGTGGCGCTGCATTTTTTCTTTGGCCTCGCCTCTTCGAGCTCTTGGCGGTGTGTTGTTTCTTCCTTGTTTTCAGGCATCTTGTTGTTTCTTTGCGAAGTCTGAGGGTCATTTTTATTTATTTTTTGCAGTTTTACTTAGCGCAAACTCGACACAAAGGTATTGGAGCGCATAATTTATTTCTTTGTTTGCAGTTTTATATAGAGCAAACTTGATACAAAGGTATTACAGTGCTTTACAAATGCATTGGTTACATTCCACAAGAACATATTCATTTTTGGTAGATAGGGGAGATTAAGTGATTTGCCCAGAATCACAGGATGCTGAGCTGGCGCCAAGACTCAAACCATGTTTCCCAGCTCCAAAGTCTGCAGCTCTGGCCCCTACGCCACCTTCTCTCCCCTAGGGTTCTTTGTCTGGTGCGTGTTGGGGCAGTCTGGGAATTACTCGTTTTTTTTCCTATAGCGCTTAGTAATACAGGTTTTGCCATTTCATAGTGCTGCAATAATTAACTTTCATCAACCTTGCAGAAATGAAGAAGTGAAAAAACGATGTCACAGTTGTGATCTGTGACATTCTTGTTCTGTCAAGACCTGTGCAGTGGGTGCATTAAGCAAGTGACGTGAGTAGAGCTTAACACTAGGCAATAGCAAGTGCTCTTGATAACCTCCACAGGGTCATCAACCAAGCACATAGGTTAGTTCTAAGCAAGAAGATGGCAAAAGGTGTTGTCTCCAAAATGGTGGAAAAGAAGCCATGACTCCAGACCCAAACACTTCACGGCCTCAAGCTTCATAGCAAAAACATCTAGCCTTTGGATGTAAATTGGGCCTCTTCAAATAGAGTTCAGTTAGCACAAACTTGATACAAAGGTATTACAGTGCTTTACATATGCACCGGTTACATTACACAAGAACACATTCATTTTTGGTAGCAAGGGGAGTTTCAGTGATTTGCCCAGAATCACAAAATTTTGAGCCAGCGCCGAGGCTCAAACCATGTTCCCCAGCTCCAAAGTCTGCAGCTCTGGCCTTTTCGCCACAACCTCTCCCTTAAAGTTCTTTGTCGGTTGCTTGTAGGGACAGTCTGGGAGTAACTCTTTTTTTTTTAATCTAGGGCTTGGTAATACAGGTTCTGTCATTCCATAGCCCTGCAAAGCAGGTGCCATTCTTAACAAAATTGCTATAATTCATTTACATCGACTTGCAGGGAGAAAGAGGTGAAAAAGCTATGTCAGGATTGTAATCTGTGACATTCTCATTCTGTCAAGACCTCTAGAGTGGGTGCATTATCCAACTGATTTGAGTATATCTTAACACCAGGCGATATCACGTGCTCTTCATAACCTCCGGAGGGTCATCAACCAAGCCCATAAGTTAATTCTAGGCAAAAAGATGGCAAAAGGTCTTGTCTCCAAAATGGTGCAAAAGGAGTCGTGACTCCAGAACCAGGCACTTCACGGTGTCAAGGTTGACATGAGCTCCGGTTACATTACACAAGAACACATTCATTTTTGGTAGCAAGGGGATATTAGGTGATTTGCCCAGAATCACAGGATGTTGAGCCGGCGCATGTCATTTAACACAAATGAATACAGTTTGAGCAAAAACTTCTCTTTTATAGTACCAGTGTAACACATTACCACCAGAGACAGCAACTAAAAAGTGACCAGATGACCTCTGCAAAGGAGCTCACTCTCTGCAGAATATGCAAGAGTCACAGAACTGCA
This sequence comes from Pleurodeles waltl, assembly GCF_031143425.1. NCBI lineage: Eukaryota > Metazoa > Chordata > Amphibia > Caudata > Salamandridae > Pleurodeles > Pleurodeles waltl. The sequence goes on along the minus strand of NC_090445.1, from coordinate 665,206,636 downwards.
TCATTCCAGTGGCCCTAACTCTTACTAAAATGCACCAAGAGGAGACACTGCATGCTTAATCTGGGATACATAAATGATTGGTATCATTTTATTATTATTGTTATTGCATTCGTTGTGTGATGAGGTTATGAAGAGGAATGCTTCATTATGACTGCACAATGTATTATGATGCAGTCTAGATTTGCAACACAGGAGTTATTAATTTCTCTAAAGTAATACATGATTCCTATTTATGACTAGTGAGGCACTGAGAATTTGTGCTTGCGTAGCATCTATTTATGCTTCACAGACTTGGACACATCCTCTCTCAGCATCACCACAACATTGATCTGTTTCAGAGCAGTGGTTCACGGAATCTTCAATACACACAAATATTCCTGTCATGTGATCAGACTATTTCTGGACATTTTCTTTGACTTTAAGAGAGGTCAGAGCTGAGTCACTGCCTGAGAGGGACGTGACTGTCTTAGCTTATTCGCATTGTCTGTTCTAAGACTACTCACCAGAAGTACGCTAATGCTATATTCTTTATATTTTCTGCATCTGGGGGATGCACAAGTTCTCCTTTAGAGGTTATATGGTGTAGCCAGGCCCTGTGGTGTAAGGAAGGTGCCTTATGGAGTCACTTAGTAGTTAGGTGAAATTCTTGCCAATTTACCTTAAAAACCTACATGGGAACTGCACCACTGACACAGTTCTATTTTGCCCGGAGCGGAATGTGCCTCACCATGTCTCAGAATAATGTATTCAATATTACAGTTCACACAGAGCTGCTTGCCAGCTGGAAAAGGTCTGGGTTATTTCTCATTTATGGCTGAGCCACACAACCAAACTGTGTCAAAACTGGAAAGGGGACCAAGCATCAGGGTGCTATAACACAAGGCACTACCACTGCGATATCCAGTGCTACGGCAGTGAGGTGGACAGTGGCCACCCTTGGCTGGATCAGTGTCCACATCCTGGTCTACAGGTATATTTTGAAAGCAAACCTTTTCTCAGCACCTAATTGGGCACCATGAGATTTACTTGCCAAATGATTTCCCAGGAAGCCAGAAGTTGGGCTTATGTGCCCCATAGCACTCATTGTCCATTTCACAGTTGATTGCATGCATAGGTTCAACGTAATGGTGTAAATGGCTTCATTTACAAAAGTGGACTATCAATTTGAGCTTATAACTCAATTATACACACAAAATATAACTCCTGTATTATGTAACATTAGGTTGCAGAAAATATGCTTTCATGTGTGTGGAGTGTGCATTCCATGGTGGGGATGCCATAGAGAGTTTGTGCACACTGACAAATGTATGAATTGGTAACAACTCACAAACATTCTCAGCCTGGAAAAGTTTAGGGACTTACTGTTGTCACATATAGGAGTAAATCATTTCTCAGTAACAAAATGAGGGAAACATCCCTAAATTGTGTGGAGTTGTAGGAGATGTGGCTTCTCCACTGGGAAAAACATTTTCCCAGTGGAAAATGGGGGGAAAGGTTAGAAAAGGTAAATGTCTTAGTAATCATTTTTTTCTCTTATGAAATTGTTTTCTGTGAGCTGTTATGGCTGCTTATTATTGTGAGTACTTCTAAAAGGTTGTGACTTTTACAGGCTCACAGGATTACTTCTGGAATTCTTAGAGAATCCCAAAATCAGAATCAAAAATATCTCCCTTAATGTAGGAGTTAACTTAAGACTGTAGGTTTTCTTAGTGAATGTGGCCCCTTGTGTCTGAAATTAAAACACACAAGCATAGAACATAACTGGAGGATCCATGACTCCAGATAGGGTGGCATTCCAATGTCCCCTCCTCCCTGTAAATATTTATGTTACTGTTTCACTTCTGTAATTCCAACTTGCCATTTAAAACAGAGCCGGCGATATGTGGTCAGACAGTCTTTGTTTGCTTCTGTACACAGATGTTTGGCCTAATTTGCTAGTTGCATGTCTTTGCATTTTGAAACAGTCTTCTGCGGTTTGTGCTGCAAAGCCATTGCTGCTTCATAGCATCTTTGGGTTGGGTAACTTTTCACTTCATAATTTAAATGGGCCTAAAGTATTTTGTTTTCAAATACTTTGAACATTGGATTTTTCTACTTGCTGGAAATGCTTGCTTTGGGCCTCTGTCGTCACTCTCCTCGCTCAGGGAGGAGAGAAGTCCGTGACCTCATGAATTGATAGAGTAAGTGGCATATTTATATAACACGAGGTGACACAGGAAGCAGTGCTCTGCACTGCAGATTTTTATTTCATTTTTATGCTGCAGTTGTTATGTACTATATATATTATAGGTATATGTTGAAGTTATTAGAACACTTTATTGCATTTCATTATAGACCTGGCATGCCCATTGAAGGACTGGGAAGTCAGGATCCATGCCAGGCTTGCATGGTAACCACTGTGTAAATAAATTATATATAAATTATTTTTACATAATGTGGCTTATGTGGGTATCAAGAAACTCTGACATGGTTCTGGACCTACATTGGATTTCCAAGAAAATCATACATTTGAATCCTTTTCATAGCATGAAAAAATGCCAATGAACCAGCCCAGTAGGAGCTTCACTGTGCACCATTGGTCTTGGTAAAAAACACTCTATCGGCCAAACCCAAGCTTCCCGCTCTACTCTGAGTGGTCCAGATGGCAAGGCCAAGACTTCAAATTTTGAATAGCCACCCCAACAGAGATAATTGTCTCTTCAAAACTATCAGCCAGTGCACAAATGTATGCACCGAATGTATGCACTGTCAAGGCCCATGAGATTCAGGTACACATATCTGTTCTACAGAGTCCAGCCCTAAGCCGAGGAACGTCATGAGATTATTACTCAAGGCAGTCCTTTAAATTAATACAGAGTACCAGCCCTTCTGTATTTCCATTTAAAACACTGACCCAAGGTGACAGATGTCACTTCTGGAACCTATCCTGTCGGCCCATCTTCCACTGAAGCTCTGTTTCATCAATTTGCACACATTTGAAAGCTCCTGTTCAGTTAAGCTGTCTCTTTTGTTATTCTCTTTGGATACAGTCAATGTTTTCAAATGTTGGGCTGGTATTCTCAATGTGGAGGAATAATTCCTTTAAAAGTTTAACACACATAAATGTATGGCTGCCCCTTTTTTCTTTGCTTCTTACTCTTTCGACCACCTCATTCTCTGGGTTAAATGCCACAATGGTGTCTCTTTGTGGCTTGTTTGGTGCTATAAAAGTTTGGGTAAACACGCTAAAAAGGGTTGCATCTCTAGGGTATCACAGCCAGTGTTAGAAATGGGGTTTCTGGTTGGCTGAGGTATGCACCTTAGCCAGGCAGAACCCACCCACTCTAGTCAGGGGAAGAGAGTTACACGTCCAAGATAACCCCTGCTCGCCCCCTTGGTAGCTTGGCACGAGCAGTCAAGCCTAACACAGAGGCAATGTGTAGAGGGTTTGCACAACACACACAACACACATGACACAATAGATACACCACAAAGGAACACAACACCAAGTTATGTACAAATAAACTGTATTGCACAAAACATAATTAGGCCAAATATAACATGTCAGTAAGACCCTGCTACCCGAGCAGTTGTCAGAATATTATTATGGTACTCTGCAGAATAAGCAGTAGTCATACTAGAACACATAGGTACTCAGTATTCTGCAACATACGCAGTGGTCAGGAAAACATTACTGTAGAAATGCACTTGTCATAAAAACATCATAAATGTCCATAAAAGGCACATTAGAGAACATATGGCAAGTCATGAAGATATATTAGCATACAATGCCCATAAAAAGGAACATCAGCGTATATAGCTCCCATCATATCCAAAAAAAGGAAAGCACAATAGTCCCCTCAAGTCCATAATAGGAACCTCAGGACGCGTGTCTCCCGAGAAGGGTACCTGTTTTTCATTGATGAGGGCACCTCCAGTGCCACGTGACACGACAAGGAGGTCCCTGGCGCTCCTTGCGCAGAACGGGGGCCGTTTGGTGAGTTTGCGGGGAGGTGGGTGGCAAACACCCCCTCCTTCTTTATATAGGGACCCCTCCTGCGGACTCTGCCGAAACAGGCACCTATCGTCTCTGGCGGTCCCCTGGAGACATTACCGGCCTTCACAGGGGGAGCAGTTTTATATAGAGCCAGGCAGTGCGGGGAGCCTCTGATGAGGCTTCCTTCCCACCCGCAGCGTGAACAGCAGAAAGGGAACCCGGTGGAGCAGGGGGCCTCCGATGAGGCATCCACCCCACTCTTATGAGGGCTCCTGCACCCGATGTGATGCACGAGCCTTGCCTAGCCCTCTGGGCCCGCTGGTGCCCCTGGGGCGCTCCATGGGGCACCGCTAGGAGCATACTCGCTCCAGATTTCCAATCTTCGTGCCACAGGGGCACCGAACTGCATGCGCCTGTGATTTTCAGCACAACAATGCGCTTCCCAAAGTACGATCCTCAGACAAAGGGAAGCGCTCTGCAGGCGTTGTAGAAATGCAAATAAACAGGCTCTTCAGGCCCTCTCCAGTTGGACACAGCAACAAATAGTGAGGAGTGTTTCTTCAGGTTTGGAAACCCAGTTGTAGAGGACAGGGGCAACAGCACCCAGCCTATGGGGAACACAAGGGGACACACGGCGGCAGGGCCCAGCAGCAGGCCAGCACAAAGGGGATGCAGTCAGTGGCAGTTCCTGTAAGTGAACAAAATGTTTACAGGTCAGCACAGCAGCAGCACTCCAAGGTGGTTCCTGAGGAGTCCCTCCAGCAGCATTCTGTGTCCAGTTCCAAGTATGTTTCTTGTGCAAATTATGGGGGGAAATCTCCTGTACTTATACTCAGTTTTGTAAAGCATTTCCAATGAGGGGGAGAGGGGTGGTTCAACCAGTTACAACTGGTTCTAGGAGTGTCCCCGCTCTCCTCCAGCACAGGCTCCAAACATCAGTTGGGGGTAAATGACCCTTTTGTGTGAGGCCAGGGCACAGCCTTTACAGATGTATGTGTGCCCCGCCTCCCCCTTCTCTCAGCCCAGGAAGACTATCCAAAATGCAGATGCACCTCTGTGACACATCCACTCTCACGGTGTGTACAGGCTGTCTGAGAAGTATGCAAAAGGCCCAACTGTCACTCTGACCAGACATAGATTGGAATCAAGCTGCAAAACACCAGAGTCATAAGAACAGAGAAATGCTCACTTTCTAGAAGTGGCATTTCTGTAATAGTAATAAAAACTCCATCTACATCAGTAAGCAGCATTTCTCACTACCATTACAACCATACCAAACATGCCTACGCTACCCCTCATAAATCAGACAATACCCCTAGACATGAGGCAGGGCATTTCCAATGCAATCCTAGGAGAAGGCAGCAGTGAGAAACCAAATAGGCTGTTTGTCACTACCAGGACAGGCCACGCTACTGGGCACATATCCTGCCTTTTACATACATAGCACCCTGCCCATAGGGCTAGCTAGGGCCTAACTTAGTGGTGACTTACATGTAGTAAAAGGTGAGTTCTGGGCCTGGCAAGTAGATTTAGATGCCAGGACCCTGTGGCAGCAAACTGCGCACGCAGGTCCTGCACTAGCAGGCCTAAGACAGCTTTGAGAGGCTACTTCAGTGGGTGGAGCAAGTAGTGGTGCAGCCCCATTAGTAGAATTTAATTTACAGGCCCTGGGTATAGAGATACCACTGTACAAGGGACTTACAGGTAAATTAAATGAGCCAATCAGGTATAAGCCAATCATACCAAGTTTACAAGGGAGAGCACATGCACTTTAGCACTGATTAGCAGGGGTAAAGTGCCCAGAGTCATAACGTCCGCCAAAAAGGGTCAGACAAATTAGGAGAAGAAGGCAAAAAGTTTGGGGGATGACCCTGTGGAAAGGGCCAGGTCCAACAGCCAGTCTGTGGGAATGACGCAAGATGGCAGCCTAGTTGTGTCCTCTATTCTACAGCGACAGGCCTGGGATGTTTGCTGTGGCACCTGGCATACATCCACTACACTCCAAACCAAAACACATAGGTAAAAGACATTGTCATTTTCAACACCAATAGCTCTTACAGGTAAAAGGTATTGTCATTTACAACGCCACTATCTCTAACTCTCACAAATGCAAGAGGTATTACATTGAAAATGCTTCTTCTAAACTGGTGTGGGATTTTTCTTGTGTTACTGTTTGAAGTGCTGAATAAATACTTTACACATTGCCTGTAAGTTAAGCCTGGCTGTTTTATGCCAAGCTGCCAGAGGGTTGAGTAAAGGTTTTTTGGGGTCTACTTGTGTTTTACCCTCACCGGAATTGTGGTTGATAGTTGAGTAGGATGTCAATACCACCCTCAACCACCAATCCAATTTCCTGCAGCTCTCTTTCCTTTTTTGCTTTTCTTTCACTGCTGAACTGCTGTTCTTGTCTGTTTTTCACTCCTGCGTTTTCTATTTTCCTCATCAGTGACTACCCTATTTTCCCCGAGATTCCAATATTTTGTGTCAAATTGTTTAAATATTTCGATTTTTTGTGAGACTCAATACTTGAAAAGTAATAAACTGAGAAATGAAAAGTAAGTGTTGAGGTAAAACCGGGATAATGTCATTCGAGTTCCCTCGAAGGCTGCTCACTTGGGGCCACTATTCCTCTCACTTTAACCTCCCGTGACATACACTGCCTGTGACAGGGAGGGGTTCTGTGTTTATCCGCCAGGCCAGATGTACCCAATTTCCACTGCAGAAAGGATGTGCTGCCGCCTGCCATTTACTGACGGAAGTATCACTTTTCCCTTGACATAGCCGCCCCCACCCCAACCCACCCCCCCCCGCGCGCAACACACAAAACGCAAACGCACACAGCCTGTCCCTCTTGGAGGCCCTGTCTGTCGCTCATATTACTTACACCTAAGGGGAGAGCCCTGAAGACTGCCTGCTTCTCATTACCCCACCTTTATTGACGTGAAAGAACAATTTGTCCCTCTTGCTGAGTCTCACCCGCCCCACTCTCTTGCACTTCCACCAGAAAGCTCCGGACTGCCCCTCTCTTACTCCTGCCCTCCAAAGTAAAAGACCCGGCACAGCCAGTCCTTGTTTTTGTTCCCCCACCACCTCGCTATCGATGTCATGGTGTATTACTGGGCAAAATGTGCTCGCATGCTTCACTGCGGTCCTATTTTTAGGGGGCTGTGATGTGCCGTGCCTGGCACGAAGCCCGGCCTGTGCTTGTTATGCTAGAGAGTCGCACACTTCCTGGGTCGAGTTGCCAGCTCAGTGGCACGTCCTGCTGAATGTAAACACCCTCCGTTAAGCAGAAAAGAACATATGTTATGGTAACAGAGACTTACAGAGCTGTATATTACCAATAGTGTGGCCTCGCAGCACTGTCTGATGGGATCCGGTTTCGAAATCCATCACTGACCTGAGTCCGGTTTCTGTTGGAAGTTGTGATTATACATTCCCTGCCAGCATTTTTTGTTTTCATTGCTCTTTCCAAAGTCTCTATTAAAGCGGAACCCAGCTTTACACCTCTGGAGGTAAGGCCAGTTCGAGAGAGGGTAAACTGTATCGGTGAGCTCTAGGGTGGGAGGGCTTAGGTGGGTGATGGATTATTAGCGTTTATATGGGGCCTCCCCAGGCCTGCTAATCAGCGCAGGCTGATACTGAGTGACTCACGCGAGCGCGTGGCTGCTCCGGGACTGTCTGTACAGATGCTGGGTCGGTGTCTGTGTGTGAGCATGTGTACAGACAGTGGCTACACGTTTGGGAGCTTGTGATTGTTAATTCGCGTTTGTATAGTGTCTTCGCAGTACTGCATGTGGTGAATGTTAGTGGATAGGAGGGGCCACATGTACTTAGGTTTCATTATGCGAGTTCCTATTGTGAATGCAAAATTTCCTAGCTATCATGACGGAAAGTTTCAATTCTATTAAGGACTTGGAGGCGAGGATTATGCAGTTCTTTCTTCACTTTTTATTATACAGCAGGTTCAAAGTTCAACAAAAAAAACACATCTGAACCACAAGTCCCATGAGTCCGTTGTCATAACAACCATAGTCCAATGTCAGGGCCGGAGGGGAGGATTATGCAAGTTCAAAGCTTACTCACCACCAGCGAGGCCGCCTCATGAATCGGTTTAAAATATAATTTTTTAAAAACTGACTCTGAGGACCAATCCGCCGCATTCATGATGTCCTCCAACCTACCGCCCACGCGAAGAGCTTTGGAGGCCATGGCACCTCTCTTCGAATGAGCTCCAAAAACTTGTATGTCAATACCAGCTTCTGCTAAGATCCATCTGATCACCCTCGCAATGGTAGGGAAAGAGACCGCTTTAAATGGCTTCCTCAGTGAAATCAACAGCTGACCTTAAGCTGAAGGACAAAGATCAGCAGTCATCTCCTCAAACGCCTTTAAGCAATGTACAACGCACAGCTTTGGAGCAAAAAGGAACGCCGAGTAAGATACTGACCTGGTATTACATTTGGTCCTACGGGCAACTGTAAAAAATTACCCCATCTGGAGAAAACACTCTACCTGAAACACCCAGGGCCCTGACATCCGAAACCCTTTTGCAGGATATGAGGCACAACAACATCGCTAGTTTAGCTGACAACTCCTTTCTGGAGAGAAATTGATTGTCCTGCCACGAGGATAACAGACGTAGAATCAGATTGACATCCCATAAATCCTAGTACCTGGCTTCAGGAGGACGGGAAAGTCTGATACCTTTGAGAAGTTTACACACCCATGGGTGAGCTCCTACGGGCTAATTATCGAGAAGGGGATGACCCACCGAAATAGCCGACCAAAAGGAATTCACCGTACAATAAGACAGACCCTGCAGCCGCCAGTTCCGCTAGGACATTCATGATATCAGTAATGTGGGCCTCCATGGGATCTGTATGCCTGTTCATACACCAGCGAGCCCATCAAGACCATGCAGACCTGTATTGCTTACCAGTCCCTGGAGCCCAGGCCTGGGCGATGAAACCTTGAGTTTCCTGCGAAAGTCGGCGATCTTGCCATCGAGTCCTGAAATCTTCCAGGCCACAAGAGATAGATGGCCTTGAAGGACCAGAGGGTGGAACTAACCCATCGGATCCCGAAGGATTGAAGGAAAAACCAGAAAGGCGGCGAGGGAAGTCGCACGAGAGTTCCAGAAGAGCTGGAAACCATGCTTGGGAGCGCCACAGGAGAGTCACTAGGATGACGGTCGCTCCCTGACGACGAACTTGGGCTGAAACTCTGGGAATCAGCAGGAAAGGAGGAAAAGCATACCCCCGGAGTGGGCCCAAGTCCTGCAGAAAGGCATCAACGGCCTCTGCTCTCGGGTCCAGGTGCCAGCTGAAGTACAGAGGAAGATGGGTGTTCCACCTGGAAGCAAAGAGATCCGCTGAAGAGGGACCCCACCGAGCCATAATCGCCTTGAAGACCGTCGGGTCCAGCTGCCAATCGCTGGAATCCAGCAGGAACCTGGAGTTCCAATCCACCAAAGCATTCTGAGAACCCGGCAGGTACTCCGCTGTGACTGAAATCTGATGTGCAAGGCAAAAATGCCAAAAGTCTTTTGCTAGGTCCACTAGGGCCCTCGACCGAGTGCCCCTCAGTCGGTTGATGTATTGTACCGCCGACACGTTGTCCATCCGAAGAAGGACCACGCAAGAGACCCTGTCCCGAGTCAGGGATTTGATCGCAAACAAGCCCGCTAAAAGCTCTAGACAATTGATATGCATGTTGAGTTCCTGAGGGGTACAACGTCCCCCACAGGATATGTCCAGGCAGCGGGCTCCCCATCCGTGTAGGCTGGCATCCGACTCTATGACTAGGTAAGGGGAGGAAACAAATATGGCCCTGCCATTCCATGCCTCCATGTGGTCCAGCCACCATTGCAACTCCGTTCGGGCCTCAGGGTTGAGAGAGATCAGTTCTGAATATGCGAGACTGGGGTGAAGATGATGTGCTTTGAGACGCTGGATAGCCCTGTAGTGAAGGGGGCCTGGAAAAATGGCCTGAATCGACAAGGAGAGTAACCCCACCACTCTGGCGAGCTGTCGAAGCAAGATCCTGTTGCGTCTCAAATCTATACGCAACTCCTCCTTGATTTTGGAGATCTTCTGCAGCGGGAGACTGAGGGATGTACCTGGGAGTCTATGAGGAAACCCAGAAAAACCATTGTCTGCGAAGGAAGCAGATCGGATTTCTGTTGGTTGATCGCAAACCCCAGGTCCTGCAGAAGAGCAATAGTCATGCTCGCGTTGGATATGAGTTGCGACCTGGATTGATCCATCAAGAGGATATCGTCCAGGTAAATAATGAGGCGAACCCCCCGGGAACTAAGGAATTCTACCACCGGTTTGAGGAGCTTGGTAAAGCACCAAGGAGCAGACAATAGTCCAAACAGGATAGAGGTGAATTCGAACACCTGACCCCTCCAAAGAAACTGCAGGAACTTGCGATGAGGGGGAAAAATGGGCACCATAAGGTACGCATCTTTGAGGTCCAGATGGACCATCCAATCTCCCAGCAGGAGGGTATCTCGGAGCAAGTGTATACCCTCCATTTTGAAATGCCAATATACTACCCAATCGTTGAAAGAACGAAGGTTGATCACCGGGCGGAACCCTTTGTCCTTTTTCTCCACCAGAAAAAGGTTGCTGACAAAACCTCTTGGGTGTAGAAAAGAGGTGCAAATGGCGCCTTTGAGCAATAGTGCTTGAACCTCTGCATCTATGAGAGCGGACTCTGTTGCTGAGAAGAGTAAAGGTCTGGGAAGTTCTTCCTGTACCGGAGTTCCCCAAAACTCTATGTGGAAACCCGATACAGTCTGCAGAACTCACAAATCTGAGGGTATGAGTTCCCAATTCCATTTGAACAAACGTAACCTCCCCCCAGATCTTGAGGGGAAGAAGGGGTAATCCTTACCCGAAGTGCCTCCTGGGGCGTTGGAAGCTCCTCTGGCGATCCTACTCACTCTGCCTTTTCCTTTGCCCTTGTTGGGGAAGAAGGTTTCCTGGCGACCGTCCCGCCATCCAGATTGTCTGTAGGAACCAGGGCCTTGCTGGAACTGGCGGCCGGAAGAGTGACCCTTACCTCATCCGGCCCCTCCAAAAACCTTGCCAGGAAAGATCTTTTTAATTGAAGATTGCACCTTATCGAGGCCCGAAAACGTGGCCCCAAATTTTCCGAGCTCCTTGACAAAAGGATCTCCAAACAAAATGACCCCGTGCATCGCCCCTGCCTCCGAGGACGATAACTCCCCTAACTTGGGGTCAATTTTTATAAGCAAGGAGAGGCGTCTCTCGGCCGAGATGGCGCAATTGGCATTGCCAAATAGACAATTTGCTTTCTGGGCACATCCTGCCACTACTTCGGTCTGAAGTGGTGTATTTGACTGTTTGGCCCGTTCCGCCAACTGTATAATCTGGGTTAGTGGTCCCACTACGTCCAGGAGCGTGTCCTGACACGCCCGCCAAGACCGATCTATCCCCTTCTTTGGATCCCTGACATACTTTGCGAAAAAAGTACACAACTTAGGATCGATGTCAGGAATGGCTGTTACCTTGTCAGGCAAGCTAGGGTGCAGACATTCGGCCTACAGCCGGGCCTGTACCTCTTTGTCCAGAGGCTGGCGGATCTTGCTCGCCACATAGTCAGCCACCTTGCTATTTGGGCACCATTCTGAGGAGCGAGGATGGTAAATCCTCTCCGGCTCAAACATATCCGAATCTGATTCCCCTGGATCCTGCGTATCCAGTAGGGAGGCGCACGGACACAAAGGATGGCCAGATTCAACCTCCTAAACCGAGGAAGAGTCCCCCTCAGAGCAGTGCTTTAAATGGGCCGGTACTCACAGGTAATGAGTACCAGCACTTCTTATTGTTCTCACTCTGAGTACCAGCACTTCTCTGCTGCCAAGGAGAGTACCGATACTCATGAAAGGTAGGCTCATTAGCTGCTAGTGCTGGTGAGCAGTAGGCTGTCAGAGTTGAACCTGCCTCTGGCAGCTAAGGTGCCTCTGTAGCCCTAAACTGACCCCCGCTGAGCTATTCAGCGGGGATTATGTGCCTAATGTCTGGGTATTCACCATCATGCTGTGTCTGACAGAACAAGGTCCTTTCAGGCCCTGTGCTGTCAATCACATTTACACTATTGTGTGAATGTGTGCAAACACAGGAATAGAGGCAGCTCTGCTGGCAGTGGCTACTAAGAAAGCCACGGGAAGAAAGAAGTTTAAAATGACTTTGATCCCACCTGAGTCTTTTGAACGAGGTCTGCTTATGTATGTGTGTTTGCCTGCTTGTATGTGTGTGTTTTTGTGTGAGAGAAAAGCGAATGAAAGGGAGAGAATCGGAACACTTTAAGGAGAACTGTGTGGAATGCTTTGTGTGTGCGTCTGCTTGCTTCTTTCTGTGTGTGAATGTATAAGAATATACAGTATTGTACAAAACAACAGCAAATAACAGTATGGCATTAAGATAAATATGATTGTGTTTCGCTTTCATTTTGTGTAACAAGTTAGCTTGTTTTATTTCAACACATTTCTCATGGGCCTTGGTATGTGCTGCAACTGGTATATAAGTCAAAGTATTCTCATGTCTTGCTCTTAGCCCGGCCCCTAGCCCCACCCACCACACTACTAGTTCATGTTAATGAGTACCTGCACTTATTTTTTCCCATTTAAAGCCCGGCCTCAGAGTCCCCTGCAAAGCCCGACTGTGACCCCACAAGGAGGTCCAATTTTTGATGGAGCTTTCCACATATTACTCTGGGTAAGGAGCCCTCCCGGCAGGGTAATTGGGTCTGCGCCCGTGCGCTTTTGCTGGGAACGTCAGTTAAGGGCTCAAGGTCCCTGTGGTGTCCCACAGCGCGCTTGTGTGATTTCTTGGATGATGCACAAGGTGCAACCCCGTCACCCCAAACATGCCCGGCCGTTTGGAGACTTGCTCCGCAAGCTGCGCCACGCTCTCCTTGATAGGAGCCAGAGCCTGGGCGATAGCTTGCGACAGCAACACATCCACCCCAGGGGGTAGGACGCGATACGAAGGGCCCTCACCAGGGGACATGATGGTAAAAGAGTCATGCTCTTGCATGGGCTTCATACCGGGACTCCGAGTAATATGACAGAAATACTCACAAAATAATTAGGGCAGCCCCCCCGAAATCTGTCAGGAAAAAAGTCCAAACTACGACCACAAGCCTGCAAAAGATAGAAAAACGCATAAAAAATGCGTTTGGAGGCTCAAAGAGCGTTCTTCCCGCTCTAGGGTTTAATCAGACCGCAAACGCGGTGTAATGTGGGGGGTTGGAGGGGTAGAAGACGAGCCAAGGCTCTTAAATAACCCCTAACGCACTAAATTCCGAAGCGCCGAGCACAAAGCGACTTGCGTGCTATGAAAACGCGCCGAAATCGGGACCTGCGCCTTCTAGAGGGCCAGACGCGCCACCGCAAGAAAAAACGCTCAAGCTTCAAAAATAGCCTCCCACGCTGCAGCAACGCGTCGTAGCGACCAAACAAGTTAGCGGGCGTAATGTTTGCACAGTCCCAAATAGCCAAATACACACTTCAAATAACAGAAGACGTGCACATAGGCAGAAAGGCACTTATCTGTCACTAGGAGCAGTGAAGAAAGAGGGGGAGTGATGTGTCTGTGGGCATTTATACTGTTAGAGTTAATGGAGTCTCATTGGACTATGGTTTTTATGACAACGGACTCATGGGACTTGTGGTTCAGATGTGTTTTTTTGTTGAACTTTGAACCTGCTGTATGATAAAAAGTGAAGAAAGAACTGCATAATCCTCGCCTCTGGTCCTGACATAGAATTGCTGTTAAGAAATCGCAAACACCTAGCGCTTCCTAATGGGGGTCGCAGTTGACCTACCCCATTGATATTCACGAGGTCGGTTGCATATTGCAACCTGTTGGAAACCCCAAAAACACAGGGATGGCGGCCTGCTGGGGACATTAGACCACCACCTCTGTGTTTGCTTTTAAATAAAGCAGCGTTTTTTTTTTTTTTAATGAATTCCGTTTTCCTTAACCCCTTCGCTGCCAGGTCTTTTCCCCTCAGGTGCCAGGGCTTAGGCCTTCATAACGTTTTGTCCAAAGAGGCTACCCACGCCAAATTTTCATTCTTTTTTAACAACATCCTAGGGATTCTAGAGGTACCCAGAGTTTGTGGGTTCCCTTGAAGGAGATCAAGAAATTAGCCAAAAACCTGCGAAAATGTAATTTTAAAAAAAAAAAATGGGAAAAAGGGCTGCAGAAGAAAGCTTGTGGTTTTTGCCCTAAAAATGGCATCAACAAAGGGGTTGCAGTGCTAAAATCACCATCTTCCTAGCTTTCAGGAACAGGAAAACTTGAATCAGCAAAACAAATTTTTCAACACAAATGATGGCATTTTACTGGGACAATCCCCAATTTTACTGTTTTTTTTGCTTTTAGCCTCCTTCCAATTAGTGACAGAAATGGGTGTAAAACCAATGGTGGATCCTGGAAAGCCAAACATTTCTAAAAAGTAGACAAAATTCTGAATTCACCAAGGGATCATTTCTGTAGATCCTACAAGGTTTTCATACAGAAAATAACAGCTGAAATAAAAAAATATTGAAATTGATGTTAAAAAACAACAATTTTTCTCCATGTTTTACTCTGTAACTTTTTCCTGCGATGTCAGATTTTTTAAAGCAATATACCGTTACGTCTGCTGGACTCTTCTGGTTGCGGGGATATATAGGGCTTGTAGGTTCACCAAGAACCCTAGGTACCCAGAGCCAATAAATGAGCTGCACCTTGCAATGGGTTTTCATTCTATACCGTGTGTAAACCAATTCGTTTGCTGAAAAAGAAAGAGTGAAAAATAGGTATCAAGAAAACCTTTGCATTTCCAAAATGGACACAAGCTAAGGTGTTGAAAAGCAGTGGTTATTTACGCATTTCTGAATTCCGGAGTGCCCATACTAGCATGTGTATTACAGGGCATTTCTCAAATAGATGTCTTTTTTATACACTGTCTTACATTTGGAAGGAAAAAATGTAAAGAAAGACAAGGGACAATAACACGTGTTCTGCTATTCTGTGTTCCCCCAAGTTTCCCAATAAAAATGTTTCCTCACTTGCGTGGGTAGACCTAATGCCCGCGACAGGAAACGCAACATGGACACATCACATTTTTACATTGAAAACTGACGTGTTTTTTGGAAAGTGCCTAGCTTTGGATTTTGATCTCTAGGTCAGCCGGCTCCTAGGAAAACCTACCAAACCTGTTTATTTTTTAAAACTCTAAATTTGGCAAAAAAACACCTTCTCCTCACATTTCGGTGACAGAAAGTCCTGGAATCTGAGAGAAGCCACAAATTTCCTTCCACCCAGTGAGGAACCAGGAAAGATAGAATCCCCACCCGGGGTCTTCTTCCCAGCAGTGGAGGGACACCCTAGTCCTCAGGGTCCGTTTAGCAGAGAGTACACAAATCAAGCGGAGTCACCAACTGGAGGAATAAAGAGAAGTTTATTACATGGATTATAGCTTGAGCTAATACAGAGTCCCAGGAAATTCAAGTGACTATCCTACGGAGGCTGCCCCTTCACTCTGGGGCACCCAACCTTATATACACACAAAACTGCTTAGTCAGAGGACAACTCCACCCCTAGCGTATTCAAGGTCCTCTGCGGCCTTCAGAACATTTCAGGGATACACGTGTGGTAGGAGAAGGTACAGATGCAGCTGGCAGGAGGTGGCAACGACCTGTACGAACCTGTTCTGGCAGTTACTGATTAAGCACAAAAATTCTCTGAACTACGGTTAGAACAAGTAAATTACAGCCCAAGGCTGTGAACACAAGGTCAATCATCAAAGTTCAGGAGGTTTGTCGAGCACATGGCAACATAATAAAGATAAACAGATGCCTAGCAGCTATGGTGTATGATTAAGTTTATATACATTTTCTCACCAGCATTCCCCCAAGTCTCCCGAAAAGAATGGTACCCCACTTGTGTGGGTAGGCCTAGTGGCCGCGAAAGGAAATGCCCCAAAACACAAGTTGGAAACATCACATTTTCCCAAAGAAAACAGAGCTGTTTTTTGCAAAGTGCCTAGCTGTAGATTTTGGCCTCTAGCTCAGCCGGCTCCTAGGGAAACCTACCAAACCTCTGCATTTTTTTAAACTAGACCCTTAGGGGAATCCAAGATGTGGTGACTTGTGGGGCTCTCACCAGGTTCTGTTACCCAGACTCCTTTGCAAACTTCACAATTTGCCCCAAAAAACACTTTTCCCTCACATTTCGGTGACAGAAAGTTCTGGAATCTGAGAGGAGCCACAAATTTCCTTCCACCCAACGTTCCCCCAAGTCTCCAGATAAAAATGATACCTCACTTGGGCCTAGTGCCTGGGAAAAGAAATGCCCCAAAACACAACGTAGTTAGATTTTGGTTGTCTGTGTTTCTTTTTTCCAAATTCTTTTTATCCTGTTGTTCTTTTTGTCTTTTTCCTCGCATGTGTTCGGCCCCACACATGAGTCCCTAATTCGGCTATGTTAGGGTTCCCTTTCCTCTTTTGAAGATTGTTAAAGCTTATTGAATTTGATTCATGTTTGCACAGCCTGAGCAACACATGTTGTCTCTACCACAATTAATTCTGCTAGTGTTTTGCATTTTAATTATTGAATGAATAGTTGTATTCATGTTAGTTTGACTACATTTCTTTCATCACCTTGGGCAACCTCTTGTGGTATTGTATGTTTATAATTTTG
Source organism: Pleurodeles waltl (assembly GCF_031143425.1). Classification (NCBI taxonomy): domain Eukaryota; kingdom Metazoa; phylum Chordata; class Amphibia; order Caudata; family Salamandridae; genus Pleurodeles; species Pleurodeles waltl. The sequence goes on along the minus strand of NC_090445.1, from coordinate 665,189,932 downwards.
TATTGAGAATAATTTACATTATTTTAATTCTGAGTTTGCATAAATCTCCTTAACTTTAAATACCCAAGAAAGGTCAAATATGTTGAGTCCAAGAACAATAAAGGCCACAAATCTCTGAGTTGTATGATTTATTCTTGTTGTGCTCAAACCCATGGCACTACCACTGATGCCAACTGTTCTGCTCCCGTTCGTCCTTGTAATGACTCCTTCACATGCTACACTGAAGCGTCATACAGTCTATGATGTAATTACATTCTAGCGTCTGAACACTCCAAGACTTTAACTACCTATTGGTTAATATGCGGGTAAAGAAACATGACATGCTAGAGTAAACCCAACAAAATATACCTCCTCTTTCTATATATGATAAGAGTATATGAAAAGAGGACTTAATTGTCTCATTTACATGAGGTATTAGCAAAAGCTACTTGTCCTTTGTGACTGCGAAATTTAGCAGGAGTCAGGTGCTCTGTGTTTTTCGGTCACAAGGCACATGGCAGAGTGGGCCACCATTTTCCACACATTAGGTCGTCTGCTTTTGATGTAATGATTTTTGGGCAGTTGCAGGCTTTCAAACCCTGAACTTCAAGTGTTTCCAACTTTTGGTTGAACTTGTGGTCACCAAATGAAGTGTAAAGTTGTGAAACAATTACAGTAGAGGGCCGAGGTGAGTGTTGAAAATTATGACTGTGACAGTTGAACCTAGAGAGATGGGTATTACTGTGTTGACCAGTAATGACAGAAATAATGGGTGTAATTTTTTGGACCCTCTTTAGGAAGGTAGAATGTTTCTTGTATCCCAATGTCCTTTAGTCTGTCGCCAGAGTGGGCTGGCTACTGTCTCTAATGTCACTTACAGGTCAAGTGGGAGGAGTGATGTTACCCAGTTCTGGTCAACTGCTCATTTGACCACAGATGGAGATGAGTGATGACTCAGTGCAGTACCAGGGACAGAACTTGAGTTGAAAGCACTCATGATATAATTGGCATTGACGAATGTTGGGGTTGTTTGAAGGGCCTATTCTCAATCAGCTTGCCCAAGGAGTTCCCCGTTGCAATGGGTCAGAACGTTACTGGGTCAACGGGGTCTGGTCCTTGCTTTATTCAGGAAAAGTTTGATGTAGGCTGTCTTGAGATCCTTTAGGAAGAAGTCAGATGGAAGGGATGAGTTACGGGTAGTCCTGATGAGGTGGATACCAACATTGGTAGAAGAAAGCCTTTGAAGGTGACCAAGGGCAAGTGACAACAGACAATCTCACCATGCCTGCAGAATTTTATGAGCTCCATACATTCTTCTACTGTTAGGTGGTTAAGGGTGAAGTAGGGTAATCAACATTGACTGGGCCAGTCATTTTGTTGGGAGTATCAGGTGGAGGTAATATTGGGACTTTCAGGAGTTCAGCGCTGTTTCTTTGGTATCAAAGTTTGCTCCTAGAGTGTCACAAAAGTGATGCAAGCTACTGGTATCTGTGGTGCTGCCACCAGCATCGTGGAATTTCTGCATGACTTTGTAGAGCTCCCTGGCACAATAGGTTGATTCAGTAATGCATGCTGAATAGTATCTTTTTATATTTTCTGAGGGTTATATTGTATGCCATGAAACATTGCCTCAGGCTTAGCCTGTTGGTTTATATCCTTGCTTCCATCGTCTTCCCGGAGGTCTATTCTTTACTTTAGTTGCCAAGAGCTCCTTGGAAAACCAACTTATTTGGGACTGTTTCCTTTGAAGTTGGCTTGTTGTTCCTTAGGGAATAGGTTCTTTCAGCATCATACACGCATCTTTATATATGGATTTGTGAGAAGCTTGGCTGTGGTTGGTGGTTCGGGAGGAAGAAGATGGTCTGATGGTCATGCAGGTGTGTCTCAGTTGTTCTGTGATTGCTGGAATCTTGGATGAGGAGAAGACGAAGTTGGGAGTTTGTCAAGTAGTGTGTTTTGGTTAACTCAATAGCTGGAGCAAGTCAAGTGCTCCCAGGTTCAAGAGGATTGATCTTCCCTTGGAGTATAAAGTGTACACTGGAGTGCAATAGTACCCGGCACCCAGGAACACCTGTGGTAAATGACAGTTTTCACCAATGATGCTGCCCATTAACTATGGATTACCACAGAGCCTAGACCAACTGCTTATACAAAAGGTTCATTCAGATGAGACAAACACTGCAACCGTGGCCAGTAAGAAGACATACGTTTGGTTCAAGGTAGCACCTACTACAGCCAGCAAGAATATAGCACTTATTTCAGAGCAGACAACCACTACAGCTATGGCCAGTATGATGGTCAGCATTCCGTAAAGTGGATCCACCCCCTGCAGCAGTGACCAGTAAAGGGACAGAGCTTTGTTCAGAGGAGCCAGGTATGCTGTTTTCTATAGTACAGCATGTTAAATTATCTGGGTCCTCTCTGATCATGACACAGTAGATTTTAACTGGTCCTCAGGTAATTGAGGTAGACCACCTTACCAGGTTAGGCGGAGGAGATGGCCACGGTATGACACACATATCTCTCTCAAACACACCAGGAGAGAATGGTGTTAGGCACGCAACAAATCCGTCGGAGACTATGCAGGTATTTGACTTGCTGACTTAATGGCTCCATTTCCCCAAAGTGAGTACACTGCTACTTTTAAGGCTTCATTAAAAGACAACTTTAGTGAGGAGAATATGTAGAAACAGTACTACAGATATAAAAATAAAAGTAACAGTAAGATACAAACAGAATGTAAAAGGCAATGTGTTACATCGTGGGTATCTTTTCGCATCTAATCCTAGCTGATAAACGTATTAGCGCCAACAGCCTGCCATTCTATTACGTTTCTGCATTTTGAAGTTTGTTGTTGAAAACCTGAGCTTCATATATAACTGCAGTCCAAAGCATGTCTAAAGACAAGGCAGACTGTGTCTTTATGACCATGTCTTGCTGTCTGGAAATGGCCTTGATACATTTACATTGAGAACTGCTCTGCTCTTGTGGAATCCGGAGGTCAACTCTGCATGATGTAAGGTGGGAATAACAGCATGGGAAAATTAATCTGATCACTTTCAAACCATTCTGCAGTTCTTTAGAGATCGTACAGAACATGAATATTGGAATATGCGATGTACAAGGACACTACCAAAACACACAAAACACATAGCACATATTGTTATAGGATAAAGAGCATAAATCTATGCCAGATAATGGCATTTGGGGCCTGAGGCTATGATAACCGAAGGCACAATATTTGATGTTTCTAGTCATAGAGAGCAATATGAATGAAAAGGAAGCACGTTAGAAGTGTGGTCTTAAAGAGGCATGTCTGGAGTTTATGAGACATTTTTACCTTTACAGGGCCTTCCTGGAACCCATGAGATTAAAGAAATGGCATAGTTCAGGACAACCCGGTCTATATTTCTGGAGAGCTACTTGTAGTTGAGATTTGTCTGTATTTAGAAGATTGGCCCTCAGCTTTAGAAATGTCCCATAGCAGAGTGGGTTAATGCACTTACCAAAATATGTGTGTTAAATGGAACTTACAGGTTCAAACCCTCTGAAGATTGCTCCAGTTTTCAGATCTTGTTGCAACCTACAACCAGAAAGAAAGCCCAGGGGTGAATGTATCTGTTGCTGAGATCAGTCACCAACGCTACCTCAATTTAGGAATGACCTTAAAACCTGCCTCTTGAACTGAAGCTCAGAGGACAAACCCTCTTAGCACCTTGGGGCCCTTCTGGGTGAATAGATGTGCTTTATAAACCCTGATTTTATTTGATTTGACTGAAATTATCATCCTTGCCCACCTTGTGTGACCATTAAAGAGGATAGATTTCTGCAGTTCCAAAACACCAATTAGGATAATAATTACATCACTTCACCTTAGCCCTGATAATGACATCGAAGGAAATTATATCACATGACACTGGACCCAGATCAGAGGATACAAGCGTCAGAAATAAATGTCATGATTTAGTGAGTGACTTTTGAATGCTGAGGACACATCACTACTGTGCGGTGCTGTCAGCATTTACTCCAGTAGCTACTGTGAGGCTGCAGGTATGCATTTAAAAAACCATGAGTAATTTGGATGTTTGTCAGTAATTCTCTTTTTGCTCAGAGAGATTGCTTTGACATTTCAATAAATTCAATTTACAGCTTCCCTGAGGCAGTAGGATGAGTGAGACTCCCGCAGGAGGTACTTTTGCTGAAAAAAAGCTTCAGCCTACTTACTGAATGTTAAGGTTGGCAAGTGTGAGAAGCAGCTTAAACTATCACAAATTTTACCCCAGGTTTAAATGTGTGCACATTTGGATGCACATATGGATGACGTTTGTAATGGCATGGCTTCTTTCCCGCCCTCTGGCTGCATCCGCTTTTTAGTGACAGTGTGAGTGTAGCACTAGGGAGGGTAAGCCCTCTCAAGTGACAGTGACAGTGTGTTGTTTGGCACGCGGTGGACCCGAAGACGCTAAAAACACATCACTGTGATCTATTGTTGCCATGGTGTGAGTGAGAGGGGCCAGAGACTTCCAAAAGAAACAATGCCACTGAGGTACCATATTTTCACTTCGGGGCTTTCACTTAGCAAATCGGCCTTCGTTCGGTTTAGCTAGCGCACTTCATTACAATAAAATGTTAAGGTAACCCAAGACCAGTGCTTACTTTGTAAATAAAAACGTGCCGATGACCAAAGCCCTCCTCTTAAACACGCGGCTGCTGCAATTAAATGTGCGAACACGTAATACTGAGGCAGCGTAATCCTGAAGCCATCTCGGGCCTCTTCAATCCATTTACAGCCACTCCCTGCCCCTTCAGCTCAATCTTGCAACTTTCTGCCTTTCTCCTTTGTGACGCTTTTTTGTTTTTCTCTTCCTCAGTCTTTCCCATGTGTCTCTTGCTCGCAGTAAATGCTTGAGGCAGAAAAATAAGTGCCGGCCCTCAAAAATAAGTGCCAGTGCTCCGCACCAGAAATAACAAGCACAAATTAAGCACTGCCGAAGACTGAATTCGTGTGCCAAGAACCTTTCTGATAATCCTGGAGGGCACAACCATTAACCATCCATATGTCAAGAGAGCAACTTCTGTTTCAATAAACAACACTTCGCATCAGTGGTTAATCTGTAAATAAAAAGTGCTGGTTCCATCAGTGGTTAATCTGTAAATAAAAAGTGCTGGTGCACACGGGGCTGCTGCAATTAAATGTGCGAAACCAGAAGAGAGAGGCAGCGTAATTCTGAAGCCATCTCTGGCCTCTTCAATCCATTTACAGCCACTCCTTGTCCCTTCAGCTCACTCTTACAGCTTTTTGCTTTCTCCCTTTGCAACGCTTTTTCATTTTTCTCTTCCTCCATCTTTCCCATGTGTATCTTTTGCTCGCTGTAAAGGCCTGATGCAGAAAACTAAGTGCCTGTCCTCAAAAATAAGTGCCAGTGCTCTGCACCGGAAACCACTGGCTCAAATTAAGCTCTGCTTAGCATCAGACCCACTTCTAGCAGGGGTGCCCACCCAAACATGACCTTTGGCCCACCCAGTCACAAGAGGAGGTCATGGAGAAGGCACCTGTTAAGTGCTTTCCCTGTCTCAACATCAGAACGTTGTAATTTTTTTCACAGTCTTTAAAACTGCAATTGGAGTGTCCCGTTTGGGGGTAGGAATGGGTGAGGCAATACATTTTTTTTAAATACATTTTTATTTTCCTGCATGATCACACCATATAGAAATAGAGTTGCAACTATACATTACACTTTAGTGCTATACAGTTTAGGCAATACTCTGTATTGGGATCACAATCAAGCAATTTAACACAAACTGCTCAACTACCCTCCACCCTCCCCATACTGCTTGCGGTCTCTCTCAGGTCTGAACATGCTGTACATTCAATATCTACTATCTTTTATTGTTTGTTTTTATATCTCAGTGTATTCCTCAACACTTTAGCAATGTCATCTCGTTCGCTCTGTACAGGTGTACACATCTCCCATCCCAGCCCTCCCTCACACCTCCTTTCAGTGTGCTACAGTAAGCTTCATTAACTCCCAACACATATATAGTGGTTAATCATCACTCAGTGTATTTGGTTGAGTATCTGGTCCCCCAAGGTCTTGCAGCATCTGAGCCCAGGCTGCTACATCCTCTGCTAATTTATCATCTGTGTGGACATGCTTCATCCGAATTTCTTCCGCTACCGCCCAATCAGTGAACTTTCGGTACCAATCTCCATAAATCGGGGGAGTGGGATTAAGCCATTTAATCGCTATGCGACATTTAGCCAACAAGAGTCCCAGCACCATAAATTTGCGGCCTGAATGTTTCACCCTACGGGTAGGCAATAAACCCAGCAGTATCACCTTGGGAGTATGTACCAATTTTCACGCTGCAACTCTCTCCAAGGCCATTAATATACTCTCCCTGTAAGAGTTCAGCAACTTACATTGCCATACCATGGGCAAAAAATGTGCAGAAGCCGCATCGCGGGCAGCGGGGGGATTGCGCAGGGTATATACGCTGAAGAATGATCGGGCCAGGTGTGTTTGATGATTATAGTTATATTGTATAAGTTTAAACCTGGCGTTTGAACTGCTGGTTTTAGCCCCTCCATGCACTTGTTTACATTCTGCAGCCAAGTTCTTCTCTTCCAGCACCGCCCCCCACTTACGCTGCACCACTGGAGTAACACTCGGAGCATCCTCCCTCAGTGCTTTATGAAGGCGTGAACCCAGTCTTTGCTCCTCTCCCAGGAACAATAATGCATCTAAGGTGGAAGAGGTCGAGGTTCATGAGGAAATCCAGGCCACTGACCACATACCATCACAGGCATCTTTGCATTTTGTCAGAATTGACCTCCCCCCAACTGAAATGCATCCACAGCGTCTTGCTGGGTAATGAATTTCCCCACAAGATAGAGATCCTCGCTAGCTCACATCCCCCTTCATTCAATGGTTTCATAGAGATGTCCCGAGTGACTCCCGCAAAAGCCTGCGTATCCCAAATGGGTACATCCCTAGAGTAAGGGCAGACACGCAATACAGAGGACACCACTCGGGCCCATACACTACAGACCCGCTTCACTATGTAGGGGGCCCCTTCCCTCAGCACATGGTTCCCCAGGAGTAGGGCCGAGCAGGCATGTGATCACACCCATCCTGCAACAGTCTCTTCTCCCAGTTATCTTCAGGGTCAGACCAGTGTACCTTGTGCTGCAGCTGGGAGGCAAAATAATAAAGTTCCATTTGTGGGAGTTCAATGCCCCTACGTTCCCATGTTTGTCGCAACATATTTATTCCCACCCTTTTCCTCCTACTTGCCCACAGCAATTCCAAAATTAGACTATCTATGTGTGCAAAGTGCGATCTAGGCACCTCGTATGTTGTATTTTGCAAGACATATAAGCAACGTGGCAGGAAAACCATCTTAGTAATGGCCGCTCTGACCATCAGGGAAAGCGGTAGCTCCTTCCAAAATCTGAACTAGGTCCTCAGGCCCTCTAGTACTTTGCCATGGTTGAGGTTATCGTATTCATCAGCCATATGCGCCAATCGTATCCCAAGGACGCAGCCATATGCACCAATCGTATCCCAAGGACGCAGGACGCCAAGGCGCCCAGCTCCCCACGATAATCCAACCATCGGGAGAGCATCGATTCAGTCTCCAGCTAGAGCGCCCATTGGGAACAGGTAGGATTTACGAAAACTTACACGGAGTCCAGAGCACTCCCCAAATTCTCTCAATGCCTTAAGAAGTACAGGAATCAATGATTCCGGGTGTCGCACGTAGACTAGCACATCATCTGAGTAGAGGGAAACTACATGGGTATTCCCCCAACCTGTGGGCCCCAGGGGTTCAGTAGGTCCCGCAGATGCGCAGCCAATGGATCCATAGCCATAGCAAACAGGAGAGGGGACATCGGACAGCCCTGCCATGTCCCTCTCCTCAACTGGACACATGACGAGACCACCCTGTAGGAGGCTGGCCTGGCTTGTAGTGGATACCAAGGGGTACTTACACCTTGCACCAGGTCCAGGTATCCCTTATTAGTGTAGAGGGGTGTCTAGCAGCTTAGGCTGATAGAAAAGGTAGCTTAGCAGAGCAGCTTAGGCTGAACTAGGAGACGAGTGAAGCTCCTACTATACCACTGGTGTCATATGCACAATATCATAAGAAAACACAATACACAGATATACTAAAAATAAAGGTACTTTATTTTTATGACAATATGCCAAAAGTATCTCAGTGAGTACCCTCAGTATGAGGATAGCAAATATACACAAGATATATGTACACAATACCAAAAATATGCAGTAATAGCAATAGAAAACAGTGCAAGCAATGTATAGTCACAATAGATTGCAATGGGAGCACATAGGTATAGGGGCAACACAAACCATATACTCCAAAAGTGGAATGCGAATCACGAATGGACCCCAAACCTATGTGACCTTGTAGAGGGTCGCTGGGACTGTAAGAAAACAGTGAGGGTTAGAAAAATAGCCCACACCAAGACCCTGAAAAGTGGATGCAAAGTGCACCTAAGTTCCCCAGAGAGCACAGAAGTCGTGATAGGGGAATTCTGCAAGGAAGACCAACACCAGCAATGCAACAACAATGGATTTCCAGACAAGAGTACCTGTGGAACAAGGAGACCAAGTCCAAAAGTCACGATCAAGTCGGGAGTGGGCAGATGCCCAGGAAATGCCAGCTGTGGGTGCAAAGAAGCTGCCACCGGATGGTAGAAGCTGTGGATTCTGCAAGAATGAAGAGGGCTAGAAACTTTCCCTTTGGAGGATGGATGTCCCACGTAGTGAAGAAGCTTGCAGAGGTGTTTCCGTGCAGAAAGACCGCAAACAAGCCTTGCTAGCTGCAAGGGTTGCTGTTAGGGTTTTTGGATGCTGTTGTGGCCCAGGAGGGACCAGGATGTCACCAATGTCGTGAGGAGACAGAGGGGGCACCCAGCAAGACAAGGAGCCCACTCAGAAGCAAGCAGCACCCGCAGAAGTGCCAGAACAGGCACTACGAAGTGGAGTGAACCAGAGCTCACCTGAAGTCACAAAGGAAGGTCCCACGACGCCGGAGGACAACTCAGGAGGTCGTGCACTGTAGGTTAGAGTGTCGGGGACCCAGGCTTGGCTGTGCACAAAGGAAATCCTGGAAGAGTGCACAGGAGCCGGAGCAGCTGCAAATCACGCGGTACCCAGCAATGCAGTCTAGCATGGGGAGGCAAGGACTTACCTCCACCAAACTTGGACTGAAGAGTCACTGGACTGTGGGAGTCACTTGGACAGAGTTGCTGAGTTCCAGGGACCACGCTCGTTGTGCTGAGAGGGGACCCAGAGGACCGGTGATGCAGTCTTTTGGTGCCTGCGGTTGCAGGGGGAAGACTACCCCCACAGCATACACCACCAGGAAAACAGTTGAGAAGGCGGCAGGATCAGCGATACAAGGTTGCAGTAGTCGTCTTTGCTACTTTGTTGCGGTTTTGCAGGCTTCCAGCGCGGTCAGCAGTCGATTCCTTGGCAGAAGGTGAAGAGAGAGATGCAGAGGAACTCTGATGAGCTCTTGCATTCGTTATCTAAAGAATTCCCCAAAGCAGAGACCCTAAATAGCCAGAAAAGGAGGTTTGGCTACTTAGGAGAGAGGATAGGCTAGCAACACCTGGAGGAGCCTATCAGGAAGAGTCTCTGACGTCACCTGCTGGCCCTGGCCACTCAGAGCAGTCCAGTGTGCCAGCAGCACCTCTGTTTCCAAGATGGCAGAGGTCTGGCGCACACTGGAGGAGCTCTGGGCACCTCCCAGGGGAGGTGCAGGTCAGGGGAGTGGTCACTCCCCTTTCCTTTGTCCAGTTTCGTGCCAGAGCAGGGCTGGGGGATCCCTGAACTGGTGTAGACTGGCTTATGCAGAGATGGGCACCATCTGTGCCCATCAAAGCATTTCCAGAGGCTGGGGGAGGCTACTCCTCCCCAGCCCTGACACCTTATTCCAAAGGGAGAGGGTGTAACACCCTCTCTCTGAGGAAGTCCTTTGTTCTGCCTTCCTGGGCCAAGCCTGGCTGGACCCCAGGAGGGCAGAAACCTGTCTGAGGGGTTGGCAGCAGCAGCAGCTGCAGGGAAACCCCGGGAAAGGTAGTTTGGCAGTACCCGGGTCTGTGCTAGAGACCCGGGGGATCATGGGATTGGGGGGGCAATTCCATGATCTTAGACATGTTACATGGCCATATTCGGAGTTACCATTGTGAAGCTATACACAGATAGCGACCTATGTATAGTGCACACGTGTAATGGTGTCCCCGCACTCACAAAGTCCGGGGAATTTGCCCTGAACAATGTGGGGGCACATTGGCTAGTGCCAGGGTGCCCACACACTAAGTAACTTAGCACCCAACCTTTACCAGGTAAAGGTTAGACATATAGGTGACCTATAAGTTACTTAAGTGCAGTGGTAAATGGCTGTGAAATAACGTGGACGTTATTTCACTCAGGCTGCAGTGGCAGGCCTGTGTAAGAATTGTCAGAGCTCCCTATGGGTGGCACAAGAAATGCTGCAGGCCATAGGGATCTCCTGGAGCCCCAATACCCTGGGTACCTCAGTACCATATACTAGGAATTATAAGGGTGTTCCAGTATGCCAATGTAAATTGGTGAAATTGGTCACTAGCCTGTTAGTGACAATTTGGAAAGAAATGAGAGCGCATAACCACTGAGGTTCTGGATAGCAGAGCCTCAGTGAGACAGTTAGTCATCACACAGGTAACACATACAGGGCACATTTATGAGCACTGGGACCCTGGCTGGCAGGGTCCCAGTGACACATACAACTAAAACAACATATATACAGTGAAATATGGGGGTAACATGCCAGGCAAGATGGTACTTTCCTACACACACCCCCAGTCCGCACTCAAGCAACAGGACTATTGACTGGAGGGTTAGATCCAGGCAATATACTTAGGGCCAAACCCCATCATGGTCTTAACCTGCCAAAGATACCCTCTGTCCACAGAGTCAAAAGCCTACTATATATCTAGGAGAGCAAACCCTACCAGCTTTTGCCACGGTAAATACATGTGCTATATGTGGGTAAGGCGACGAATATTAAATAAACAGAGTGCTGCGATGAGGTATAAAGCCACAGTGATTCTCATGGATAAGGTAAGCCAAATGTGGGTGCAGATGCGCCACCAGAATGCTGCTTAATATTTTAAAATCTACATTCAAAAGGCACAACGGTCTATATGCAGCAGGGTCTGTCGGATCCCCATCTGGTTTGGGAATAAAGGCCACCCAAGCCTGCCTCATCGAGTCCTGTAGTCTACCACAGGCTGACACCTCCTGATATACTGCCGATAGTTTCTCAGCAAGGATATCAACATATGTTTGGTAGAAGTCTGCTGGAAGGCCTCAGAGCCAGGCGTTTTGGACGTTTTTTAAAGTGTTTTATGGCCTCTGGTATTTCTTCCTGGTCAATGGTGGCCTCCAGCAGGGCCTTGGCATCCTGCGTCAGGCACAGGAGTATGACTCCATTTAGGAAGGTCATCCCCACCTCCGGTGGTCCATCACCAGGCAGAGCATAAAGTCTGTCCAAGTGATCTCGGAACACCGTATTTATTGCTACCTGCATACATACTCTTCCGCCTGCTCTGTCCACTAGTGCGGTAACAGGTGTATGGTCAGCATGCTGTTTAAGCAGACTTGCAAAGATGCGCCCGCTTTGTCGCCTTCCGCATGTAGACGCTGACGGTATGACTTATGGACATATCTTTCCAGACATCGCCAATCCCCTGGAGGCACCCGTGAAGCTTGCCGCCAGTCTTCCATTTTCTGCGGCTGCGTCGGAAGGCATTTCTCCAAGTCCCGGAGTCTGGCCTCAATGTCGAGTACGTCTTTTTCAAGTTGATGTCTAACTCCATTAGTTGTCTGCATGCAAATACCCCTGATCACAACCTTCATCGCTTCCCAGTCACAACCCCTAGTCGTGGACGTTCCCCAATTTGCTTCAAAGTACTGCACCAGTCCGTCTCGGACTGCATTGACAAACGGGGCATCCGTCAGTGCCTCCGGCTGTAGCCGCCACGTCGGAACTGTGGGTCGTTTATAACCTTTTTTCAAATGTATTTGGAGAGGAGAATGATCCGATATGTAGAGGGCCAAATATGTAATAGATTGTATCTGCGTGGATAGGGTCTCGGATACTAAACAATAGTCCAGTCTGCTATAACTGATTGCCGCTGGGGTATAACAGGAGAACTCCCTAATAGTGGGGTTCCTGTGGCGCCAGAGGTCCTGCAACTGCAGTTTTTGCATAGTGTCTAACAACTGTCTAGTGAGGTGGGGTTTTGTGCATTGTTGCGGAGGACCCCTGTCCAGCGAAACGTTCAGGACACAGTTGCAGTCTCCTGCCAATATAATCTCTGCCGCTATATATGGGACGGCAGCCCGTGTTACTTCACCAAAGTAGGTTCCACTATCTACATTTGGGGTTTACACATTTATCGAGCATAAATCTCGGCCATTCAGGGTCCAAAACAATACAACATATCTCCACTCCGGATCCAATATATGACCTGTGTGTTGGAATGGGACCGCAGGGGCTATCCAGATTAATACCCCCCTCGCAAAACCAGAATACGACATCACTTATAAATGGCCCCTCCATCGTTTCCGGAGACTAGAGATACAACTCCCCCATGTATGCGTCTCCTGCAGTATGGCGATCGAGACCCGATAGCATCAGAGATACGCATGTACCTGGCGGCGCTTACCAAGCTGAGTCAAACCTCGCACATTCCATGACATAAATTTGTATGCGCCTGCCATGAGTGCAACCTAGGGCATACGTCAAAGACAGTTATTCTGCACATCAGAACCAAGAGATAAACTTTACCATTGATCATCACAAGCAGTAAGACCCTTCGATAAAGAACCAAAAAATGAACAGTCCCCAACTACCCCCCTCCCGTAGGCAGTGACCCAACCCAATCCAATGTAAACCATAACAGGTGAGAGGCCATCAGGCCCGCCACATGACCCAGTTAAGCTATAAAACCAAATTAGTAACTTATTGATCACCAAGCCTGACCACGAGGAAAGCCTCCAGTGGCCAGAACTTTGCATGCACCCCTGTGGGGGTACACAGCCAACCGGCCCCTCACAGTGGCATAGGAGATCTCACATTTCTTAATAATAAATACATTATTATATAGGACTAGTCAACAGCAATCAGTCTCATAGGCCACAATTCTTTCAGTCACCCATGGATTTTAGTGCAATCACCCCTCTTCTCCCCAGGACCTCCTCGCCATAGGCAGTTCAATCATTTAGAACTGTCAGAGCTGGCCATCTCCTGTAACATCCGTATCTGAGTAAGTATGTCTTTGCGGGTCTTCAAGTGCGCTTTGTCCATACAATTCATCTCTTCCACAGCCAGAGTGCCATCTGGTTGTACAGTAACCCTGCCCGTTGGGGCCAGTGAAGAAGTTCCACTCTGCGATTAATTCTGGGTACGCCGCCTTGGTCGCCGGCTCTCACGAGGTCCCCCTTTGTCCATCCCGGGGGCCCAACGGGGTCCCCCACATGGAAACCTCATGTCCGCCCAGTAGCCTGCCTCCTGCCGGTCCGTAAAAAAATGTACTTTATTATTGTGAATGACTCTAAGTTTTGCGGGAAATACCAAACTGTAGAATACATTTAAATTGTGCATCTTTTTCTTGACATCCAGAAAGGATTTCCTAAAGTTCTGTACCTTCTGTTGTCCCATTTCTAGGGGGGACTGTAAAGGGACTGTCGGTAGCCTGGGAATCACCTTGATTATCTAGAGTCCCTTGCTGACTCCCGTTTGTTTCTCTTTTCGCTGTGGTATGCTTTTGTAGAATTACATTTGCTTCCTGGGACTGCAATTCCCATAATGCACAGCTTGGTAGTCAAGGAAGCCTGGATTCTGTTATACATTGTTTTCTATGAGAGAAGTCCAATTGCTCCTTTTCACCGGATCCTCTCCTCCAGGACTTGTGAGTGTCTGAAACTATACACACCTGAGACCTCTCCTGTGCAGCCCAGTCATGTGATTCCACCTGGGGTTTTCTGCAGCTTGGAACTGCTTATAAGCAACCATTTCCTCAAGATCCTTTTCGTGCACTGGAGTTAGATTCCTTTGTGTTACAGACCCCTTATTGGATGGTGTTTCAGTCTTGTTCCTGTTCCGTTTCAGCTTGAACCTGTTACTTGTTTCTCTGCCCTGTTCTTGCCTTGTTTCAGCCTGAACCTGCTCTCTGTTTCCCATTCCTGTTTCTGTTTGTCCCAGCCAGAAGCTTGCGCTCTGTTTTCCAGTCCTATTCCTGCCTTTGCTTCAGCCTGAGCCTGTTCCCAGTTCCTGCCCCTGTCTCCTAGTTTGTTGCTTCTGTTTCCATTTCCTCTTGGGTATTTGCATCTGGTAAGTGTTCTATCAGTCTTCACCAGTGTATAAGTTCTGGGTTCCTGGGTTCCAGGAGGCAATTCCAGTGTATAAGTTCTGGGTTCCTGGGTTCCAGGAGTCAATTCCAGATCCCATCCTTTGTCTAGTGTTATACGTTGTCTTTAGTGGAGAAGTGTGGCTCAATGGTTAGAGCGGCAGACCCTGAAGCAGAGATCTGGCTCAAGACCAGGGTTCAAGTCCCGCTTCGGCAGGTCTTGGGCTCAATTCCCCTTGACCAGATAATTCTCGCCTTGGTGCCTAATCTAATTCATGGGTGCAACTCTGGGCAATAGCTTGCTTAATCTCCACAACAGCCCCAACAGCGCTTGGATGCCTGGCTTCACCCTGGGGGTGCTCAGGAGTGGGTGTCTCACAGGGAAAAGCCAGGAGGGGTTCCATAACGGTATGAGTACAGGGCCTTGAGACCCTAACGGGTGAGTAGTGCACTATACAAGTGCTAATTTACATTTTTACATTTTTTAGTGCCTAACAGTGGTAGTGTGCTATTGCTGTTTTTCCAGGAATTGTCACTGTGTTTCTAGCTGGACCTACAAGAGCTTGTCTTGTGTATGTAAGTATTATCCTTGTTTGTGCTATAAGGGTCCAGAGACAGAATCACTTCTGCTGCCTCCTTTCTATGGGGCTTGCGGGTGAGTATTTGTAAGAGCAAACTGCACAGAGGCATTGGCATTCCCTGTTGCTATGGGAGGTTCTGAGCCCTACCCTGTGTACAACCTTAGTGGTAACCCCAGTGTGTTTGTCCATTAGTAATCCGTTTCCTGTTTGTTCACACTAAGGTTGCTCTGCTTTTTCTTTCCTGTGCCTGTCCATAGCTGTCCTTTCCCGTGTATGCCTTTAGCTGCTCTTCTGCCCCAGTACACTACCTCTTTGGGATATTCTGTGACCTCAAGGGGTGTCCCAACCACAGTCCTGATCCGACCCGTCCGAAACCGTGACAGAATGCATGACCTAAAAATGTCAAGCTCCCCAGGCAGTAAAGGCACACACAAACCTAAAATATTTTCCTATCATGTTAAGACACCACTTTCTAAACCTATACATTCTCTGAAGACCTCTAGAAAAGGCCTTCATTTAAAGGATAGACTTTTTAAAGAAAATCAAAGATTGCAAATTCAGTAATACATTGCGTGGCTTGCTGATCCATCAATGTTCAACTATTATCATATCTGTGATTATGACCCCCAGTCCCTGTCTGTAGAAGAATTACAAAGGAATAATGAGTTTTAGGAGATTCGATTACCTCAAACAGGGGAGAATGTTCCTAACAGTGAAAGTGCTTTTGCTACCTTTGCACAAGACACTTACTCTCAAGAAAAACTGGTTAATTCCTTGCCTCATGCTAGTGCATCCCAAGTTCATTTCCAGGACTCTGCTATAACAAAGAACCCTGACACTGACCAAGAAGCCACCCTAGGGATCCCCTTGTTTTCTGATGCGTGCTTCAGCCAGCCCATCTAGGTCAGTTTCTCAGAATTCAAAGTGCAATGCTGACTCTTATAAAGACCTACTAGTCCCTCAGAGCTTTTAAGTCAGCAGGATAGACTCTGTATCAAATGGAACAGTAAAGACTGTGGGATTCCTTAGTTCCACTCAAAAGGCTTGTGCTCTTCCCAAACTGGATGATAATACACCAGTCTCAATCCCTAAAAGCTCTGCTGAACCCTTTTCTATTCTGAGTGGGTTTGATAACGATATGGACATACACACACTAAAAGAGCAGATCCGGCAGATTAAGAGGCAGATATTGGACCTCTGTGATGAATATGTAGTAACATACACTAGAAATCTTGCACGTGGGCTCATTTCATCGATGCATATTTCACTGTTGCCAGAACCAGGCATTCCGTTTATCTGTAAGGTAGAAGAAGTAACAGAGCAGCTGATGGAAACTACTCCAAGGCAATTTGAAAACCTGAAAAAAGAAAATGATCACCAGCTTTGGCTTAAAGAACAGTATGCTACTTCATGTGCCTCTCCAAGACTACTATAGAACAGATTGTCCCTGCTATTAATGAATGTCAAAACTCTGCTCCAGTTATATATATATCAGCTTTTTTTTCAGACACTCTCTCAGCTTGTAGTTCTCCAGAAAATATCTCTGTACAGTTGACTGAATCTCTGACATCTCTGAGAAATTTGACACTTTTTGATTCAAAGGATGGATCAGAGTCTTCAGAAGGAAGTTTCTAAGCCCCTCTATCAGAACAAATAAAGCCAAAGGAAGAAGAGAGTTCTGATGCAGACTGCAATAGCTGCACCATAAGAAACCAAGATATGACTTTACTTGAGATTAAGGGCAAGTTGTGCAATAGTGTTGAAGAATCTGAATCTAGTGATGAAAGTGGTTTCTGCCCTCCGGTAAACAAACCTGCAGATAGTGCTGTTCAAATGACGCACACACCAGAATTTTCAGCTTGTGGGGCTACTCCTGCCCTTTCAAAGGATATCATAGAATTTTCAGATAATGAAGACACAGGGGGTCATTCCCGGAGGGCAGCGGAAGCACCACCAACAGGCTGGCGGTGCTTCCTGGGCGATTCTGACCGCGGCGGTAAAGCCGCGGTCAGAAAAGGTGAGGCGGCGGTTTCCCGCCGGTTTCCCGCCGGTTTCCCGCTGGCCCAGGGAATCCGCCATGGCGGCGCTGCTTGCAGCACCGCCATGGGGATTCCGACCCCCTTCCCGCCAGCCTGTTTCTGGCGGTGTCCACCGCCAGAACCAGGATGGCGGGAACGGGTGCCGTGGGGCCCCCTAACAGGGCCCCACAAAGATTTTCACTGTCTGCTTTGCAGACAGTGAAAATCGCGATGGGTGCCACTGCACCCATCGCACCCCTGCAACTCCGCCGGCTCCATTCGGAGCCGGCTTCATTGTTGAAGGGGCTTTCCCGCTGGGCCGGCCGGCGGTCTTCTGGCGGTCGCCCGCCGGCCCATCGGGAAAGCCGGAATAGCCGCTGCGGTCTTTTGACCGCGGAGCGGTCTTTCGGCGGGAACCGCTTGGCGGGCGGCGACCGCCGACCGCCGGGGTCAGAAGGACCGCCACAGTTCCTGTTCCAAGTGAGTTAATGGATTTACCTGACCGTGAAGAAATACCTGCAGTTATTAAGAATGTAATGGACTTCTCTGAACGTCTAAAAATCTCTTCTGTGTCAAAGCAAACCGTGGAGATTTCAGACAAGGAAGAAAGCCAGCAATCTGAAACTTAACAGCATGTCATAAGAAATGATAGCCCTCTCCTAGAACAGGACACAGTTGCCGCCTCAAACACTGATCCTGACTTGCTGTTCCCTGCCACTGTGTTTCCTGTTTCCAGCTCAACGGTTAGTGAAGAACAGATCTTTGATCTACCGGTATCTGATCTTGACGTTAAACCAGCCACACCAATGCCACCTGCTGTGTCTCTGAAATTAAGGACTCCTGAAAACCAGCACTCTGAAACAGAAGTATTGAAGAAAGGAATGTCTCCCACCAAAATGAAAGACATGAACTTGAATCTTGTATTCGAAGATCTGATTATAAGTACTGTACTTGGTGTTTTATTGCAAGAAACCATCATCAATTCAAAGGCAAGAGCTGAAAATTTAGATAACAATGTAAAGGCGATTTCTGAAGAGACTCCAGTTCTATTTCTTTCCAAAGAACAACCTTTCAGTGTTAATAGAGTTGAAGATCAACTACCTGTAGTAGAAACGCTTTGCAAAGAAAACATTTCTGATACCACAAATACACCACAGAGCACTTGCAATACTGAAATCTCAGTCTTGTCTGAAGATCAACCGAAAGAGTTAGCCTGTGGGACTTCTACATTTTCAGTTGTTAATCCAGTTTCTAAAGACTCTTGTTGATCCTGTAATTGATACTCCAAAGTCATCCAAAACTAAAGAAAATTCGGACTTTTTCATGTTTACCTTGAGAACACCAGTTACCCATGTCTCCCAAGTCTCTATGCTTTGCAAGCCTCAGACCACAATCAATGCAAATACTGCTGCAGAAACAGACATATCCTGCTTGTTGTAAGGTGTTACAGACCTGGCTGTTACTAATACGCCACTTATCTCCTCCAAAGAAGAAAGTATTCAGCAGGAAACTAATGTCCTAAAGAAAACCGCCCATGATGCCATTCCAGATCTCCTTGCTCCTGAGACGTCTCCTGTTCAGCCCAGTCATGTGATTCCACCTGGGGTTTGCTGCAGCTTGGAACTGCTTATAAGCAACCATTTCCTCAAGATCCCAGTCATGCATTGGAGTTTGATTCCTTTGTGTTACAGACTCTTTATCGGATGGTGTTTCAGTCTTGTTCCTGTTCTGTTTCAGCTTGAACCTGTTACCTGTTTCTCTGCCCTATTCCTGATTGTTTCAGCCAGTGTGCTCCCTATCTCTTAGCCTTGTACCTGTTTGTTTCTTCCAGAGCCTACTCCCTGTTTCTCAGTCCTGTTCCTGCCTTGTTTCAGCCTGAACCTGCTCTCTGTTTTCCAGTTCTGTTTACTGCTTATTCCTTCTCCCTGTATTCCAGCCCTGTCCTTGCTTGTTCCAGCCAGTTTCTGTTTCCCATTCCTGTTACTGTTTGTTCCAGCCAGAAGCTTGCGCTCTGTTTTCCAGTCCTATTCCCGCCTTTGCTTTAGCCTGAACCTGTTCCCAGTTCCTGCCCTTGCCTCCTAGTTTGTTCCTTCTGTTTCCGTTTCCTCTTGGGTATTTGTGTCTGGTAAGTGTTCTATCAGTCTTTACCAGTGTATACGTGTTTTCCTTTGTTCTGGGGTTGGCTCCTGGGTTCCAGGAAGCAATTCCAGCCCCCATCCTTTGTCTAGTGTTATACGTAATCTTTACTGCCTAACAGTGACAGTGTGCTATTGGTGTTTTTCCAGGTGGACCTACAAGAGCTTGTCTTATGTATGTAAGTACTACCCTTGTTTGTGCTCTAAGCGTCCAGAGACAGAATCACTTCTACTGCCTCCTTTCTGCAATTTATCCAAGTTTTATGTTTTCACCTTGTACAAATCAGCCACTAAATGGCTAGCTGTCTCTCCTTTTATGTGATGCTTTGTTTTACCTCCTTGTGCAGTTTTGTTCAGTTTTTATATTGTGCAAACTCGATCTGGAGGTACTGAAGTGCTTTACATGAGCACCAGTTACATTACACAAGGTCACATTCATTTTTTTAGGCACTGGAGATTTGCCCAGAATCTCAGGATGTTGAGCCAACGCCAAGACTCAAACCTTGCTCATCAGTTCCAAAACTGGAAGCTCTTGTCATAAACCACATCCTGTAGAGGGTGGCAGGCAGAAGTTACATGAAAGCTTGGCTCTCTATGGGATCAAAGTTTCAAAATGACCTCAAGCTGATCCAGAGCCAGACTTCAAGCTCAAGCCCAGATCGAGTTTTCAGTGGGTCCCCCATCTGTAGTTGGGATAGTGGGGGCAGAGGTTTGCCAATGACTGAGCATGTAAATTGACATTACGGTGCAACACTTGTGAATGGCCTTCTGCACCTCAATTATGGTCTGTGTGGGAGTTCTGAGAGTGTTTATGTAGTTTAGCTTGTGGAAGATGCATGCAGTAATATACTGTAGGATGGGGCATGCATTATACTAGTCAGATAGCTGCAGTGCATGCCTTATTGGACGAGCAGCCACGAGGGCAAGGAAATCATAAATGTCCCTCAAGGATAATGTGGAATTACAATGCCTAATAGCATATGGGCATGATTCACAAGGTAAGCTTACACTTATGTGTAAGTTTACTATTTACTACAAGTTCATTTTTACTGACAATAATTTTACGGCTAGAGATGCCGCAGTCGGGGTGGAAAGCTCTGCACATAAAAAGATAGGACAAGCCTAACTTTTTATGTGTGGAGTCTCTGCCCAAGGGCGGAATCTCCAGCTGCATGTTTACTACTCGTAAAGTTAAACCTGTAATTTATGAATACCAAAAAAACTAGTAAACTTACACAAAAATGTGAGTTTACCTGTTTGAATCAGGCTCTAAATGTATCTATTGGTTTTGTGCCAGATGCTGAGGTGAAGTGAATAACTGCTTTATCTCGAGTAAAATATTGTGTTGGACTGAATCTGTTCTCACTGGTATGGCAGTTACAAATGTGAGCATTTTATATTCTGGTATCTTATTACAGTACATTCCACATTCCCAGCTTATAGTCAGCACCAATAGAATCATGGAATTTTGTGGCTGTTGTACTTTCCTCAAAATCATGGATTTGCTGCATAATCTATCATCTTCTGCATAATCTGCAGATTTAAAAAAAGTTTCTTCTTAAAGGGATCAAAAGATACTAAAAATGCTGCAATACATGTTGTAGTGCAGTTGAAGACCCTTTGCAAAATTGTCTGTTCACCTTTTAGTTGCTTACTGCTATACATGCATTTTAAACTTGCACTTATGAGGTGCAACCTAGGCCTGGACAGTGTTAATAAGTGTCAGCCAAATGTCAAAATAATGAATACAATCACAAAATGTCGTTGTTTTACACCACATAATTTGCCTTTTCTTGATGCATAATTTATTCATCTATGTCACATAATTTGGTCCTCCCCTACTGCATAAATTCAGTGGCTCTGGTGATACTCTTTGTCTAATAATCTACTCACAATGGAACTGATCATAATTCAGTTCAATAAAGGGCTACCATGGGTTATGCAATGTGGGATGATATGGACATGGGGGGCAGTAATGGTAATTTTCTAGACCTACCTCAGAACTAAATAATCCCAGCCAAGAGGTTTTGGATCTTTCGCGACTACAAACTCAACATCAGCATCCAAGTCAATGCCATCATTGTCTTCTGCTTCCATATATTAAAGACGCTGAGGAAGATTTTCAAGTGGCTCAACATGCAGAAAATCATCACCCACACTCTTGCCACCAGCAACCTAGACTACAGCAACACATTCTACATAGGATAAACAAGCATCTCATCAGGAGGCTGCATAATATCCAGACCACAGCCAGAATCACTCCCAATCTTCCTAACACTCACACATCTCACCCCATCTCAAGGAGTCACACTGGCTACCCATAACCAAATGAGCACATTTCAAAATACTCACCCTAACTTTAAAGGCGCTCTTGCCAGCAAACCTCAATGATACCATCTGCTTTCAAAAACTTCTAGGCACCCACGCTCGGCAAGACTCCTATTTGCACACATCCTTCGCATATGGGAAACCAGATCCAGCAGTTGAGCATTCTCCTCCATCACTCCTAAACCGTGAAATGGTGTGCTGTTACACATCCAAGCTTTCTCCTCACTTCTTGAAACCACAAGAAGCTGTAGACGTGGCTTTAGGAGTGACCACATTAGGCCCTAGGCTTGGCTAATCTCACACCTGATCAGCACCATGACAGCCTGCTGGTGAGAGTGTGTTTTACAAACCAACATAACATAGTATGACATGACAGTACTGAGAGAAAAAAATTCACTTTATTGAGCATTTAGTTCAGACTGGTACAAAATCCAACCATGCTCAAGTATTCTGTTAGTCTGGATGATTGCTTTTGTTTCTCATGTGATGTGCCCGTTTGTCTCTGCGCCCACATCCATAATATGGGTGGGCTCAGAGGCAAATAGATTCCCTTGTTTGTGTGGGGTTACAGCCCATGCAAATGAGGGAACATCTTCTGAGTATAACACCGGCTATAGATGCGTCAGTATTACAGAAGGGGCTGCACAAGCATCTGCACCCCCTTCTGTAACAAGGCACTCTGTGTAATGCGGTCCCAGAAGGTTACCTGTATGACTGCAATTACTGATTTTACACTTGTGAGGCATGAAAACTGCTCTTAGTTGTCAACAATACTGTTTTTTCCCAAATGTGTATCTGTTTTTTAAAACTTGCTTATCAATGAAAGTACACCGCAAAAGAATAACATGAAAATAAACAGTTACAAACTTCATGGTATGCAAAGAAATAGGTGTTGGGCAAACTGCAAGAAGTAAGTAGCCAGTCTTAGAAGTGCAAAATGTCAAGGGTTAGGTGTGGTAACAGGGACCTCTTTAACCTTAAAAGACTATTACAGTCTGCTGGACTCCAGGTGCTTGTGTTGAAGCTTGGCCTGCCTGAAATTGTAGGGGTTGTGGCTGCTCATAATCTTAAATAACTCTCTAGATGCACTCAATGCCTACCTGGAAGAAGGTATGATGTAAATCTGAGGCTCGCAGTCTACCCCCAGAGCTGAAAAAAATGGGCCCACATTGGCCCACCCCAACGTACCCATGAACCATCCAGATGAAAATTCCTGGAACCGGGCCTGCTTAGCATGCAGGGAACTATAGACTACGGCACTCTGAGTCTTTCGAGTCAGAATACTCGGTAGGTGTAGAGCAGGGGTCTCCAACCTTTTTTGTAGTAAAAGCTACTTATGTTAGTGAAAATCATCCAGAGCTACGAATATTATTAGAATTTCAATACTGCCCACATCAGAAAAGTTTACATGTTTGTTTTATATATAAGCTTTTCAGTTTCTTAGGGCTGGGCTACACACAGGAGAGCTACTTATGGGTAGCTTGAGAGCTACCAGTAGCTCCTGAGCTACTCATGGAGACCTCTTTTGTAGAGTAAGTGCTGTGAAAGTCGATGTGCACTACGTAGCTCTCGGATTCATACTGTGAAAAGTAGCTCAGTCGACCAATGCCCGTGTCTTTCCAGCATAGGGGCTGGAGAAAGGGAATCTTCCAGGCTGCTTGGGGTACCACGCTTTATTCGGAGGTGTCTGTGCTCTAGGGCCCTTCTGACTTCCCCGTGACGTCTCATAGCTCCGTGACCTGCCTCTTCCCACAGTGTGCTCCTGTCATTCAGCCACAACTGGCTGCAACTCTTGTAGAACCAGTTTGCTGCAGCAGCACCCAGGGCGGCAGTTGCCTCCAGTTTTCACCAGTTATATGGGTGTGACAATCAAGCAGAGCCAACATATTTCCAAAACAGTGCATTGCTTTTCCCTGCCTCGCAGCACTGGAAAGTTCCTACAGAGAACTGCCTGGCCCAAAAACCAGTGAGAAGAGAGTGTGTCATCTTTGGAGAACTACCCAAGTGAAATGACGATCACTTTACACAGGGGACCACTTCAGAGTGCCTTCCATTGGGAACAGGGGTGCAACAAGACCCAAGCTGTTTTTTTTGGGGGGGGGGGGGTTGGGGTGTGCGTAATATTTTAAGGGGTTTTGGGAATATTAGAGGACAGTGATGTAGTTTAGGCACGTTTCTTCAGTTATGTTCTATTCATACACCACTTATCAGCATACAATACATTTGCAGTATTCATAGGCAGGGATTTTATTACAAAAGATAATTGTCTTGCTGTCGGGGACAAGGTATCTCACGACCAGTTTCTTAAACCGATGGAAAGCAGGAAGTGTACATCTTGTTATAACGTTGTAACCCAAAGTCCCATTTAGTATCAAATATTCTTGATTTTGATAGACTTAGCACTTCCAAAAAGCGCAAATAAAATCAACCCCCCTTTTGAAAGGTTATTGGCTGTAAAACAACACAAAGCGCAGAAACGGAGGTCATGGTGTCATGATATGTGGTTCCATCAGATACTCGAACTTGTAACCTATCTATGAACAGTGGCAGCCGCAAAATATAAACTATTAGTAGAAGCTGTGGAAATGCTTATTACAGTGCATGAACGATAACTCTTCTGCAACTGAAGTGTTTGCACGTTTTAGTGATTGAAAAGTGAGTGTATTTCAATTAGATTTTTCTTCAAGTTGAAAGAATTATGCAGTAGTAGAAATTCGACAGGATGACCCTTATTTAGATTGGCCCACATTCAAGTTGCTAGCAGAGGAAAAAGTATCCCCCTCTCACTGGCTTAACTATAGCCCCTGCGGTGCTGGGATCCCCGAACTCTGGGGGGTGGGAGGACCTCATCACAGCCGGCACTGTGCACGGGACACTGGCCTGAGAGCTCCTGAGTGGGTCCGGGGGGAGGAGCCCTCCCTCCATGTACTTTGCAAGGGGGACCTCAAGTTTCGTTACGCCACTGCCCACTATTATCCTCTGTAAGTTGGGGGCCTCTGCTGACTCTCCCCTTATCCCTGCTCCAAGCCTTTGCTCCTGAACTGGCAGGAAAGATCACTGAACTGTTTAAACTATTATTTTACATCTTTCTGGTATGTTTCAGACATCATACAAGCGACATGCATTCACCACACTACTGTCAAAAACCCAATTTGGATGCATTTGACATAAAACAAATTCTCTCCCTATGCTACTTCTACCAGGCTTAGGGACAATTTTTAAACAGCTGGGAGATAAACAACTGTCCATGGTTTTGGAATAAGACAACCTGTTGGATAACTAGCAGATGGCTTTTAACAACAGAGGAACACAGATGATTTTTATCTCTATGACAGATGACGTCAGTGCCATAATAACCCAGATGATGCAATTATGACAGTCCTAGATCCCTCTGCTGACTTTGGTTTGGAACATCAAAAGGTGCTGTTCAGAAGGCCTGCAGTGCCATGTCATTGCATGCGGTGTTGATTTGTACACTGGTGCTGAGCAGGTGTATCCCCCTAGCTCTGCCTCTGGAATTCAAGACGATAAGAGAAGGAGGCTCTGATATGAAATGGGAAGTTGCTCCATACTTTAAGAGGGATGTAAGAAAACACTCATCCTCCTGATCTGGTTCTGTGTATCTGTGGGATGTGTGTGAGGGGAGTCTTGGGGAGTGGAGGTGTCTGGTGTCTCTCCTAACCTCTGTTTTATGCTGGAGAAGAAAGGCCACGCTTTGGTGTTATCTTTTTTTAACTTGTTAGTATGCCGGAACAGAGTGACTATATTAGAACAATTATTTTGTTTGATAATATAACGTGAGGTTGATGATGACTGGTTTCTAATTTCTTCATATGCACACTGGCGCATTTCTGACTCTCCTAACCTTTGTTAGAATTGGTACTATGTCGGACCAGAAAGTACACGCTTTGAAGCTAGTTTTCTATTGGATAATGTGGGAAAAGTGAAGAAAGCTGATACTTGACTTTCTATTTGGTTACGGGAATTCGCCGGACTTGAAGGGAAACATATGGAAATAATAGTGTTGCAATAGACAGGCATATGATAATTGGTGTGAATATGGTGTGTTACAATTGGATAAATTTGAGCATTTCAACCGATGTTGGCTGATTTGCAATTTCGTATTGGTTGAAGAACCTAAACAGTGCTGAGTGGAAACATACATGAATAAGGGTGTTGTTAGCTATTATATTCAAACAGGCAATACATCTCACTAAAACAGACATTTCCATACAAGGTTGTGAAGCCCTCCTCAACAGATGCCACCCTACTCCAACTTCCTCCTGTAACTTTCTCCTCCTTTACAGACCTCCACCTAACAACTCAACATTCCCAGATGCTTTTCTAGATACAGTCTCAAACCATATTACATTATACTCCAACCTATGCATTCTTGGGGACCTAAACATTTGGTTTGACAAACCCAATATGCCCCATCCAAAAGCTATCACCACTGGCCTAGTCACATTGAACCTACATCAGATTGTACACAATCCCACACGCATCGCTGGACACATCCTAGATGTCATTTTTTCTAAGCCTGAACTAGTTACCATTCATAGCATCACGCCAATCACATGGTCAGACCACCATTTGATAACTTTCTGACATAAAACTCCACAAATCAACACACCCCACAACTACTTACATACATGCACCTATCGACCTTGGAGCAAACTCAATTTTGATGACTTAGAAACACAACTAACAGCCAACACAGATCTAGATACAATTAATTCTGTTCCAAAACTTTATGAGTGGCTACAGGAAGCTTTTGATATCCTAATACCACTCAGAAAAACTAAACACGACAAAAGAAAACCAACAACTTGGAGAAACACAGAACTTAAAAAGATAAAGCAACAAATCAGAAAGTTGCAGCGGACCTGACTCAAAGCAAACAACAGTCAAGACAAACTGCAGCTACACAAACTTAACAGAATAAACAAATCATCAATCAAAAAAGCTGAAAAAAGGTACTACTCAGACAGAATTCAAAATGCTAAATCTACAACCAAGGAATTTTATAAAATTCTCAATGAATTTCGAAAACCTACATGCATGGAAGGAAGTCATCCCACTACTCAAGATTTCACAAACAAACTGGCAACTCATTACACAACCAAGGCAGACACATTGGACTCCTATTTAAAACAGAAGAAAATTATCAGCACCAACCCCTTTCCTAAAATACCCTCTAAGAATAAACCAACCCAGCCTCTGCAGTCCTGCTAACAAATATCCCAAGGTGAATTTATGGATTTGATCAAAGCAAGCAGACCTTCTGGTTGCTCTTCTGACCCTTGTCCACCACAAATCTTCAAGAACATTCTTTTATCTACTTCTGCTGCCACACCTGTAAGAAGAATCATCAACAACTCTTTAACTACAGGAGCTTTTCCTGTAGACCTGGAAAAGGCATACATACAACCGTTATTAAAGAAAACAAACCTAGACCAGCAGGACCCAAACAACTACAGACCAATCACAAATGGACCTTTCCTGGGCAAACTGATAGAAAAAGCAGCATTCGCCCAGATGTCACAGTTCATTGAAGACAATGCTATACTTTCAGACTTCCAAACTGGATTCCGCCCAGAAAGAGGCACTGAATCGGCACTCATAGCAATCTGGGATGATCCTAAAAACACAGTCGACCGCAATGGATTTGCTGCACTACTTCTCTTGGACCTCTCGGCTGCCCTTGATACGGTTGACCATGACACCCTAATTCAAAGACTCCAAAAAGCCGGCATAGAAGGGACTGCTCTCGACTGGATTACATCCTATCTTCAAAAAAGATCTAATATCATCTATTCTCCCCCCTTCTCATTCAAACCCCACCTCACAAAAGCAGGGGTCCCCCAAGGATCAATCATCTCACCTTTACTTTTCAACATCTACATGATATCATTACCAGAACTAATCAATGATTTTCATCTAACATGCTACAACCATGCAGATGACACACAAATACTACTTAAATTAGAATGCCCCAAAAACATTGAAAACTCAGAAATCTTCAGTTGCCTCAGAGCCGTTGATCAGTGGATGACCTGGAGCCATCTCAAACTAAATGCCTCCAAAACAGAAATACTCATATGTGGTGACTGGAAAAGTTATGACCCACTGGGCGCCTGGCCTGACGATCTCGGACCACCTCCTCAATTATCCAAGGAAGTGAAAAACCTCAGAATCACCATGGACTCCAAGTTAACTATGAATGCCCAAGTGGACAAATTAGCATGAACAAGCTTCATCACCTTGAAGACTCTACGACGCATCTTCCCCCACCTCAGATTTCAACACAAGGTGCAAGCTACTATATCGCTTGTACTATCCAAACTGGATTATGCCAATGGCCTCTACCATGGATCATCTCTATCTATTATGAAAAAACTACAACATATTCAGAACTCTGCAGCCAGGCTACTTTTACATGTAAAACCCACATCTCCCCTGCCTTGAGAGCACTACACTGGTTACCCGTTGCCAGAAGATGCACTTTCAAGCTGCTTTGTATCACCCACAAAGCTATACATGGAAAAGGACCACTTTTTATCAGACACAAAATAACCAAATACATTCAACAAAGAAACCTCAGCTCAAGATTGGCATCCCGCCTTAGAATACCACCATACAAGAAAAAGACTATAGGTGGTACATCCTTCTCCGTTCAACCAGCCAAACTATGTAATTCATTACTCACAGCTATAAGAGCCACAGATAACTATCTTGTCTTCAGAAAACTACTCAAGGGTTGGCTCTTTCCTTCATAACCACCATATTCAAACAACTATGGACTGCATATGCCTATGTTGATAAATACTTTTTTTCTGATTATGTGTATATTCTAGTTATATATAGTTCTTTAGAAAATATGTATCGCTACTATGTCATAACAATAAACTACACACACACTCTTTAAACCTGTTTAACTAAGTATATTTACTCATGGTTTAAATATGTATATGCATGTACATGTATGTGTGTGTATTCATGTGTTTATGTATGTGTGTGTGTGTATATATATATATATACACGTATATATATATATATATATATATATATATATATGTATGTTATTCTATGCTTCACATATTCATAGATCATTGCATTACTCCTAGATAAGTTGTTATACTAGATACTTATGAATCCCTGCTCTCATCTTATATCACACTTATCTACTCATCACCATATGTCATGTCTCTATCAATCTATCCTCCATTCCAACTCTGACTCGTCCCAAATCCATTCTACTACTTTCATCTCCTAAATAACTCTGCCTAAGCTCTTCCCTCCGCTTCCACATCTAACTCACCAAACCTCACTTTACTACCATGATCTCCCAAACAACCCTACTATATTCTCCCTCATTTATCTCACCCTGCTACTATGATCTCCCTAACCCCTTCCACAGACTCTTCCCTCCTCCATCCTCCCTTTACTCATCCCAAGCCTAAATCTTATTACCATAAACTTCCAATTAACACTTCTGGATTCTTTCTTCCTCCACCCCTCCATTACTCCAGTCAATCTAACTAACAAACTCTCATATCCACGGCTCAAATGAACTCATAATAATACTAAAACTGTAGTCATATTTCCCTATACTAATCTACCTCAAATTCTTGTTGGGTTCTGGAGTTGCGTGCTACTCGCCAAAAAGTGCTTCGACGACTCATCAGGGGTAGTAAGCGCTATATAAATACTATTACAATTACAATTTGTGACTAGGTAGGCATAAGAAGATTGGTGTGGACATGGCGAGTTGCGAATGGACAGCCTGGAGCAATTTGAGTGACATGGCAGCGGAGAAAGTATGGCTGATTTCTGACTTTTACAATGGTTATAGAAAACGGCTGGATAGGAGTGGAAGCATATGTAAATAGTGGGATTATCTAGAAATAGGCAGGCGTATGATGATTAGTGCAAACATGGTGAGTTGTGATTGGATAGCCTTGAGCTATTCAAGTGAGGAGGCAACTGCGGATGTAATGCACTAGTTTGGTTTGTGTGTCCAATTGTCTTATTGATAACATTGAAGTAAATACGATCCATGATATATGGTGATTAGTGTAAGTATGGAGTGTTTTGATTGGGCGGTTTTAGGCCACTTGTATGATAGGGTAATTGGAGTTTAGATTAGTTAATGAATGGTCAGGTCAGGGTATAAATACGGTTGACAGAGGTGGCTATGTGTGATTTTCTGCGTTTGGTGCTGGTCTACTAACACACAGGTCACACAGGTCAGTACGGGTAAGAGAGAAAAGGAGATGGAGATAAATTGTGGCCTATTTGTGTAAACTATATTGCTTTGAGAGAAAACTTTTTTTACTCAAAAGGCCAGAATGAATGGTTATGGATATGTTAATGCAATGGGGAACTCAAGGAGAACTTACTTTATGTTTAGATCCCGATTAGGGAAGTTACAATATTGCTCTATGCTAGGTTGTGAAGAACTAAAATAACATGATGGCTGCAATAAATGTGAATATATGGACGTAATGAGTGAGTAGAATATGACTTGTTTAGCAGGTTCTTTTTAAGTTTAATGTCCCCTGCCTCCTTTTAAAAAAAGTTAGGGCTAGTAGGTTCTTCAAAGGATATTTCCTTTATGATCACTTTAGACCAACATTTAACTTAGGATAGATGTTTTGTTAAGTATTATGTTAGAATTTCTTTGATGCTGAAGGAACATATAATTTTAAATTTCAATCGTATGGTATGGATGTTTTAACACCATTGCTTGATAGAAGGGAAAATCAGTTGAATAATAGATATTTGTTCAGCTGTGAAATTAATGTAAAGGGGATTGAATTTATGATTTTAGCACCAAATTGTTTTGAATTGTATTGTGATTTGTGGGGTGGGATGAGGGGCATGTGCGTAAAGGATTTTAATATGTATTGGTGAACCTGTATTGTGTGATTTATGTTAAAGTTATTATGTGCTTTTTTGTTTCGCACTGTTAAGTTATGTTAGATTTTGATAGTTGTTTTTAATTTACAGCCCGGATGAAGTCTTTTGCTAGACGAAACGCATTAACTGGGCTCAATGATGTTACAAGGCTAGGCTGAATGATGCTACAAAGACGATTTAATAAAACTCAATATGACACTAATACATGGCTCCTCGCTGGATAATTGGATAATGAACTAGATAATGTCTCTTCTGTGATTGGACCTTCTTTGTTGGATTACTATCACTCACTTGGTAGAACTTTTATATATAATCTTCATTATATTGTTTTATGCATCAGAGTTGGTGATTGCTAAGTAGTGGATCCCTGGGGGGTAGAGCTCAGTAGAACAAATTTGAGCTGGACATACACTGGTGCGAGCAGGACTGGCACACAGTGCTTATTACATTTGTTGTATTGGTCAAATCAATTAGTGTGATTCTTCATGAAAGTCTGCCCTTCACCCCTTACCTTTCCTCTGTTGCTAACCCCTGCTTTGGGTTACTGAAGGCACATAGGAAAATTCTACAGTTTCTTCTGAATGATTCTTGTGCTATAGGTATACTCATGCTTTAAAGCAAGGATGGCTACTTTTATTCCCTGAATTAAGGCCTCTCAGCATCTCAAACTGATAGGCCCCAGAATATCTAGATTTATGAGGTAAGACTGGTCTGTAAACTAAAGAAAAATGAACATGTGATGATTTTAAAGTGTAGGCTTCACTGGTTGTCCTTGAACCAAAGAATCAGGTTTAAGACACTTTACCTTACTCATAACATCTGCTACGATAAAATGCCATCTTGGATCATTCTCTTTTTCTGGTACCCGGATAAATAAACCTTGCAGTGGGGGACGGTAATTCCGCTTTGAGGACCCTAAGTTTTGGAATGAGCGTCAATTCTCCTTCTGATTAAAAAAATATCTGAACTTTCAGAAATCAAAGATTTAAATAACCGAGGCACAGGTCATTTCCCATGCTCTCAGGAATGCTTGCTTTTGCACCAATGTTTTGGGTTGTTTTAGTCTCAAAAAATGTCTTTGGAAGTTTGGACTATAGTGCATATCTTAAGTGAGGAGAATAAGTTTAGAACCATGTGATGAAAGCAAGCTGTGGTAAGTGCTTATGCGTGTAAGCATGGGGTTTAGAGAAGAGGGTGAGAATAGACATCATTGTACCTGCTGTTAAATATAATTTTTTGCTTAAAAAAATATCACATTTATAGTTGCATGTTGTCCACTCATTGGAGACGAAGTTAAATCATCAAGGAAATATTGTGCAGGAGGGCATTGCACCTTTGCCATAGCAGCAATTTGTGTTTATCTGATACTTTTTGTTATATGTTAACATGTTAGGCATATTTGAGTAGCGCACGCATAGCGCACGCTCACCCTGAGTACCTCCGTTGGTACTACTGACAAACAACAGATGTTGATTGTTTTGCAAGCCTATGGTATTCATGTTGTCACCTTCCAAAGGGTGAAAGGCTGAGTTGTTCAATACGGATTTGAATCCGTGTCCATGGCATTAAATACATATCCATGGAGTAGATGCATTATCCCAGTCAGCTATCATAACCTTTTGTTGTGGTCTCTGTTACAAGCTTCCTCTTTATCTATTGCTTTATATAACAAATATAAGTTGAGTTTTCTGCAACAGTTGCTGTGGCAGATGTTGCCCCTTTTAGCGCTAATTATGGTTAATTTCCATGACTTGTGTAATGACCTCTTCACAGCAAAAAAAAAAAATCTATTAACATTTCTGGTCTAATGCCATATTTATTATTTACTTGCTCTCCATTAGTTTCTGTGTTATCACTGTATTGCATTTTTACAATCCGATGTGAGCTTAAATGTCAGGTTGTACACAGAGCGTTTTGGGCGCCTGTGCTGTGTTATATTTTTCCTGTCCCTTCCATATGGTTATCATGCAAGAAGACTGACCACGTCGATAGTGGGGCGCAGGAGGCACACAAAGCAATGCAAAATAAATGAAGTTTAATGAGGCTTTCAGGGGTTTAAGATGGCAGTAGTAATACTTTATGTGAGGGTGAGCTCCAGCCACCCCACAAATGCTGACGGGGGGGGTGGTAGGGAGGCTAAAGCCCTTTTAGCCCAATGGCTGTTGTTCCCCTGTTTGTTAATACCTGTCAGCTCCCCAAAAAAGGGCGTATTGCAGGCTCGCTCATCAGTAACACAATTAACGGGAATAGGGAAGGGGGTTTTAAATGAGGTTCCCAAGGGGGAGATTGACAGCACATCCCCCTCACTTCATAAATAAAGTGCATTTCAGAGAGCTGTCTACTAGGACACCAATCACTTCAAAAGTGAAGAGGAACGTTTGAGGGTTTACCATGGTTAATATAGGGGATCGTCTCCTCAGAAGGTCTCAATGCAGCACCCCGACATTACTTACTCCAGTACACTTTAGAATAATATTTCAGAGCTGGACCAATTGGGTAAGATGGCACAATCGGAAACAGCTCCATCTACAGTGTGTAAAATCAGTGTGTAGGTGCTGCATCCTTCCTAATACACCTCCACTGTCTGGGAAAATAACATAACCCCCCCATTTTGTGCATAGGATCAGGCCAAAATCAGGCCATAGGATCAGGCCAAGATGGAACCCACAGGATTCCATTACCTCCTCATGCCTTGTTCCATTCTCACTGTTGAGGCATTACCTCCCTGCTAACTTCCATGCAAATACTAAGGGTGTAAGTCCTTTCTTTATTACTAACAATCTCGTAAAACAACTCCCTAGTCCCCGGAGCTTCCTGTCTTTGAGCTTGTTGGCATCCTCCTCGTTGCTTTAGTGTTTTCAATTAAAGAAGTAAGATGGGCGCTAGTTATTGTTTTTAATGTTTATTTTGCCTCACCGTATTTATTTATAATGTGGCCTGGAGTGTGAATGGCGTTTTTTCCCAGCATGTGGCAGCCTTTGGTGTTCCTGGCTCATGTGCTGAGCTATGGGTTTGGAAGCAATGAGAGCTAAGCTCCACAGCAGTTTGTGGACCACGTAAGTTGATTCCTGCTTAATGCTTTTGAATGGCGTGCACGGTGCGCACGCTGTTATCGAGTATGCAGAGCTGGGGCTTGGGGCAGATGATTACTGGTACGGTGTATCTAGGTATTATTTTGGTAGCCATTTCATCCTTGCTTTAAAGTCCTTGTTTCGTTGTTGGGGGCTGTGAAGAGAAGAAGGGGAGCACCTATAAAGTTATATTTATAGAGACCTCCCCTAATTAGTGTTTAATTAGTAATATATTTCCCTGTATAAAAGGTGCCTAGCTATAGCTGTGGAGGCCTGTGGAGTTCAGACTTTTGGTACACGTTTCACTGTTGCAGGACTCAGCACAGGCTTAAGAGCGGCTACAAAATGCACCCAAAAAAATAATCAGGATCATCTGGGTGGTATGGAAAGTAAGGAAATCCTTTCTATTTCCAGAGGGGAGTTGGAATCCCTCATTAAAGATGGGGTGAGTTCTGCGTTTCCTGAGCTTCATGATCAATGGCAAAAGCTGGACTTTGAGGAGGGCACAGGTTTGTCCTAGAGGGAAATATATTCAGGGCCATCAGTTATTGGAGGTAACAGTCCATTTCAGAAAGACTTTGAATTTTCAAGAGTAATCTCAACAGGGCAAGGAAGGTTTCTTTGCACAGTATAAACCTCCACAGGCAGTTTATCTCCCCTTTCACAAGGTGGCGACATCAGTAGTACTTAAGAAATGGAAGGATTTGGAGAAATTTTATTTTCCAAGATTTGTTGCCAAGTGATAAATGCTAGACAATTTTGATGTTAATTTCCTCAGGTGCCAAAAGTAAATACCATTTTGGCAACTATAGCTCCTAATTTCATTTTTTATTTTTTTTAGCCTCTGATGAGTTTTCTCTTCCAGAAGTGGTGGATCATAAGGTTGAAAGTGCCTTTAAAAAGGGTTACCAGGACTCTCATGTTGCATTAAAAGCTGCCTACCACAAATCCTGCTTATGCTTCTCAAGTGATGTTGAAAGCTTTTCAGTTGCTCTCGCACTGTTTGGTTGAGAATAAAACTCCACTGAGAAGTTGAGACAATGGAGCTTTTAGCACAGGTTATGTTGGATAGTGAGTTTGACTCTTTGTAGACGGCCTCTACAGCATCTGGAACTACAGTTGTAGGTAGACGTTTGCTGTGGATGAAGTCATGGAAAGTGGATCAAGTGCAAAGGTCTTTAAGTCATCATCTCCCATTTTTGGGGGACAAATTATTTGACTCTCAGTTGAATGAAATGGTCAAGAATTCAGCAGTGGAAAGGAAGTTGCTTGCAAAAGAAACAAGATCAAGGATAATAAGTATCCCTTTAGAGTAGAGCCAAGGTCGAAGAGGCTGCGCTTGTCTCCAAAACCCGACCACAAGCTGACTTCCAGCAGTCAAGTAAATCCTGACTGTATTGTATTGTAATCGTATTTATATAGTGCTTACTACACCTAACAAGGCGTCAAAGTGCTTTTCGGCAAGTAGCACGCTACTCCGGAACCCAAGAGTAATTAGTGGTGGATTAGTATAGGGAAATATGAGTACAGTTTTAGTATTATTCTGAGTTAATTTGAGCAGAGGATATGTGAGTTTTTTTAGTTTAACTAGAGTAATGGAGGGATAGAGGAGGGAAGAAACCAGAAGTGTTAGTTGGGAGTTTATAGTAATAGAATGAGTCTTGGGATGAGTAAAGGTGAGATGGAGGAGGGAAGAGTCTGTGGAAAGGGTTAGAGAGATCATAGTAAAAGGAGGGGTTTTGGATGAGTCAAAGGTCAGATAAATGAGGGAGAATTTAGTAGGGTTGTTTGGGAGATCATGGTAGCAAACTGAGGTTTGGGTAAGCTAGATGTGGAAGAGGATGACAGTCAAGTAGGTTCTGGAGATCATAGGAAATGACTATTCCATAGATTTTAAAAACCAATCACCAGTGCCTTGGTTCCAGCCCACTCCAGTACCTACAGACCCCATAAAGAGGCCTTCAGTGATGGAGGGCGACCATGCAATTTTGATGAAAGGAGCCATAGTCACAGATTCTCTCTCACAGAGAAGTGATGAGGTCCAGTCAATGATCCTTTTGGTCCCAAAACTAGGAGGGAAGTTCAGATCAGTCCTGGTTTTAAAGTGGCTGAACACGTCTGTGCTGCACCTTCAGGATGTTGACCCTGCAATTGATCATGTCAGTTTAGCCAAGACAACTTTTTATCTATCCTGTACTTATAGGATGTGTACTTTCGTGTCCTGATATCGGAACAGAGTCAACAATACCTCAAGTTTGTGATGCAACGCCATAATTTCCAGTTGAGAGCACTCACTTTTCGCTTTTGAAATGGTTTTGTTCCTCAGAATATTTACAAAGGTACTTGTGCAAGTGGCTTCTTTTGTGCAACTGAATGGAGTACAGTTATTTCCTTAGACAACTGGTTGCGTTTTTTTGGCTCTTCTTTTGTAAACGTGGAGTCCAATGTGAAGATGGTGTGTTCCTGTCTTGAGGATCTGGGATTCTTTGTAAATTATCAGAAATCCAATTGCATACCAGAACAAGTGAAGAAGTTTATTGGCACACTGATAGGCACTTAGAGGGGAGTATGTTTTTACCAGAGTATCTAATTCTGGCTCTTCAAGAAGAGGTATCACAGATTTTGTTAGTTCACAAGGCAGTAAGCAGGCAGTAGTGGGTGGCTCAGGGCTTGCTGTCTGCTACGACGGCAGTGGTGCTTTGCTTCTGTCATCACTTATAGCTGGCAATTTATCAACTTCTATACAATTGTCAGAAGTATGAGTCATTGATTCCACTTTCACAGGAGCTAAGGGGCTAAGGGGCTGTTTCATGTGGTGCTTAGATGATACAAATCTAAGAAACGGGGTACCTTTCAGCTTCCAAGTCTAAAGGTGTTTACTAGAGATGCAGGTGCCTGGGATGCTATTCTAGAGTGGTTAGAAGCTAAAGGACAATGGTCAGACACAGAAAACATAAACTCACCCAATTGGGAAGAGCTTAAACCAATTTGGTGTGCTCTACTATGGTTTGTCCTCCAGATAGAGGGATCAGCAGTTCTGGTCAGAACAGAAAACCAGGTGGAAAAAGTCCTTGTTAAAGAGGTAAGGTGGTACAAAAAGTAAAGAATTAGCAAGGTTGCAAGGTTGTCCATGCAGATTTTCTCCTGAGCAGAGCAACATCTTCTGGATTTGAGTGCTTCATAATCTAGGTGTAGATAATCTGCTAGTGGACAGGTTGAGTTGCAACCGTTCAGCATCCATCCATCTCTGATCTGATGAGCAGTCAAGCCTTTCAGGCAATAGTGAGGAGGTTCGGGAGGCCATGGTTAGACCTGTTTGTCACACTGGACAGTGCTCTTCTGCCTCACTTCTGTTCAGGCACATGGTGTCCAGGTGATATGGGCAGTGGATGCAATATCATTCCGGTGACCAGCGGGTCTGCTATTTTGCTTTCCCTCTGATTCTTCTTCTACCAAGGATAATACAGAACATTTTAAATTAACAATCTCAGGTCATCCTGGTAGCCCCTTTTTGGCCCAGAAGAGTTTGGGTTCCACTGTTATGTCAGACGTTTCGCCTTCCACGTTGGCCATCTCACCTACAGTCAGCAGTGCTGACGAAGTCACAATTGACAATGTTGAATATCATGGTTTGGAGGTTGAACAGCAGGTTCTGCAGGCTTGAAGAAGCTCAAAGGAAGTTTTTTTTTCAATATTCAAGTATGAGAAAAGCCATGAGCTCTGGTGTTATATGATAGGCGCTGGAAACATTTTGCCAATTGGTGTAAAACAAAGGGGTTCATGCTAGCTCCTGTGTGCAATTTTCTATTTTTTGAATGATGGTTTTTGGTTGATTTTGTCTAACGATTAAGGTTTGTAGCAAACCAGCAGATACTATTGATAAGATTATACCTTTAGTTTTCAACCTGTAAAAGCATTTTCGGTTAAAAGAAGGCTAGTGTTTCATTCTCTCTCAGTTACATGGGATTTATCCATAGTACTTAAAGGCTTGTAGGGAAAACCGTTTGAGCCATTGGAGTCTGCAGATATGTCTTGGCTCACTGTGAACGTGACTTTTCTGTTGCCAATTGCAAGAAGGTTGGAGGAGCTGGTTGCTTTGGTTGATAATTTTCCATACTTGAATTTACTTGTCAACAGACCAATTTTGAGACCTGACCCTACGTTCAGGTATAAAGTGCAGAAACAGTTTCACTGTTCTCAGAAGATTGTGTTGCTAGAATTAATGTGAATAACCAGGTTTCTTTAAGTTTTGCCACTGATGTTGTCTAAATTGTAGCAGATCATCGAAAAGTGACAGTTTATGCTTTATGTGAATAGAAGTATTATTAGCTAAACATAGAAGCTGCACTGACACGCAATTCAAATGTGTATTTGCTTGTATTTCAGAGTTCGATTTAGGTGGTCATTGGGTTAAATCGCTTGTTGGAAGGAAACATTTATATTATATTGTAATTTAGACTATAGATTAACAGTACTTATCAAAACAATATTACATTTATATAATGATTAATAAATTTAAAACTATGTGCAAAAGTGAGAGAAATGAACATCTCTGTTGTACTTAATGGATTGTAGTAAAAAAGATTTTCATTTAAAATCAAATGTATTATTCATGTTAATGTAGCATTACCAATGCTGAAATCATAAGTTTGCTTAATACATGTGTTTTATTAAAACATATTAACTTGAATATAATTTCACTGATTTCTTGCTTTAGTAGACGTGAGGCCTGCAGAGTTTGCAATTTTGTGATCGCGCTAGAATACTGATTTATTTTCTTATGTGAACTTTCTTTTAGGTTACATTCCCATGAAAAGACTAGATTTTGGTAATAGATCCCATTGTTTAAACATCAAGAGAATGTATCTTTTCACCCCGAGAGCAGAACATTGAGAAACATGCACTCCTTTTGTAAACAATTGTTTCAAACTTGACAGAGTCACACAGACGGAAGATGTTCTCATGGAAAGTGTGGGAAAGGAACAAAGGTTTCAACTTGGAGACATGTGATCAATTCTTATTGGATGATGCTCATTCAATGTGACATGGACTGATTGATACCTTTGGCAAATCAGAATGTTTGTTCCTTTTTGATATGACAGCCCAGTTGGACTTTGGTCGGAGATCCTTAGATCTTCAAATGCTATTCGACCTTATACTTTGCTAATAAAGAGTCCATGAATGCCGAGTCCCTTGGAGAGAGATCTTCCTTTCTGCTTTTGCCACCTAAAATGCCCTTTGAGACTTAAATTTGTTTTTTTTTATCCCTCTTGATCAAGCTTCTGACATGCTGACACTTTCCCTTCTTTTTATTTGATCTTAGTTAGTAACCTATAGCCCTAGATTACCTTTTTCCAAATTATTTTGATCCTTTTCATGATTTTTGCTTTTGCCCACGTGTGTTTGTCCCACACATGTATTTATCACTTCAGTTAGCTGTAAAGTTTTCATTGCCCAGCCAAATTATGACTCTGCTAAATTGAATTAACTGGTGATTGTTCATGCTGGGCAACGTATAATATCTGTAAATCAGATATTTCTTTTACTAATCTGTATTGTCCTACCTGAATGGTTGGTGTTGTTATTATTAATCTGCCTTAACTTACTTAGTCACCTTGGACAACCCTTGGTGATTCTGTATCTTTATAATTTGGTATTGCAAATAGTCTACATGACTCTAAGCTTGTGTTTGTAATAAATCCCTTAACTTTATTCCTAAGTGGAGTTTTCCTTCCGTGGTCACATTGGCCATGGTGTTTAAATTGATGGAGTTTGTATTGAAATTGTGTGAGTGGTTCTACTACACTACTTACTGGGTCCACACTTCTATCCGCCTCGATGGTCATTGATTCCTGCGATGGATGAAAATGTTCCAGCACCACAAGTGATTTTAAGGCTGCAATAAAGTAATTGTGGCATGTCTTTTCTGTGGTGGCTATGTTTTCTGTGCATTTCGTAATAAATGACTTTCCCAAAGTTTATCAGTGTTTTGAAGGTTTTGTATATCAGAGACTGGGATGAGGACTGAAGGATGCGGAGGTGATGAATCAGTTACTTACTGGTACTCTTCATTACTCTGAATCAGGAGCTCCTCATCCCTGTCAGTTTCCCTTCCCTCTCTGGTTGGCACTAATAATCTGGCTTGTGAAGTCATGAAGTGCCAGAGGAAAGGGGGAGGTTTTATGAGGGGTTTAGAAATAAAGAAAGGGCTTAAGTCCTTGTTATTGTGAAGGAGCTGGCAGGGAGGCGATGTGTCAACAGTGAGACTGGGAAGAGGAACTCCTGATTCAGAGTGTTGTGACTGCTGAGCATTCTGGTGGACAGGCAACTGTCCCAGATGACAGATAATCTAATAAAATGTAAAATGTTCTAGTGGCTCACCGAAAACATTACTAGAGGGTCACTTCTAGATTACTAGAGGCATTCAGTACATCAGAACAGTGTGAAAACTTAATTATGCCTGGCAACTGTTTGTTTCTGCTCTGGCTTCT
The DNA here is from genome assembly GCF_031143425.1 of Pleurodeles waltl. Lineage (NCBI taxonomy): Eukaryota > Metazoa > Chordata > Amphibia > Caudata > Salamandridae > Pleurodeles > Pleurodeles waltl. The sequence goes on along the minus strand of NC_090445.1, from coordinate 665,149,979 downwards.
CCTTCTTGCTCCAGTTTGCCTCCTGGCTTCCCTCAGGTTCCTCTAAATTGTTCTGCTGCTGCTTGTACGCCTGCTCTTCTGTTTTTGATAATCCTCCAGCTAGGAGTGCTGACTAATGCATCAACTCTTAAAACCTATGTTTGAGCTCATGGTCACAGGTTCATCTCCCAGCGGGTATAGTCAGCCTTTCATCCTTCAGAGGTAGATAACATTGGAATCATTGAGTTGGGTATCAATTGTTATTCAGTGCCAAGATGCCCAAAGATGTGAACACGTGCTTTGCAAATACGTGTCATGTTTAGACTTTGCCTTTACCCAGGGGGACAGGGATTGTTCTTGTTAGAAGATAAGTAATATTTACATTGTATGATCAGGGCGTTAAGTTGGATAAAAAAAAAATTAGGGGTCTCTGAAAGGAGCAGGGCCTGTATAAATAAGGGCATCTATATAATCCAACAACTGATATGCCTAAAACAAGCAAGGACTATTGGTTTTGTCAAAGGTTCTTAGTTGTGTAATATAAACAAGTACAACAATGGCTTTGTTGTATATAATACTGAAAATGCTTCAGTTCTGAAAAGATGAGACTGAAGTAACTATAACGAGTCTCTTTGAAGTTACATCAAAGGCAATGAAAGGTGGTACTTCTTCCGAGTTAAGATTTTTTTCATCCTGAGGGTGAGGGCAATATTGAAGAGCCTGATAGGGACCCGTCTTAGCACCGCTTTTTAGAGCTGTCCGTGCTGACCACCAACAGGACCCAGTCCCCGTAAAGCCCTGGTATGGATCAACTCTGTGCATGTGACTCCCTGCATTGTCGCATATGACAGCTACTCTGCTCTCTTTAGATTAGCCGATGGCAGCCAGAGAAGGCTCCATGGAAGACAAGTCCAATGTGCTTCTCTTGAATGAACACACTCCAGCCCTGTGTTTGTTTCTCTTCCCTTCCCTCTTTTCCTTGGATATGTGTTACTGCCTTGTGTGCTCATCCAAGAGCTATATAAATCAAAAGGACTGGGTCTCTCAATTGGCTCATGCACATTCTGACCATGGCAAGGAGGGGAGTTCTGCAATGGCACTTGAGGAGACCACCTTATACCACCATAGGTATGGTCCTGATCATTGGCTTAAAGAAACTAGAAGGGGCCGCCCTGCACAGAACATGGAAGGGGTACCCCTGTGGACTCACTCAGGCCAGCTTCTGTACAGAGGGGGCCCCCTGGAGCTCAGGGCTGCCGCACCGCGAGGGCTGCGGGGCCTCTGTTACTCCACTGGTCCTGATATTCCTTCACAGATATGGCAGGTCCCATGACTGGGCACAAGCAGGGATGGCAGCTTCGGCCTCAAGAGAGGGTCTTCTAAGAAGTTTCATTGACGTACACAAAGTAATGCAGGAATCACTATTAATATTTATTACTCTTGTAAAAATAAAACTCTCCAACTTCTCCTGCCCTTTCGCAGGCCCTGACTTTGGGAGTGGGTGCCGTGTTCGCAAATATATTATAGTTTTAAAAGCTCCTACTGCAGCGTTCCTTGCCTCCAGAAATTTTCAGGCAACAATAAAAATGTCAAAATAATTCTGATAATGAATGTTCTGCCTAGAGACAGTTCAGAGTTCTCTCTAGTAGAACATTTAAGATAGCGCAGAGGGTTAATATGCCTCCTGCAAAGAACGTGTACCATGCTGATCACAAAGTGCATATAAAACAAATAGGTCAGTGGGTTACTGCTTTTGTCAGAGAGGTCCTTTTGTTATTTACAGTTAAAAGTTAAAATCCTAATATAGAGCATTAAACTGTTAACTGTCATCAAACAAGCATTTTCAATGCAACGGGGCTCGCATTTGCTCGAGTTGGAGCTATTTGCATTGTAAACTCCTAACCTAACTTTTCTTGCCACACAAATTAAAAGAAAAAAAACACAGCGCGATCACGCTATGTAAAATGCAGCGCAATCACGCTGCAATTGAAAACAGAAAAACTAAGCACGGTCGCGCTGCGGGGAAAATTAACAGATAGAGTAGTTCAGACCCCAAGCTCAAAACATTGAGCCTCGTATGTTTTTGGTAGTTTACCAGTGCTGTGTAGGCGGGCTAAACACCGGAAAAGGCATGGCATATACATGCCTTTCACAAATGAAAGCAAGCAGATTTTAAAGAGCAAGCCCAGGAACCAATGAAAGAGACTGACGTGACCTGGGCGTGGTTTGAAGCCCAAAGAGAGATTACTTTATGAACGGAGCGCTTTGCGCTTGCCAATAAAAAGGGCATGCAGTCTTCAAGGTATAGATTAGTGCGTTGCTATTTTTTTTTCTAGTCTTTTGTTATCCTAATGTTGCAAAAAGGGTTTAATTGGATATAAATCAATTCTTATTATTAAAGAGAACCCCAACTATGGTGTTACATTGTAAGCTCTGAGTTTGTGCTTCTCCAGACCAAGCACTCTCAAAGTATACAGCTTACCAAGATGGATGACATGTGACTCCTACATCTAGTAGGGCTCTATCGTGTGTAACATTTCTCATACGTGGATTTACACACTTATGATTGATTGTCTCGGTGTGATGTGTGTGCTAAGTAAAGTGCTCTGACATCCTACATTGGAATGCGTAGTGCTACAAAACTAATTAAAATCATCTGAGAGAGAGTGGTTATGGGACACTGATAAAGGATGGTAGTGAGGGAATCCGTGACAGCGGTGGTCATTGGGGGGCGCCAGCAAACATTGTCACACAGTGGGGGTTCGCCAGCGCTTAGGCTGGCCCTGCGCCAAAAGGGGTGATTGACCACTTTACTCAGCCCGTGATTGCCAGGGTGGTCATTCTGCCACTGTGGCATTTTTCCACTGTGACGCAAGCAAGGAAGGCGGCTGCTCTCAGAGCTGGGTGGGCTGTCCTGAGCCCATGGCCCCGTTCTAGTCACTGCATTCAACACTTATTGCAGCAGGAGCATCTCAAAGATGCTGCGCATGGAATAGTGTGGTTTGCACAAATGATCAGGCAAAACTGTAGTACATACTCAAGTGCAATTGTATTCATATCTTTAGGAAAGTATGCTTTAAAATGTACCATGGACACATGGGCGGCAATTAACCAAAATGCCAGGGTTAGCGAGGGTGACATCACGCACCCTTTGACCTCCACTTTCGTTTACAGATGCATAGTTACACATACACGCAAATTCACACTTACACACTCTATTACATAAACACACTCTCCCACACAAGCACACACACAACATACATTTGAAAGCATTTTTACTTACCTCAAGTGCCATGAAAGGACATATTCACATTTTTATTACACTAATAGTGAATAATATTTTGATTTTCATTATGAGTGTAATACAAAACTGACATAGAACAAAGAGAGCGATGACCCAACTGAGAGAGGAGCTGCCACTGTGTTCTTGGCACTGAATTTGCCACCTCTGAAGCCAGGGGTCGCAAAGGCAGTATCAGGGGTTTCAGAGGGCAAGCCAGGGGTCACAGCTGCGACCGCTGGTGACCCCTAAATGATGTCCATTCATGTGCACCCATATTTTGATCAATGCCTTTTGGGAACAGTCCACTTTCAATGGAGAAGTAGTTTGGCTCATCTCTCTACTCAGTCGCTAAGTAGTAGGCAGATCTCAAAATCCCTGTTTTTAGAGAGCTGCAACCAGTGGTCAGCAGACCCCCGCTCACAGAAGTGTCCCAGCACCCCTGAAGCCAGAAGAATCAGTGTCTTATCCAAAACCATACCATTAAATAGTTTGGCCCTCATTATGACCTTGGCCGGCGGCTACAGCTGCTCGCCAAGATCTGACCGCCGGGCGGCCGCCAATGCAGCCGCACCCCCGCCGCGGTCATTATGAGATCCCCGCCGGCCCAGCGGGGATCTCGGCCGCAACATAGGAGCCGGCTCCAAATGGAGCCGGCGGTGTTGCGGCCGTGCGACGGGTGCAGTTGCACCCGTTGCGCTTTTCACTGTCTGCTATGCAGACAGTGAAAAGTTGCATGGGGCCCTGCCAGTGGCATGGGCAGTGCAGGCACCCCAGGGGCCCGTGACTCCCCGTACTGCCAGCCTTTTCCTGGCGGTTCAAACCGCCAGGAAAAGGCTGGCGCTAGCGGGACTCGTAATCCCCTGGGCAGCGCTGCTAGCAGCGCTGCCCTGGCGGATTAAAACCGCCGGGGCCATTGTGGTGGGGAACTACCGGCCCCAGCGGTGCGACCGCGGCGCCTCCTTCGTGGTCGTAATGACCAGGGAAGCACCGCCAGCCTGTTGGCGGTGCTTCCGTCATTTCAGCCCTGGCGGTCTTGTACCGCCAGGGTTGTAATGACCCCCTTAGTTTTTTTCTTCCATGGAGAAAAAAAGTGCCGTAGTTCACACGTTGTGGCACTGAAGACAAACCGTACACTGGGGCATTTTTCAGCCATAGTGGAACCAGGACTTAATATGCACTGGTAGTGAGCACAGCACTCGTTTTTGGGTACCAGGACTTACTTTTTCATCATCAGATGTTGACCCAGTGGAAGAGAGAGAGAGAGAGAGAGAGGGAGAGTAAGAAAAGGAGGAAGGCAGAGTTAAGACTAACTGTGCCAGTGCTTAATTTGTGCATGTTGTTTCTGGTGCGTAGCACTGGCACTTATTTTTGAGGGCCGGTACTTTTTTTTTGCCTCAAGCAGACTGCGAGCAAAAGACATATGGGAAAGACGGAAGAAGAGAAAAACGAAAAAGCGTCACAATTGGCGAAAGCAGATAGCTGCAATAGTGAGCTGAAGGGGCAGGGAGTGGCTCTAAATGGACTGAGGAGGCTCGAGATGGCTTCAGGATTACGCTGCCTCGTATTCCGTGTTCGCACATTTAATTGTAGCAGCCCCTGTTTAAAAAAAGGTCTTTGGGTACCAGCACGTTTTTATTTACAAATTAAGCACTGACAGTGACAAATAAGCAAAGCAGAGATGAGAAAAGAAACTGCAACAGCGAGCAGAAGTGGAAGGTTGTGGAAGAAAGAGGTACAAGAGGGAAACACTTAGCTGCATTGGTACCAAAGTCAGCAGTGACAATTCGTGCCAAAGAAAATGTAAGGTAGTTATCTCTTGCTCCGGCTGCAATGAACGGGGTTGATGCAGCCACTGTTTCCGCCCGAGGATAGTGCAGCGCGGACGGAGAGCGAGGCAGATGCACGAAAATATTTTGTGCTCGCGCACGCTCGCCTCCGTTTCCAGCAATGTCACGTCCCTGCTGCAGAGAAGAAAAAGCTCTGTGTCTGCCGCTCAGCATCTGATCATGTGTTGCTTGCAGTCGGGCGCTTCACGAGGACACGGTAGCAGATGCAAGGTCGGTCCTTTGACCTTGCTTATTATGCCCCTGGGACCGAAACATTGCTGATGCGCGCCGAGTGCGTAGGTCGGCGCGGCTAGGGTGCCAGCTGCTGTTGTGTCCTGCCTTAACTCCCATAGGAATGGGAGGGGGAGGACAGTAAAATTAAGTGTGGGTGTCGGGAGCTTAAGGGGGCTCCAGGGCAGGAGGGGAGAAAGAATGGAGTGGCTCAAAGACAGAAAGAGAATCACGACACAGATAGTGGAAAAGCAGGATAACATATAGTTTAGGGCTGCAATGAGAACACGCATTTCAAAGCCACTAGGTCTCGCCCATGAGAGAGAAACTGGCTTTGCCAATTTATTTTAGTCATGTTGAACACCAGTGTGGCTGCTGTTCTGCATCCCTGAAAGTTAGTGGCATGGAGTGGTCATAGTGTGTAGTGTCATAAAGTGGAGCAGAGTGGCGTAGTGGAGTGTATTGTAATAAAGAGGAGTGGTTTGTTGTAGAGTGGAGTGGAGAAAAGTAGTTTGGAGTGTCGTAGAGTGGAGAAGCATACAGTGGCATATAATGAAATGGTGTGGCATGGAGTAGAGTGATATGGAATAGAGTGGCATAGGGTGGAGTGGTGTAGAGTGAGGAGGAGTCAATCAAATCAATCAATCAAGAATTTGTAGAGCGCGACAAATCACCTGTTATGGTCTCAAGGGGCTGGAGTTGGTGCTTGTTTTGTGGTGATCTGTTCATTCAAATAGCTAGGTCTTTAGTTATTTCCTGAATCACTGGAGCGATGGGGTGGTCTTGAGTTGCAGGGGAAGGTCATTCCAAGCTTTGGCCTCCAGGTATGAGAAGGGCCGTCCTCTGCTGTTGCTTCAGTGGATCTGGGGGTTGTTTGCAAAGAAGAGGGAGACGGATCATAGGTGTCTGGTTGGTTGGTGGAATGTCAAGCATTTGTTGATGTAGACTGGTCCTTCATTGTGCAGGGCTTTGCATGCGTGGGTTAAAATCTGGAACTGGTATCTTCTCAGGACTGGGAGCCATTGTAGTTTCTTGAGGTGAGGTATGATATGGGGAGGCCGAGGATGAGTGGCAGCTAAATTGTGTATTGTTTGTAGTCCCTTCAGGAGGTGTGCAGTGACTCCTACATAAAGTGTGTTCCTGTAGTCCAGCCTGGTGGTGATGAGGGCCTACATGATGGTCCTTCTGGTGTTGACAGGGAGCCATCTGAAGATCTTGCAGAGCGTGCGTAGAGTGTGGAAGCAGGCGGATGAGAATGTGTTTACCTGTTTCTTCATGGAAACTGCTATCCAAGATGATGCCGAGGTTATGGGTGAGCTCTGTTGGGGCGGGTGATGGGCCGAGTTCACCAGGCTACCATGGGTTGTTCCATGTAGAGGTGCTGTTCCCAAAGATGAGGACTTCCATCTTGTTGGTGTTGAGCTTGAGACAGTTGCCCTAATCGTTGGCAATGCTCATCATACTTCTGTGGAATCTAGCTCTAAGGGTGGAGGGGTCTTCTGACAGCGAGGTGATGAGCTGGGTGTCATCCGCGTAAGGGGTGATGTTGAGTCCATGTTATCTGGGGTGCTAGCCAGGGGGTTCATGTAGGTACTGAAGAGGGCGGGGTGAGGGAAGATCCTTCGGTACCACGCAGATGATCTTCTTCGTTCCAAGGTGAAAGGTGGGAGACTGATTCTCTAGGTTCTTCTGGTGAGGTTTGAGACAATCCATTTCAGTCGCCTCGAGAGAGTAGCATTGAGTGGGATAGAGTGTAGGGGCATAGAGTGGCATTGAGTTGAGTAGAGTGTCGTAGAGTGGAATGACATACAGTGGAGAAGGGTGGAGTTCAATTTAAATGACACTTGCAAAGACATACATTTTTACCGATAAAGCTCTGCAGTGCACAAATGATAATGTGTAGAAATCAACATCACTTGTGTATTTGCTTCTACCACACTTCTGCCTTACAAAAAATGTACTTAATATGTGCTTTCTTAATTCTGATATATTCTGAAATAATGTTACTGCTCATTTACTGGCATTGAAAATTTGTTGCGTGTTAGAAAAAATATTCCTACAGCCTTTCCCACCACCGGCAACCAGCAAGATTGTCACATAAATTCTTCCACTTTGTAGTCAGAGGAACAAAAGTAAACATCAACCACCCTCTGAAGAAAGAGCCTAACATTTGACCTTTGTCTTTGAACGCACAGCAAATGGGACAAGATAGAAACAAAATGTAAAGGCCTGTCTGTTGCTTATTCACTTCTAACTCAAGCATCCTTAGCTTGCAGGTGCTTCAGCACCCCCTAATCCCGTACTTCCAGCTTCTTTGGCATGGGCATGAAATTGGTGAAAGGTATTGTTTAGGTTATGGTATTAGCAGGGGTGTAGCTTGGTCATTATGATTGGGGAAGGTGTTAGCTTCAGATTTCCCGACAATCTCACTGGCACATGATGTTAAAATACATTAAAAGACAAGCAAGGGGCACAAGAGGGGTTTTAGAGACAGTGGAATGGTAGAGGAATGTGGATTGGTAGGTGTACTAAGTGAAAAAAGTGCATTATTTTGTGAAATAACCAACATTTTTTAAGTCTTTCCAAGCAGAGAGAGGAAGATTGTGCGTGTGTGCATTTTCTGTCTGTGTGTAAAAGTTCCTGCTGAAATCTGACACACCCACCTCACCATATCCGACTGAAAGCACCTGCAGCCAACTATTTATTACAAAATACATTTACTAGGGGGGGTGTAACCCCCCCCCCAAAAGCTACACCCATGGGTATTAGTAAAGAGCACTGACCAAAATAAATAAGCTCATAGACACAACATTGTTCCTGGCATGCAAGATTGATGAAGTGGTAATGCCAGAGATCATTAGAATCAGTCAAGCAGGAAGACAGAAGGCAGGAAACCATTTGAAAGAAACACAGCACATTTACTGCTTCCTGAACTAGCTTACAAGGGCGACAGGTGAAAACACATAGGGGCATATGCATATATAAGCCTCTACCGCCACCGAAGCGTCACTTTTTGTGATGCTCCGGTGGCGCTGTGCAGTGCACCATATTTACAAAGCAGTGTTAACCCAATTTCTGTGGCCTAACGCCGCTTTGTAAATATGGGCCAGACTCAGTATTCTGCAGCAGAGGGGCATGCAATTGGTGTTGCTGTGGGCAGACCCATGCAACACCCAGTGCTTTTTGATTCTGCCCCAGATTTTACAAGGAAACGTAAATCTGAGGCAGTACCAAAAACTAATGCCACCCCAGCGGCGGCGCTAGAGTAGCACAACAAGGAAAAATACTTTTATTTCTCCTCGTTTTTACTTTTTCTACGTGCGCTGCATTCTGCAGTAAACATAGAAAAAGCAACATGCCATGAGTGATTGTTTATGTGCAGGAAGGACTCCCCTCCTGCACATAAACAATTATTAAATAATGACGATTTATTTCTCCTATGTGTGCTGCTTTCTGCAGTACACATAGAAGTAACAAATCAGCATTATTGATTGTTTATGTGCACCTTTCTGCGCATAAACAATAATTCCATGCAACGCAGGCACCCTTGCACTATCATGCAAGGGTGCCTGCGTTGTGGCTAGACAGCTAAATTTAGTGCCAGCGCTAGGGGAAATGCAGGGCTGCGCAGTATTTTTGTAAATATGGCAGATCCTTGCATTTCTGAAGTGATGCAGCACTGCACTGCCGATTTTGGCACAGCGCTGTGCTGTGCCACTTACTTGTAAATATGCCCCATTGTCTCCTGGGGTGCCTCACAAAAAGAGAAAAAAAATATTCCCAGAAACTAAACAGTTGTGGAAGAAAGGAGCCTTCAGAGAGGTGGTAAAAAAGCTGTGCTCCGTGGAAGGGACAAAGACATGCTAGACAGCCTAAAGCAAATAAAGGCAGCAAATAAAAATTAAACAAATTTGATTTACAAAACAAAAAGCCAATGGTAAGCAATGGACAGAATGTCTTCCTAGGTCAGCTTTCAGCATGCTCCCAATTTGTCTTTACAACCAGACACCTGTTGTGTCTGGTAGACTCCAAACTAAAAAGCAGGTCCAGTGGTCGAATGGACTAAAGCACCCACTGTAGGAATCTGAGTTTACCCTCATGGTCACAGGTTGAAATACGCACTAGTCCTCTCAGTCTTTAATCCGTCTGAGATCAATAAAATTAGTACTTTTGAGCTGGGAAGCAACAAATATGTGTTATCTTAGCATCATGGTAAACATGCATTTAACCTTGATAACAAAAGAGAATGGGGCGCTAATTAAGGCCAAGAGGAGCCAATGTAGGGATAAAACAGATGTATAGAGGGAATATCCCCCTAAAATGCTTTAGTTAGATGTTGTAGCGTTGCACAAGATAGATATATGGTTTAGTCAGGTTTTACCCCAGTACATAACATAGACTTATAGTTTAGTCTGATTTTACCCTCTGCGCAAAATAGACTTATGGTTTACTGTGGTGGTAACGTCCATGGTAACGTGTTAGTTGGATCAAAGTTTTGCAAGGCATTCCTTGGCACTTCATTCTTACATATAATATGTGTGCTATGTCAATGCATTCAATGCCAAATATTAGGGTTGAGCATAAAAGAAGGGATGTATAATAGAGGGATGTTGTGTTATATATATGTTGCTGATCTGTCACATAACAGATCCTGTGAATCATACATTCTCCATACACCATGTGATTAGGATAAGAGGAGCTTTTGAAGGGCATGTGATGTGTGCCATTTGTAATGAATACAATCAATCAATCAATCAATCAGGATTCTTATAGAGTGCAGCTAATCACCCATTCGGGTCTCAAGGTGCTGTGGGGTGGGCGTGTACTGCAGCTCAGTTGAAGCGTTGGATGGCCGGTTCAGTCAAAGAGCCAGGTCTTGAGGTCCTTCCTGAATTGAGGCAGAGAGGGAGATTGCCTGAGTTGAAGAGGAGGAGAGTTCCAGGTCTCAGCGGCAAGGTAGGAGGGAGATTTTCCTTTGGCTGTGGTCTTGCAGATCTGTGGGATGGTGGCCAGGGCCAGGTGAGCGGAGTTGTCTGGTGGGCTTGTGGAATGCCAGGCGGTGGTTGAGGTATGCAGGTCCGATGAGGTGGAGGGCCTTGTAGCTGTGCTTGAGGAGCTTGAAAGTGATTCTTTTGTTCATCGGGGACCAGTGGAGGTCTCTCAGGTGCCGGGAGATATGGCAGAGGTGAGGGATGTCCAGGATAAGTCTAGGAGTGGCATTCTGGATTCTTTGCATCTTCTTTTGGAGCTTTTGGGAGTGCGTTGCCATAGTTGAGCTTGCTGCTGACGAGCACCTGAGTGACTGTTTCTCTGGATTCGACCGGGATCCACTTGACTATCTCTTGGTGCAGGCAGAGCATGTGGAAGCAGGAGGACAATACGGTGTTGACCTGGTGATTCACAGTGAGCGAGGAGTCAAGGATGATGCAGAGGTTGCGTGCGTGGTTGGTCATGGGTGTGGGAGGATCTCCAAGCATTGTGGGTCACCTGGAGCCATCCTAGGCAGAGGGAGTGGTACCCAAAATGAGGACTTCTGTCATGTCGGAGTTGAGCTTGAGGCAGCTGTCTTTCGTCCAGGTGGCAACTGCCTTCATCCCATTGTGGAAGTTGTTCTGCGCGACTGTAGGATTGTCGGTGAGGGAGAGGATTAGCTGAGTGTCGTCAGTGTAGGAAACAATGTTGAGTCCATGGTTTCTGATGATGTCTGCTAGCGGGGCCATGTAGATGCTGAAGAGGCTGGGGCTCTGGGAGGAGCCCTGGGAGACTCCACAGCTGATCGCTGGAGGTTTGGATGTGAACGGTGGGAGCCTGACTCTCTGGGTTCGGCTGGTAAGGAAGGAGAGGATCCATTCCAGGGCTTTGCCACCAATGCTGGCATTGTGGATTCCTTCACAGAGGGTGTGGTGGGAGATGGTGTCGAGGAAGACTGCTGCGGTTTCACCTCAGTCGAGAAGCTTGCGGATGTCGTCCATTGTGGTGAGGAGAACAGTCTCAGTGCTGTGGTTGCTTCTGAAGCCGGATTGGGAGGTGTCCAGGATGTAGTTGGTCTCGATAGATTCAGTGAGGTGGGCGTTGAACACTTTCTCAATGACTTTGGCCAAGAAGGGGAGCAGAGAGATGCGTCTGTAGTTCTTGAAGTCCTTTGGGTCTATGGAGGGTTTTTTCAGCAGGGGGTTGATCTCTGCGTGTTTCCAGTCTTCAGGAAATGTGGCGGTCTCAATGGAGCAGTTGATGGTGTGGCAGAGCTCAGAGGTGATGGTGTTACTGGCTTGGTTGAAGATGTGGTGGGGGCAGGGGTGCGAGGTGGCTCTGTAGTGGATGGTCCTCATGATACGTAGGGTGTCATCGGTGGTGGGGGTGGTCCAGTTGGTCAGGGTTGGCTGGGATCTGGAACCTTTTGGTGCGCGTGTTATGGGTGGAGTAGATGTTGAAGATATTGCAGTGGAAGAAAGTGGCGAGGTTGTTGCAGAGGGCTTGGAATGGGGGGATGTCTGTGCTGTCAGTGCTTGGTTTGGTGAATTCTTTAATCACAGTGAAGAGTTCTTCACTGTCATGTGTGTCAGTGTTGATTCATTCTCGTATCGCAGTTTTCTATTTTGGCTTGGATGATGTGTTGGTGTGATGTGACTGTGGTTTTGAGGGCTGCGTGGTCTGCTGGGGTCTTACTGCAGCTCCATCTTCTCTCAAGCCGTCTGCAGGTGCGCCTGGACTCTTTGAGGTGGGGGAGAACCAGCTGGCTTTCTTGGTGGTCTGTTTGCCGGAGGGTTTCCTGAGGGGGGCCAAAGTGTTGGTGCAGTTGGAGATCCATCGGTGGAGGTGGCGTGCAGATGTGGTCACGTCCATCGAGGTTGGTAGTGATGTGTTGTGGATGGTGGTGGCAAGTTAGTCTATGGAGACCTTGTCCCACCTTCTGCGTGAGTGGCGGAGGGTGTGGAGGTGATGGGTGGGTGGGTTTGGTGAAGGAGAAGTGGATGCAGGTATGGCCAGTCCATAGGAGTTCGGAGATGTGACTGACGGACATGTTGCTGCTGGCAGAGAAGATGGGGTCAAGCGGGCGTCCTGCTGAGCGCGTTGGGGAAGTGACAAGTTGTTTGAGTCGGATGTTGGTGAGATTCTCCAGTAGGGATGAGGTGTTGGGGTTGCTGAGTTTGTCCTGGTGGAAATTGAAGTTGCAGAGTAGGATGTAGTCTGTATATGGGCGAGAGCGTGATGTGTGATGAAGTCAGCTAATGATTTGTTGAAGGGGGGGCGAGGTCTGAGGGGGGTCTGTAGACGAGGGTGCTGCATAGAGTGGTGTTCGGGTTGGTCTGGATATGGAAATGGAGGTGCTCTGTGTCGAGTGCATGGTCATCGGTGCTGGTAGTGAGGTGGAGGCTGTTCTTTTGTACTGTTGCAATGCCTCCTCCTGGTCAGTTGGCATGGTCCTCGTGGAGGATCTTGTAGCTGTCAGGTATGGCGGAGGTGAGGTCCAGTGCTGAGTTGGGGTTTAGCCAGTACCCCAATCAATGTGTCACTTAGGGCCTGATTACAACTTTGGAGGAAGGTGTTAATCCGTCCCAGAAGTGACGGATATACCACAAGCCGTATTACGAGTCCATTATATCCTATGGAACTCGTAATACTGCTGGTGGTATATCCGTCACTTTTGAGATGGATTAACACCTCCTCCAAAGTTGTAATCAAGCCCTTAATGTCTGCGGCAAATTAAAATCTGCCTAACTACACTTGCAAATTATCAGACAGCGATCTTAAAGTCAGGACAGAGCACTGGTAATGAGGGGGATCGACATCTGTAATGTGCTTCCTGCTGTAGTCCTCGTGGAGTGAGTGCTGTTTGCTGCAAGACTAGAATGGAACGGTCAATAGCAATCTGGAGGTAGGTGAGCCAACAAGTTAACAGGGAGAGCAAAGAAAAGGGTCTGGCTAGGCTCTAAGAGTCCACACAACACATCTGAGCCTTGTAAACGTTCAGGCTAGTCAGCATTAAACAGGAACCACACTGTACTAAGTATGAAAAAGGCTGTTTTAATGAGACAGATCTCTATCACAATTGTAGGAAGCTGGCATAGTGTGTGGTAGGTACCTAAGGTACTTACACCTTATACCAGGTATCCCCTATTAGTGTAGTGTAGGCAGTGTCTAGAAGCCAGGCTCTCTAGAGGTAGCTGTGGATGAGCAGCCAAGGCTTATCTAGGAGACATGCAAAGCTCATGCAACATCACTGTAGTCACACAGCAATGACACATATGAAAGAAAACACTCTTTGTTACAAAAATAAAGGTACTTTATTTTAGTGACACAATACCAAAAAGTATTAGAGAGGCAACCCTACAATAGGAAGTAAGTAACACACCAACTATATACACTAGTTACCAGAAATAGGCATAGAAATTGATAGAAATAGTGCAAATGCAGTTAGACAACAGTGTCCCTAGCGGAAGCCCAAACCCTATACTAAAAAAATGGAATGTGAACACAGAACCCCGTCCTAGGTAGGTGGAATATGTAGAAGGGAGCTGGGGGTACTAGGAAACCCCAAAGGTAAGCATCATAGTGCCCCCTAGCGGCTAGGAGGAAAGGAGTAAGTTACTGTATTTTCCCCAAACGTCCCAAAAGGAAGAAAATGAAGAAAATGTAACACCCAGACAAGACTGCAAGAAACCAGCGGTGGATTCCTGAAGAGGAAGACCTGTGGAAGAAGGGGACCAAGTCCAGAAGTCATGGAAGAGTCCAGGAGGGGTAGGGGTTACTACCCACCCAGATGTGGATGCAGGAGTTGGTCGAAGGTGATGTGAAGAAGGTCAGCACTGCAGCCCTTGAGTTGGTGAAGAGTTCCTGAGGGATGCAGACGACGTCCCATGCTGGAAGAAGAATTGTAGTCAGGTGTTGGTGCAGGAATTCCTCCAACAAGCCTTGGCAAAGGCAAATGTTGCGGGTGGCGGAAAGTGAAGCTTCCGAAGACCAGCAAGGCCCAGGAGGCTCAGCCCAGGATGGGTAGTCAGAAGGGTCCCTCAGCAACAAAGAGAGCCCACAGGAGCAGAGGCAGCATCCACAGGAGTCCCACAAGATGTGGACACAGGAGTCGCCGAAGAGCCCACGCAGCACAACTGGAGAAGGGTCCGACGCCACAGGAGAACCACGCAGATGGCTGTGCGTCACAGGAAGGAGTGCTGAGGGCTGGAGCTACACGTAGCCTGAAGAACCCTTAAAGGAGATGCAAACAGACCTTGGCAGCTGCAAGAGATGAAGTGCTCGGGGTACTGTCCTGCTTGGAAAGGCAAGGGCTTACCTCCACCAAAGTTGGGCAGCTGGCAAAGAGGACCAAGAAGACTACTCCGGACCACCACCTGTGATGTAGGACCCACCCAGCTCAGGATGAGAGGAGAACCACGCAGCCGGTCGTCGCTGTAGTAGGTGCCTGCGGATGCAGGGTAGTGGCTCCTTCACTCCAAGGTAGATTTCTTCTTCCTTCTCATGCAGACTGAAGACTTGCCACTCTCAGAGGATGCTCAGCCAGGGAAATGTTGCAGAAGTTGGAAGGAGCCGTGGGAACAATGTTGCAAGAAGAGTCTTCTTTGTGAATGCAGATTGTTGATTCCTGAAGGGTCAAGTTGCCTTTTCCAGTGGCCAGAAGTTGAAGTAGAGTTTGCAGAGGAGTCCTGCTGGATTCTTGCAAGCCAAATCTGAGGACCCACCCAAGAGAGAGATCCTAAATAGCCCTGAAAGGGGGATTAGTCACTTAGCCAGGTGGCCACCTATCAAGAGGGGACTCTGACATCACCTGCCTTGCCTGGCCTGGCCACTCAGATGCTCTCAGATGTCCCTGCCAACCTTCGATTCAAGATAGCAGAACCCAGGGACCTTCTGGAGGAGCTCTGAGCACCACCCCTGGGGTGGTGATGGACAGGAAAGTGGTCACTTCCCTTTCCATTGTCCAGTTTCATGCCTGAGCAGGACTGGAGGTGCCTGAACTAGTGTAGACTGGTTTATGCACAGAGGGCACCAAATGTGCCCTTCATAGCATACCAGTGGCTTGGGGAGACTACCCCTGCCAAGCCATGTATCACCTATTTCCAAAGGCAGAGGGTGCTAACTCCCTCTCCCAAAGGAAATCCTTGGTTCTGCCTTCCTGGGCTTGAGCTGCTCAAGCAGCAGGAGGGCAGAAACCTGTCTGAGGGGTGGCAGCAGCTTGGACTGCCCAGAACACCCCTGAAGGCTGGTAGGAGCAATGCTGGGGGTTCTCTAAGGAGCCCCCAGAGTGAATGGAATCATACTTCCAATACTGACAACAGCATTTGGGTATGATTCCAACATGTTTGATACCAAACATGCCTAGGTTCGGATTTACCATTAAGTAGCTGGACATAGGTAGTGACCTATGTCCAGTACACGCATAAAATGGCATACCGCCAATCACAAAGTCCATAAAAATGGCACTGGAGTTCGTGGGGATACCTCTACTAGTACAGGGGTGCTCTCACACACAGGTACATGCATCCTGCCCTCTGGGATAGGAGGGCCTGCCATAGGGATGACTTACAGTGACCTGGTGCAGTGACCTATAGTGAAAAAGGGTGCATGCACCCTTTCACACAGGCTGCAATTGCAGGCCTGCAGAACACTTTGCATGGGCTCCCCATGGGTGGCATAATACATGCTGCAGCCCATGGGGATCCCCTGGTACCCCAGTGCCTTGGGTACCTGGGTACCATATACTAGAGACTTACATGTCTCTAGTATAGTAGTAGTAGTAGTTACCAGTTTGCCATATGTGGGGTGAAAAAATGATACAAGTTACCAAGTTAGAAGGGAGATAGCATAATTTCTGGGGTCCTGGTTAGCAGGATCCAAGTGAACACAGTCAAACAGACTGACAACAGGCAGGAAATGGGGTTAACCGTGCCAAAAAAGAGCATACTTTCCTACAGTAATTAACCACTGTTGCAACTACCTTACAGACTAAGTAATACCCTCACTACACATCAAGTTGATCCTGTTTAAACCCCCACCCTTAAACAACCCAACAATCATTTGCCTAACTGAACCTCTTTAACTAGCCCACCTTTCAAAATGTCCATGCAAAAATCAGACCCCATGACCCAAAGTTTTCCAACCAAAGGTACATACCAACATCACAGCACCTCCCAACCCCACACCCCTGTCCCTCCCTATAGCTGGACTACCTGACCAGCAGGAAGACACAGCCAATGCATGGAACCCATACATAAAACTTACTGTTAGCAATGGGGTCTTTAGTTGTCAGTTGGTTTCACCCTGTTCCAGTAGGGACTCTCACTCTATCAGGATAAGGGAGATACCCAGCTCAGATAACCCCTGCTCACCCCTCTGGTAGCTTGGCATTAGCAGACAGGCTTATTTCAGAAGCAATGTGTAAAGCATTTGCACATAACACACAATAATACAGTGAAACACTACAAAAGGACACCACACCAGTTTTAGAAAATAGCCAATATTTATCTGTGTAAAACAAGACCAAAAAGAGAAAAATACAACATACAATAATAAAGATATGAATTTTGCAAGAATGAGTTAAAAATACAGCTCCGTGAAGTTGATAGCTCTGTCTGGGGCTATCACGGCGTTGTGAACAACAAATCCAACAGTTCAGGGCAGCGGTGGCGTCACGGACCAGATAAGATCCTTACAATGAGATCCGGAGTACGGTGGCGCTGGTGTAGCAGGTGTCAGTTACGGAGGTTGGTGCGGGGGTTGTCGGGATCTTGAAGTCACACACGATGGAGATCGAACTCCTGGCTGGTGATGAAGTCAGGAGGGCTGGCGTGGATGGCGTCGGGGCTGCGGTGCGAAGTGGGATGATGCGACGTGCGGTGCCCACAGGTCACGGTGCAGGCAACGACTTGGTGGCGGTATCCTGTGGTGTCGGTGGGACTAGGGCTGCGGTGTGAAGCAGGCTGGTGTGACGTGTGGTGTCTCCAGGTCATGGTGCAGGCAGCTCCTTCGGCGTTGCTGAAGTGCTGTTGTTGGTAGGCCCAAGACGGCGTTGTGGCGCAGGGCAGGCTTTGTGCAGCACCCACGGGTCATGGTGCAGACCTGTAGACAGATTGTTTTACAGATTGATGTACAGATCTGTTGACGACACTGGAGTCGATGGCGCTGGCGTCGGTGGAACGGGGCTGCAGTGCGGGACAGTGCTTCATGTACCTCACGTGCGGTGTCTACAGGCCACGGTGTAGGCAGCGGTGCCAGTGTCAGCATGGAGTATCATCATCAGGGATGCCAAGGCTGCGGTGTGAGCTAGGCGATACGGAGTGCGGGCCCACAGGTCAGACCAGGGTTGCGGTGCGATGCGTGGCATGGCTACATGTGGCGTCGTCAGGTCATGGTGCAGGCAGCGGCATTGTTGAGTTAGTGTCGGCTCCTCCCTCCCCACTCTAGCTCTGGAGACTCATCAGGATATGCAGGATACACCCCACCACACCTTTTTGTCATTTTCTAGAGGAAATTCACAACAGCCCAACTGTCAGTCTGATCTATATGTGGAATACACAAGCAGGCAAAGGCACAGAATGGTTTAAGCAAGAAAATGCCAACTTTCTAAAAATGGCATTTTGAAACTGCCAATCTAAAAACCAACTTTACCAAAAGATGTATTTTTAAATTGTGAGTTCAGAGACCCCAAACTCCACATCCCTCTCTGCTCCCAATGGGAAACTGCACTTAAAAGATATTTAAAGGCAGTCCCCATGTTAACCTATGAGAGAGATAGGCCTTGCAACATTGAAAACGAATTTGGCAGTATTTCACTGTCAGGACATGAAAAACACACCAGTACATGTCCTACCTTCTAAATATACTGCACCCTGCCCATGGGGCTACCTAGGGCCTACCTTAGGGGTGACTTACATATAGTAAAAAGGGAAGGTTTGGGCCTGGCACTTGCCAGGTCGAATTGGCAGTGCTGGACTGCAATCAGAGACACGGCAATGGCAGGCCTGAGACATGTTTAGAAGGCTACTCGTGGGTGGCACAACCAGTGCTGCATGCCCACTATTAGTATTTGATTTACAGGCCCTGGCACACATAGTGCACTAGGGACTTACCAGTAAATCAGATTTGCCAATCATGGATAAGCCAGTCACCAATACAATTTACATAGGGAGCACTTGCACTTTAGCACTGATCCGCAGTGGTAAAGTGTGCAGAAACAATAAACCAGCAAAAACAAATCAGAAAGAAATAGGAGGAAGAAGGCAAAAAGGGCCATTTCCAACACTTACCAAACTGTCACTTAGAAAAACCTCCCAGAGGGTTTTTCTGACCCACCAACGACCCCAAAACCTCTGCCCAAATAAGACCTCCTGTCTCGCAACTCAAGGAGATAAAGGTCCATACTCATAAAGGACAGATTGCATAATCCCTCAAAACGTATTTTTGCACGTCTCACTCTAATCATGCCTTTCTCCCTGCAAAACTTTCTCGGGAAGCCTTTCTCTGGGCCTCATCAATTGCTGCTTTCTTAAAAGGTCCTTGCCAAACTCTTCTCTGAATCAACTCAGCCCCTCAAGTAGAGGTCCTGGCTCTTGTTTTCCTTTATCTCCCTTTTCATGTTTTTAGGTAAAGCCAATCCTTTCAACATTAAATTGTTTTCAGCTAAGTGCACTACCAGCACATCCGGGCAGCCCCTCCCTTTAGACAGTTCTGCTAGCTTCAGCCACAACTGACCCCTTTGCATACCCTTCATTTCAGACCAGTGGACCTGAATCATATTGATATCAAATTTAGGCTGTATCCCAAATCACCTTTTCTCAGGATGTGTGTCCGCCCATTTAGAAGAGCAGTAGCCATAAATCCACACTGACAGTGCCAATGTGTATCAAGCAGTAACATAATCTAAAACAAAATCAACAAAGACTTCAAGCTATTAATCTACCAGACACTCTGGCCCCACAAATCTTCTGCAACAATTAAATTTCCACCTGCTCAAATTCTTGATGATGTCCTCAGAACAGACCGTAACACTAGCTTACATCACTTCACCAATACAAATTGAATGTGTTGCAAATTCATACACACAACAAGGGCGTCCAAAGTACTCTCAACAACTGGAAACTCAACAACAGTGATCTATTCACATGAACAAAAATACTACCTCCTCTATCCATACCAGCTCCCACTTAAACCTTCCACAAGGTCACTGGGCAAATCTCACAACTGGGTAGCTGGATAGCTGTACCAAATTAACAAAAACCTCCTGGTCAGTTTTTCCCTTGCAATGGTAAATCTCCACATTGTACTACTTGCCCCCACCTCTGCCCTCAGGAAAGCTGCTACTCCTTTTATCCCCAATAATTCCAACATTTTTAATGCCCCAAAAAACAACTATGACACAGCCAATGCAAAAAGCAAAACTTCTGAAGTATCAAAACAACACTAGTCAAAATCCCCACTAAACACCCAAGCAGACTAGCCTCCTCACCCTTCAGAGGCTGGAAGCCTCCCTAGACCGCCTCCCCAAAATTCCCTCTCCAGCTCTACTGCTGAATGTTCATATCCCCAGAACAACTTACCATAAAACACCACTCCAGCCTGCAACTGTAAAGCAAGACAATCTTTCAATAAGGCACTTTATAAAGGTCACCACATCACGTTGCTGTACCATTAAATGAGCACCTTCTATCCTGCATCATGCCCCAGAAGCTACAAACTCCAATCACCCAACTATGCCTGCCTGTATGCTCTCCTAGCTGAAGGCTTTCAACCAATGGAAATATCCTCACCAACCTACCCTCCACAGCTCCTCTGGCATTTCTATCCCTTGTAAATCCACCTCTGCTGCCAAGCCATGAAACCTCCTCCACTGGACTTTATATGATCAATGCATCTGCACTTACATTATTTGTACCTGATATATGCCTTGATGTGAATACACAAAACTAGTGCCTCCACCAAAGGGAAGAATTTCAAAAAGGCTATGCTGTTTTCCCATGTCCTCCACTGTTTTCGCCACCTTCCTGTGCACCATTTGCCGTGTCAAAACTGGCCATAACCCTTCAGCTGCATCTGAAATAAATTGTACAAACCACTTCACCTCATCATCCAAATTCTCCAACTTCAACTCATTAAATTGCCTCAAAAATGCCAACCACAGTCACAAATCCACCTCCACGTCTGATGATAATTGTCCTCTCTTCTGTGGTAGCAACTGTCTATCCAAAGATGCTGCCTGCAAAAGGTCCTGCCAGCTCACACTACCTGACAAGTAAAATTAAGGTGGCTTAGAAGAAATATGAATTGAACTTCCACTTTTTTCCTTGCCAACATGTCATCCTGCAAAACAATCATTGCTACCTTCTTCTCTTCAGGCAGTCTAACATCCATTATCACAGATTTTGTTTCAATGTCTCGAAACATTAATACAGTCACTGAGCCAACAGTTTTCTAAGCTGCCAATGGAAACTCAAACTCTGCCATTAAATACCAAGAAATGTCAAGGGCCTCACAACACAACTCTGCACTCTAAGACCCCACTATGAAGGTGATAATGCATCACCTGTTCACAACTTGAAACCTCAGTACGCCACTGTAAGAAAGGACTGATCTTTATTGAAAAAAGAAAGAAAATGTAAACACTCCATTGGCAATGCCTCATCTGCATAAAATTTACCCTGAAGCTACCAAGTAACTCATAGTCATCAGTGTGCGCAGGCAACAGTCAAAAGGAAGACTTTATATAATCGTGTAGTGAAGACACTGAGCCCAGCCTCCTTTACCAATGAAGTTGTGCCTTACATCAACACATAGTAAATCAATGAAAGTTCTTTAGATAAATAGTCACTAATAGACTATCCTCCGGCCATGACAGATGCTCTATCAATCTGAATCACCCTGTCTCTTCTTTTTTTTACTAATACTCCTATTGGGGACACATTCATTCTTTTTCAGTGGCCACTCTTCAAATGGCCTTTCTATTCTACCTTCCGCTACTCCTTCTACAATTTTTCCAAAAATAACTCTGGTTGATCTCACACCACTGGAAGATTCTCAGTCCACATCCTGCCCTGAGAATCTTTGTAACCCAACTTAACCCCCCCTGTAATCCTCAATCAACAAAATCACATCATTCCATTTGAGATAATGCTGTGACCAGAAGGCCAAAAACATAAACCATAACCAGAGTAAGAGCATTTCTCCATAAGCCTTGATCTTCTTTACCTGCCTGCATCTGTCCCAACTCCCCGGTGATGCGTGTACCCCCACTCTTTCCTGATCAAGACAGTGGATAACTACACTTGGGATATTCATGCTTAAATATTAAATATTCCTTGTTGCAAATGCCTTTATTAAAGGGCCAACAGGTTCCGAACTGTGTAGCCTGCCCTCTACCATCTCTGTTCACTCCTTCATGGATGGCCACCCCTGTAGGAGTCAGTAGACCAGTGGCAGCCAAGTTGCTGCATTTGTAATTGTCCAAGCTAAACCACGAAACATAATTCACACCTTGCATAGGCCATCCTTATATTTGGATAGCACCACACGGCACTTTAGGAACATTTCACAGTTCACAACTGGATACATTAAGAAAGCTGCTGTCCTGTTATCTATCTTAACTGGCATCTTAGTCTGTCTGGACAGCTCCAGTTCCTCTGCCTTAGATCCTTCCTTGGCCCGAACTCTCTGTAAAGTGGTTTAAAGAGATCAATGTACTCCCCCCTTCAAATTTTCTCCTTAGTTACCACCTTTAAGTGTTCTTCATTAAGCTTTGTCATAGTGATATGTGTCAATTACATATGCTTAACCTTTCACTCTCCTTCTTTTCTGCCCCTTGCTGCATTCTCTTATATCCCCTTCCAATCAAAGGTTTTGGTCTTCCTAGCCTTCTTGTTTTCATTTAACACAGTCATGCCCTTTGTTACAATCCCTTTATTTATTATGTACCTGCCTTTTTCCAGTTGACTTTCCCCATCATGAGTCGGATTCCTTCGTCCAGCACCAATACACATAATTAACCATTTTCTTCATGCACCAGCTTACATGGTTTTTACAATCAGGGTACACACTGCGGCCTGCCACTCTAGAATCAATGATTGTTCCTGGTTCCTCTTTTGTACACCAAAAGCCTCATGCCTATTTGCTCTGTTAAAACACTAACCTCCTCCTTTTGGGTAGACAGCCAGGGTTTCTGTCAACCCTTCTAACCTTACATCCACCAGTGTCATTCTTTTTGTGCCTCTCTCCCTTGAGGCTCACACTCTCCACAAAACAATCTAGCCAGCTTCCAAATTGACATCCTCGTCTTCATAATCCCAATCCGTACCATCTATCACTTTGTGTCCAATGTTAGCCATACTACACATTCCTGGCATCCACCATCTCAAAAGTGGAAAGATTCTGCAAGTGTTCGTCTCAACTTTTTCAGAGAGACTGTACTAATCCTACCCTTGCTCTGTCAGCTGTTGTCCACCACTGATACCAACCTGTATGCTCCAGGCATTTGGGCCAAAGCCATGCCTGTTCTGCTCTCACATGTTGGAGTAGATTTCTTCCTGCCTTGCTCAGAATCCTACTTTACTCAAAAGTGATGGTGCGCCATGAAAGCAACGTCCAGAAAAACACAAGGTGCTTCATTTTCAAGGAAATCCCTCTGCCCATGCATGGTAGTGTTGTGTAAACTAAGTTTTGGCTAAGCTCCACAAGGTTTGTTTTCACATCCACGGGTAATGGACTTAGTTCAATCCACTAACACTTGAATGTGAAAGACAGGTTATTGTTACCCCGCAGAACCCCACCAAATACATAGTACAAGTGGTGTCAATGTATTTAGGTTACCAACAGTCCCTAAAACAGGAATACCAGGTATACAGTGGTAATTGCACACAAACTAAAAACTGTTTATTTCAACCGGCTTGCCCTGTTGTTTACTACATTTAAAGCAACCACTCAGAATATAATTAAAACAGCACAAATGTATGTTGTGAACAATGAGGCTATAAAGAACATTTCTACATAATTAAAATGTCAACTAAAAACCTAACACTGAAAACCAGCTTCTATGCGCTACTCTATGAGAGCATGGAGTAGTACAACTTGCATCTAAAGTTTGTTAGGGTGAATCAGCACACTGTTTGCAGCAAATCACTGTAGTAGTAAAAAATCGGGGAGGCTGTGTTCCCTGCGAAAGGTAAACACACATCGCATCAGCTCCTCTCCACCTGGAATTGGCTTGATATATCAGCTTTCAGTAGAAAGTGCGATACAGCAGCATCTATGGCAGTCAAGATTGTTCCTGGCGGTATCTTGCACGATAATCTGTGGCAAAGGACATCTCCTGAGAAGTGGCCAAGTGTTGGGCCTTTTTTTACTGTATCTTACCTAAGATGGAAAGTTCAGCCATAACTTTAGGAATTTCTGGCATAACTTATGTGCTATTAGTCAAAGGCACATTCTTATAAACAAATACGTTAAAAATACATCAATTCAGACTATATTGTTTTGGCTTTTGTTCTTGTCTGACCTTGAAATAGAGATAACAGGGCACTTGTTTCAGACTGATGTTGCATCAGATGTCTCATCAATATCATTGAGTGACTTGACGTGTTCTTGGAAAGATAAGGACAGACCACATCTGCATCTAAATTAGATCTGTTGATGATTCTGTAAAAATGTAGAAAATGGAGAATCAGCCTGCTCAAGATGGTGCCAGGCCTTATGATCTTTATGCTATCACCTGAATGTATGTCTGAATTGTGGTGTCATATGTTCAGTGATATGCATAGGAATTTATCTAACTTATAGGGTAATTTATTCTATCAGAATCATAAGATATGGAATTCTATATATAAAATGAATTAAATGAAAAATAAGTATTCATGAATGTAACCTGTATAATATATAAAATACATAATAACTAATGTAGTAAGCTATGCATGAATATTCACTTAAGCCTTGCATGTTTCAAGCAAAGAAATATTAAACATTAAAATGTATGAAAAACATTATGAAAGACATTATCATAAAAGCATTATGGAGGTCATTATGACCCCGACGGTGAGTGTTAATGTGGCGCTATGACCGCCAGCAGGCTGGCGGTATATACCGCCACATTATAAGATTGGCAGGTTGGCTGCAGCTAACCCGCCACTTCTCCGCTCATACCGCCAAGGCGGTATGAGCCACTGGGCCGGAGATGTGTATATCCAGCCAGACGGCCGGCATAGTACCGACGGCGGTATTATGAGCCTGCCTACCACCGGGGTTTTTGTGGGGTTAGCAACGCCACGAAAAACCATGGCTGTAGGCCCTACCGGTGACAGGGAATTCCTTCCCTATCACTGGTAGGTGGCTCCCCCACCATCCCAACACTCACCCAGCCCTCCATCCAAGCACCCTCCGCCCCCGATCCTCACACACACACACACCCCACCCCCTCCGATCCTCAGACACATACCCCCACCCCTCCGATCCTCAGACACACACCCCATACATGCAGACACCCGCAGGCACGCACCACGCATACACCCAATCACTCACACTGCCATACACACATTCATACACACACTGGCATGCATGCATTCGTACACGCATACATCCAGACATGCTCACACACTTTCTTACAACGATCACACTGACACGCAGACACGCACTCACTTCACCATTCTTACACGTATTCACTCACACACATACAATCACACAAACAACACAACATTCACAGACGCATGTACACACTCACTCACACATACATGCACACACTCAGACACACACACAACACTCCCCACCCTGACACCCCCCCCCTCCCATGTCGGAAGCCCGGCTTACCTTAAGCGTAGAGGTATTCCCGCAGGGAACAGGAAGGGGCACTGTTACCCTCAGCAGGGCCCTGCCAGCAGAACACCACCAGGCTTTATGAATTGTCATAATACGGCTGGCGGTGTTCTACTGGTGTGGCGGTGGTAGCAGTGCCACCTTACCACCGTCCACCACCATGAACACTGCCGGATTTCCCCCCTTCTTTTGGCGGACGTCCGGCAGTGTTCATAATATGGCGGACGGATGGTAGCTTTCGTGGTGGTATTTTGGTGACCGTCACTGCAGCGGTAGGCAGTTTTTACCGCTGATGTCATAATGACCACCTATGTCTGTTAAGAGGGATGCGTGTTTGCGATTAAACAGATCAGACATGATGCTGAATATGCCAATTGAAAATAATGTGGCTTTTAAAAGAAATAGCAATAATAAGAAAAGAAAAAATCCTTGAAATTTTTCATCTTCATTGCACAGCCTCTGTGATAGATTTAGAAACCTGTGCATGTTTCTGGGCAAATCACAAGTTGTTCTTTAATTGTCATCTGAGGACATGTCATTGTCATCAGGTTCTCATGCAGCATTTTTGTTCAGCTGGATGCATGTACTCCATGTTACTGATTTCCTCGTCAGGTCAGGAGAAAGATGACAATAGCAACGCTACTGAGCTGTAGAATAGTGGGAAATCGTCCAAAAAGGACTGGGGAATAAAGAGTGAGAAAATGATTGTATGAGTCCAAACACTGTTTTAAATCCAGTCAGTAGACTAGATTCAATGTTCTTAAAAAGATGTACAATACCAGTTGTTGTTGAGGGATTAAATATTGTATCCATAATAACAGCAAGCAAAGTGTGTTGGGTATTATGTCCGTAACAGCCTCTGAATCTCCAAAGCAGTTCTGGCTGTTTGTAAGTTGTAAGTTTCCACTGTGGAAATCAAAGGGACTTCTTTCTTTAGTAATACAGCAACCAATTTGCTAATTACCTCAAAACATATGCCTTTCAAATAAATAGTAGGCCAAAGGACTTGAAAAAATAAATCTGTAATTAGATGTACTTGGCCAGATTTTGTTGGTTAACATTAACTAAGAACTAAGAACCATTGTACAATAGTTCATGAAGTGTGGGGATGGATGAAGTAGGAGTAACAAATAAAACACAACTTAACTCTGGTATCAAAGCACTACACATTCCAAGAGACAAAATTGTATCACACAGAAGAGAGTGACCTAGAGGATATATGCAGCTACAGGTGCTAATAAACACATGGTCATCTTCATTTGAACGCATGTAGGAAAAAGGAAACTTCCACAAATTATGTGATGTGCATTGTTTCGTACCAGCCTAAGAATGTATGACAAATGCGGACAAAAAAAGGGAATTACGACCCTGGTGGAAACCGGCAACTAAGACAGCCACTTTAACACACCACCCGCCACGGCGGTACAGACAAACAGCGCGGCGGACACCGCCAACAGACAGGCGGGAGACAATGTACCGCCCACACTATCACAACACACCAATCCGCCACCTTTTCCGGGGCGGATTCACAGTGGATAAAAACACGGCAGAAACAGCTTTTGCTATGGGAAAACGCTCACCTCAACACATCCCACGAGGAACGAGGACACCATGGAGCCGGAACTACAAATACTCCCTGCCCTTGTATTCCTGCTCATCTACGACCAACAGCGACGTAGGCGCAGAAGATACCAGTGAGTACTGCACCTACGACACAGGGGAGGGGGGAGGCAAAAGTTAGGGGGACACCCACCAAACACCCCCATCCCCACCCTCGCATTAGACAACCTACACACCAATGCAGTCACAAAAATCACAGTAACAACCCACAATCCCCCCGGAAGAATGCAAAGACAAAGCGAATTGCGGTCAAACTTTGTATTGTGCCAATATACTACTCATACAAAAATATACTGATATATATCACGAAATCTGTCAAAATTAAATATACAATACAAGAAGTAGTGCGGATATGTACACAACAATGTCCGTGCACAAACAGTCCAAAAATGCATGGGCGAGGCCCACAATAGATACCTACCAAAATCCGAGAGAACACTGCCGGGGCATCAGATAGAAACAATACAGGCACCTCAGGGGGAAGGGAAGGGGGGCACCTCAGCCAGATGAATGCGAAGCCAGATCCACGATGGGGCTACATGCCCATGTATGCCATCCAGGGGAGTGCAAAGCCACAGTCTTTCAAGTCTCTACAGTGGGTGGCTTG
The DNA here is from genome assembly GCF_031143425.1 of Pleurodeles waltl. Classification (NCBI taxonomy): domain Eukaryota; kingdom Metazoa; phylum Chordata; class Amphibia; order Caudata; family Salamandridae; genus Pleurodeles; species Pleurodeles waltl. The sequence continues at coordinate 665,122,633 of NC_090445.1, read as the reverse complement.
CCCACTGTACCATCCTGGGGAGTGCTACGCCACAGTCTCACAAGTCTATAAAGTGGGTGGGTTGCCCACTGTTCAATCCTGGGGAGTGCAAAGCCACAGTCTCTCAAGTCTATACAGTGGGTGGCTTGTCCACTGATCAATCCTGGGGAGTGCAAAGCCACAGTCTCTCAAGTCTATACAGTGGGTGGTCTGCCCACTGAGCCATCCTGGGGAGTGCAAAGACACATCTTCGCAAGTAGATGCAGTTCTCTACTGGTACTGGGTGGGACTGGTGCCCAGACTGGATGAGTCTCCCCGTGAAAGTTCATGTCCTGTCACTGTCCCAGCTGCACATGGGAGAATGATGCCTGATGTGCCGGACTATTCATACCCATACGGTCTTTGCCCTGTTCAGCAGTCTTCACCATGGCTGTCTTTGCTCTGTTCAGCGGTCTTCACCATTGCTGTCTTTGCTCTGTTCAGCGGTCTTCACCATGGCAGTCTTTGCTCTGTTCAGCGGTCTTCACCATGGCAGTCTTTGGCCTGTTCAGCGGTGCTTTGCCATGGCAGTCTTTGCCCTGTTCAGCGGTCTTCACCATGGCGGTCTTTGCTCTGTTCAGCGGTCTTCACCATGGCGGTCTTTGCTCTGTTCAGCGGTCTTCACCATGGCAGTCTTTGCTCTGTTCAGCGGTCTTCACCATGGCAGTCTTTGCTCTGTTCAGCGGTCTTCACCATGGCAGTCTTTGGCCTGTTCAGCGGTGCTTTGCCATGGCGGTCTTTGCCCTGTTCAGCGGTCTTCACCATGGCGGTCTTTGCTCTGTTCAGTGGTCTTCACCATGGCGGTCTTTGCTCTGTTCAGTGGTCTTCACCATGGCAGTCTTTGGCCTGTTCAGCGGTGCTTTGCCATGGCAGTTCTGGTACGGACATTGGTGTGTGGCATGACGAACTCCACACTGGACATTGGTGTGTGGCATGACAAACTCCAGACTGGACATTGGTGTGTGGTATGACGAACTCCACACTGGACATTGGTGTGTGGCATGACGGTCTCCACACTGGACATTGGTGTGTGGCATGACGAACTCCACACTGGACGTTGGTGTGTGGCTTGACGTTCCATCATTGCCCAGCGAGGCTGTGGGATCCTGGACCCTCCTGGGCTGTGACTCTGGCGGTGGCGGTGGTCTCTGGACCAGTAACGATACTTGAGCCCTCCTGGGCTGTGACTCTGGCGGTGGTCTCTGAACCAGTAACGATACTTGAGCCCTCCTGGGCTGTGACTCTGGCGGTGGTCTCTGGACCAGTAACGATACTTGGGCCCTCCTGGGCTGTGACTCTGGCGGTGGTCTCTGGACCAGTGACGATACTTGGGCCCTCCTGGGCAATGACTCCGGCGGTGGTCTCTGGACCAGTGACGATACTTGGGCCCTCCTGGGCAATGACTCCGGCGGTGTTCTCCTGACCAGTGACGATACTTGGGCCCTCCTGGGCTGTGACTCTGGCGGTGGTCTCTGGACCAGTGATGATACTTGGGCCCTCCTGGGCAATGACTCCAGCGGTGGTCTCCTGACCAGTGACGATACTTGGGCCCTCCTGGGCTGTGACTCTGGCGGTGGTCTCTGGACCAGTAACGACGGTGCTGGCAGTTGTGTCAGGACCGCCGGAAATGATGGCGCACTTCTCCGCCGCGACACTCATAACAGGTTGGGGAGACTTCCTCAGGACCTTCCCCACCTTCTTTGGAGTTACAGCTGACTCACCAATCGCCTTGGATCCCATTTCACTTTTTGTCCCACCAGGAGTCTTGACACGGTCCTGTCGTCCACTCTCCAATTTCAGAGCCTTTACAGGGGGTGGGCTGACAGTGCCTTGGCTCCGGGTCCTACTGCCTGCCCTGGTGGACGGGGCACTCCAAAAACCTGGAACACGCACCACTGGTACTGGAGGCTTTTTGGCTGAGGCGCTACGACGGGACTGATGAATTGGAGGGGGGGGGGCAAAAAGGTCAATTTGACATAGGGACAGTTTCTGACGTACACTGGGATGGGTAGCTGGAGGGGCTCTGGGAGTGGAGGAAGAGGAGGTGGTTGTAGGAGGTGTCACTTTAGCTGTTTTGGGTGCAGGTGCAGGTACTGGAGGCTGTTGTGAGGTGGATAGATGTTGGGTGAGTGATTGCCGGCGTTTGGGTACTTTGGGAGGGGGCGTCACAGACACACTGTGCAGGTGAGCGGCTTGTGGTGCTGGGTGTCCTGGTGCGAGTCCTAGTGCCTGTAGATCTGGTGCATGCAGGTGTGTGTGTAGACGACACTGGGAGGGAGGAGGGAGAAGAGGAGGAGGGGGGCACAGTGGAGACAGTGGATGTTGCTGTATCTGTATGGGTCTGATGCTTGTGTGAGTGCCTGTGGTGTGTGTGGTGCCTATGTTTGCTTGAGCTACTTGTGTGTGTTGACTTGTGTGCATGCTGGTCTGTAGGTGTGCTTGGGATGGGCTGGGGTACAGGGGATTGGGTCTGGGTGGAGGAAGTTGGAGGGGGGAGGCTGGACACAGGGACAATGGCTGCCATCAGTGCTGAGGCCAGAGATTGCAGGGTTCGCTGAAGGACAGCCTGACCAGAATGAATCCCTTCCAGGAATGTATTACCGTGTTTCAACTCTCGTTCTACACCCTGGATGGCATTCACAATGGTAGACTGCCCAACAGTGAGTGACCTGAGGAGGTCAATGGCCTCCTCACTGAGGGCAGCAGGGGTGACTGGGGCAGGGCCTGAGGTGCCTGGGGCGAAGGTGATGCCCACCCTCCTGGGTGAGCGGGCATGGGGTGAACGCTGAGGGGATGCTGGGAGGGCGGTGCTGGTAGGGGAGGGGGCGGCTGTACCTGTAGAAGTGGGGCGCACAGATGGTGCCGCCACCACAGGAGAGCTCCCATTGGCAGACGAGTCCGTGTCGCTGGTTGGTGATCCTGTGGGCGACGTGAAGCTCCCCTCGCCCTCCGTCCCACTGGTGAATTCAGAGTCTGGGGTGTGGCCCTCCATGGCCATGTGGGATGCAGCTCCCTCGTGCTCCGGTGCCACTGTACCTCCGCCTGTTGATGCTGATGTACAGAAGTACAGGGGGAGCAGAAAAAGGGGGGGAGACAGAAGAAAGAGAGTTTTATTTGCTTTGCATTATAATAATGAAACTGTATCTGCTGTGTATATTGCAGTGGAGAATCATTTTGGTATGTTTTCATTTCATTGCTGTGTTGTGCTTTCAACATGCTAATCCCATTTTAGGAACCTTGCGTAGTGAAATAATAAATGTCATCTTTGGACTAAGAAGTGCATTCTAGAGATTTTTTTGTCAGTGTATGAGTTTGTCAGCTCGGTCATTAGTGAAAAGCAAAACACATGTCAACATTGTACCCCTGCACTCATAAGGGTGACTCAGACATTATTGGAGTGGGAACTGAGGGATTAACCTTCTGTAATGCAAATACCAGGACTTGAAGTTCTGCATGTTGCTCAGTGCTGTCGCCAAAGATCTTAATGTGGGTGAGCTGCGGACAGAATTCACCATCTTTCACTACACCTTGCACTGCTGTACAGGCTGTGGAATACTTACATCTTGTTCCTACCACTGGTTGGGCAGAGCCATCCGTACAGAACAGGACACACTCCTAGAAGACTTAATGGGTATAGCTTGTGAAGTTGGAGCAACATTTTGTTCATATTGGAGGAAGTCCTGTGTACAAAGAGTGGGATCATACTGAAAATTGATATCACTGCACTCAAAGGAGAGGCACCCACCTTGGGGGTACAGTGTGAGCACAATGAATGCTTGCTTTAGTGTCTACCTCTAGTGCCAGTACAGGAAAAAACACACTCATGGGTTTTCCCTGCACCAAAGGGCACTCTTTCAAAACAGCTGTCTGCACAGCTGCAAGAACTTTTTCAAAGAGCCTTTTAAGCTATTGGAATGGTTATATGTTGAAACCACGAGTGCTTCAAGCACCCACGGCTCAACAACGAGTTCGGAACAACAAACTTTGTTGGTATCACTAATACCTTTACCACGAATGCCTTTACAACGATTTTTCGTTGTAAAGGCATTCCTCGTAAAGGCATTAGTGAACAGCATGCACAGTTTCAGCATGCTTGCCCCCTAGCTCCCCACCCCTAGAAATTACCGTGACCTCCCCACCCCTACAACCACCCCAACCCCACCCCCAAAATTACCATAACCCCAACCCCCACCCCTAAAACCTAAAGCATCCCAACCCCAACCCATCATCTTAAACCTAAACCCTGACCCCCCTCCTACCCCTAAACCCTAATCACCCCAAGCCCCCCACCTCACCCCCAAAAACTAAAAATACCCTGAGTCCCCACCCTGCCCCTAAAACCTAAAGCACCCCAACCCACCCCTAAAACCTAAACCCTGATGTGCAGAGCATGCAAGATATAAGTGTGCTTGTTCGTCCAATGTTTTGCTTAAAATGTGGAATAAATCAAGTCATACATAGGTTTCTCTAGCTCAGCCTAGTGATGCAGGTAGGTATGTCCAAGGTTAAGGAATTCATCAGGGATTGCAACTTCTTCAGTGTATCAGGAGGCTGAAAGGTAGCACACTTCTGCAGGAAATCAAAAGTCAAACGCTTGCCTTCATTGGAATGCTCATATCCGAGGAAGATTACCATAGGATAGGCAATCTTTCATAGTTTAATGTTGATTTTGTAACCATGTGATGTCAATAATGTTACAATTCTATCCACTCTAGTTAGGCGTATATCTAAATCATCATCAGTAAGATAGATATCATCAATGTATGATAGTACCTTGCGATCTGGTTGTAAGTTCTTCATGATTTGCACTGAGAATAAGCCAGGACTGTTCTTCTAGCCCATAGGCAAGTGTAGGAACAGAACTGCACACCAAGTTCATCATTAAACCTGTGCTGTGCACTTTTTGCACTGTGTATGTTCGCATATAAGATTTCAAATTCTTACAGTCTAAAACTATCCTATATTATCCATTATGTTTGGAGACAGGAAATATGCATTGGCGAAAGACAAGGTGCTATCATGCCCTGATATTGCAATTGATTTAATATTGCTTTGATACCACGTCTTGCTTCTGGCTTTAAAGAATATTAATGATAAGCAATTCCGAGCCACACACATGGCTGGGATCCGATGTGCACAGCAAAAATAAAATATTTACAATTTTATCCAATTGATTGTAAAATTGTCAAAGTAATAATGTCAAACATGAAATGTTTAAAATACACACAAATTCCAAGTATACAAAAAATACACATCTTATTACATTGACAAGTCAATGATTGAGATATCCACTGACAACAATGACATAAGTTTCTTCAATTGTGAACAAACTGGGTTTCCCAATGCATTTCAGGACAGCCTGTCTGTCCCTTCTTCAGGAGAAACGTGGCCTCATTAAAAAATCTACAAAGAAAGAAACCAAAACAGGGGCAAAGAGGATGAAGACACAAAAGCAAAAGTAGACTAAACAAAATAAAAACTCCAGAAGACAAAAAAACAGCTGTTAATACGAAAATTGGCTATCAGCGCAGTGATCACCGTTAGCCCATGCTTTACCCAAAAGCTCTATTCTAAACCAGTGTTATGCTTCGGCTGACAGTGCTAATGAAAACAGTGTGTGTAATAAACACAGTCCCATGATCCCTGCAAGTGCACAACACGTTGAAATGTCAACAAGACACCCCCGAGTGACCATGCATAATATAATGTGCAACTCTGGACAGATTGTGAAAAACCTATAGGAGGTCCAAATGTCTCAATAAGGTGAGACATGTAGATTCAAAACTGCAAATGTGCTAAGATCAGCTTAAAGGGTATTAAGCCTGCTCTTGGGAATATCACAGGGAATAGAATGTTTATCCCACCCTCCTTATGTTTTGCATAAGGCCGGAGCTTGTCTTACAGCCCATTCACTGGTGTAAATTTCCCTGATGTCTTAAGGTACTATGGGCCAGATGTACCAAAGGGTTTTACCCATTCTGTGTCTATGGGAAAATGTGTTTGGACATATGGCCCTATGGGAGAAAGCTGTTCTTATTACTTCCTCCCCCAGGGAGCTTCCTAATAAAAGCTGGAGGCCAGTCATCTTCAGCTAATACGATGTCATAATTTTCAGATAAATGTGGCCATAAGACTGTGATAATCTGTGGTATACTCCCTTCAATTTGTATTTCTCAATTATAATACCTATCAGGAGTATTCAAATGCTTATCTGTTGTCTCAGCTCATATGAACTCATCAGTTGGATTTGCCACTAGAAACCTCTGAAGTGACTGATGAACTATAATGACCTCTGTTATAGTGTCTAGAAGCATTGCCAACCAAGTCTTGTTTTGCAGGACAATTTGTAGTTGTATAATCCTGTGTTTTACCAAACTCTCCTACGCCCTTCTTAACTGAAGTCTTAAAGTCCAATCCTTGCTCTTCCCTCTTCACGCTGACTTCAGCCTCGACTCCTGTTTCACATTTCCTGCTATACGGTTCCTTTCTTCAGTACTCGGATCTACTCCTTCTCTCTGCTTGTTTAAGTCAGTGTCCTGAAAAGAATGTAGAGAGCAGATATCAGAATACAGATACCGTTCCTTTTTTAATTTTATTGCAGTCCTTTAAATTATAACCACCACTACTCCTGAGATGTAAGAGATCCAGTTAGTCTTTGCTCTGTCTCTCTCTCTCTCTCTCTCTCTCTTTCTCTCTCTCTCTCTCTCTGTTTCTTCCTACATTCCATTGCAGATTTCTCTATAACCAAACCCTCAATGTCACTTATAGCTTTTAAATGTGGCTTAACGGTACGTGTACCTAAGGTACCAAGACCCAGAGAGGTATAAACCTCCACAATTATTTTGGCAGTTCCTGCTAACGATCTGGGACTGGAACTGCTTCCAATCTCTGGCATATGTCCAGAAATGAAGCTTCCCCCTTAATGGTGCTTTGGATGATAGAGGAAACTGTAGAAAAGTTCCATATTAACTTCATTCCTAAGTCCAGAGGTCGTGCAACTCCCTGCTCATTCTGCATTTCTTTCGCTACCTCAGGGAGAGCTGCCAATGAAGGCATGTCATGTTTGCTGGTATAAATGCATGAACTATGCTTCTGCAGGTTCCCTCTTCGGGTGGCACGATCCCAAGAAGAAGACACCTAGGCCCTCAATTCCGCTTAGCGCCACCCTGACGGCCACCAACTTACCGCCGCCGGGGCAGATATCCGTTCACCATATTATGACACACACACCAATCCGACAGAATACAGCCACATACACAAATCCGCCAGTCCAAAGGTCAGTGCTAAAGTGGCGGTATCAAAACCCACACTGTTACGCCAACACAACAACACCCACCACATTATGACCCACGAATCACTACGGCAGACATTTAACGGTGGTAAACCATTCGCGGTACATACTTCTGCACTCACTATGGACACCCACAGACAAAACAACTCTACATTGGCCAATTGAAACAACACACACCTGACACCCATACACACACCACACCCACACACCCACACCACTATAAAACACACACACACATTACCCACAATCCTTTACGATTACAAATCATTTCCACCAGAGAGACACCAAGACCACTGAGACAACTAGAGCCACACACCACTCACACCCATACACCACTCACGCACTCCACATCACACACCCCAACACATTACTCAACACACCCTCACCCACACACCTCACAGAACACACATGGCACCACAAAGACACCCCATTTCACAGAGGAGGATCAAAGGGTCATGGTGGAGGAAATTGTCAGGGTAGAGCCACAGCAATTTGGAGCAAAGGTGCAGCAAATATCTATAGCTAGGAAGATGGCACTATGGCGGAGAATCATGGACAGGGTCAACGCCATGGGACAGCACACCAGAACAAGAGATGACATCAGAAAGAGGTGGAATGACCTACGGGGGAAGGTACATTCCATAACAGCAAAACATCAGCTCGCTATACAGAGGACTGGCGGTGGACCCCGCCCCCTCCCCCACAAGTCACAGCATGGGAGGACCAAGTCTTGGCAATACTGCATCCTGAGGGCCTGGCTGGAGTCGGAGGAGGATTGGACTCTGGTAAGTCAACTCTCTACCATTATCACCCCCCTATCTGCATGACATCACATACCCGCACTCCCATCACTCCACTCCATCCCACACACTCCACCATCACATCTTACTAATCCCAATGCCAAGCCCTGCATGCTGTACCAATGCATAGGCACCCCTCACAGCCCTGCATGGGCACCCATCACTCAAGCCTGCACAGCATAGAGAACTAACAATCCCACCATACAATAACAATCAAAAGTGAAAGCAGGCAGGGCAAAACCAATCATAGAGGGGAACCCAGGGATGTACAATATGTCATACACATCAACCATAACACATCATTTACTTCCCCACAGGTACCCCAGCCAATGTCACCGGAGAGGAGGTGCCAGCACTATCCAGTCCCCTAACTGAAGAGGCCCCTGGACTTCAGGATCTGGACGACCTACCTGGCCCATCAGGGACCACTGGACAGCCGGTTACCCAAGCCCAGTCATAGTCCACCACAGAGCCTCCCTCTTCAGGAAACACCACCACAGCACCCACCCATCGTACCCACACCTCTGTCCCCAGGACACGTCAATCAGCAGGGCGTCCACCTGTACAGGGACCCCAGGTCACACCTCGCACACAAGACAATCAGGTACCTGGGGTTAGTGGCAGTGGCCACACGGTTCATGGGACAGAGGCACAGGCCAACAGGGAAACTGGGAGGAGTGATGTGTGCCAGGGGGAGGACAGGCCCAGGGAACCAACTCTCCAGGAGACACTCTCCGAGATTCTGGGAGCCTACCAACATTCCCAGGACACAATGGGCCAGATCCTGGACAATGTGCAGGAGAACAGGCGGCTGCAGGAGGGACAGTACCAGGGGATCAAGGAGGACTTGCAGGCCATCAACAACACCCTGATCTCCATTGCAGGGGTGCTGGCAGACATGGCCAACATTATGAGGAAGGCAGTCTCACACCAGCGGGTCCCTGCCACTAGCCAGTGATCTGAACAGCCATCCACTTCCTCTGCCGCTAGTGGCCAGGAGGCCCCACCACAGGACTTACAGGCCACCAGCACCCCTCCCCCTGCAGAAGGTGAACCACCCTGCAAACGTTCCCTACGATCGAGACAGAAGCCAGAGAGACTTGCCAAGACCCCACCAGGAAATGAGACTCTCCTGATTGTCCTCCTTGTGTCCTACTCAGTCACTCTGTCCACCTTGAACTGCGATTGCTCCACTTCCTATGCCCCTTGGACAATGCACCTGTGCTACAAACAGACTGGAGCAATACTCTGGTCTTTCCTCTATCATCACCCCATCCCATTGCACTTTTCCCCTATATGTTAGCACTTCAATAAACACCCTTTGACTAAAATCGATTTCGAGTATGTCATGTATATCAAATAAGAATTGTTTGAAACAGGTACAACCATTGTAAATGAACTGTACATAGAATGAGCATAGATTTAATGACCTGTAGCTGGCTGTAGTGATCACACCAGGAGTATTTGTCATATCACCAACATCTGCAAAATGAATATCCAGAGGGAACAGTAAGTGGGCATTGAATTGGGAATTACCAGAATGCCAATGCCACACAGAATACAACCAAAGTCATTGAAATGTAAAGTTACACTGTCTTACCTGTGTGTCATTGGAAGTACTGACGGATCACAGATGTTCTGTTGTCCTCAACTTCATCCTCTGCCTCCTCACCCTCACTGTCCACTGGGTCCACTGCTGCCACAGGGGCATCTCCAGTCTCCTCCTCCTGCAGAAAAGGGACATGTCATCTGAGGGCCAGGTTGTGCAACATGCAGCATACCACCACTATCTGGCAGACCTTCTTGGGTGAGTAGCACAGGGATCCACCTGTTAGATGGAGGCACCGAAACCTAGCCTTCAGGAGGCCAAAGGTTCTCTCAATTATCCTTCTGGTTCGCCCATCTGCCTCATTATAACGTTCTTCTGCCCTTGTCCTGGCATTCCTCAAAGGGGTCAGCAGCCATGATAGGTTTGGTTACCACAGTCACCTGTAATTATTGAGGGACAACATTTAGCCACACACTATCCTATATGGCCCACACTATACCCATACACCAAATATACTGGGTGGGAATCAGGGCTCACCTATAAGCCACGGCCCGTGCTTCTGTAGTTGGGCCACCACATTTGGGATGTTGCTATTCCTTAGGACAAAAGCATCATGTAACGACCCAGGATACTTAGCATTGCCGTGGGAGATGTATTGGTCCCCCAAGCACACCATATGCACATTCATGGAGTAGAAACTCTTATGATTCCTGAACACCTGTTCATTCTGGCGGGGGAGACAAATGCAATATGTGTTCCATCAGTCGCCCCAATTATATTGGGGATATATGCCATTGCATCAAACTCTGCCTTCACAGTGGCCAAATCCTCAACCTGGGGGAATGCAATGTAGCTGCACATGTGTTTTATCAGGGCAGACAACACTCTTGTCAGCACTATTGAGAGCATTGGCTGTGACATTCCTGCTGCCAAGCCCACTGTCGCTTGGAAAGAACCAGTTGCCAGGAAATGGAGTACTGATAGCACTTGAACAAGAGGGTGGATCCCAGTGGGGTGACGGATAGCAGATATCAGGTCAGGCTACAATTGGGCACACAGCTCTGTGATTGTGGCCCTGTCCAGACTATAGGTGAGTATTATGTGCCTGTCCTCCAGTGTAGCCAAGTTCACTAGAGGTCTGTACACTGGGTATGTCTTCATCTATTATTAATCCGCAGCGGTAGGAATCTATGAGGAGCCTGTCACAAACTGAACAATGGAGCCAAAACAGTAGTTTGCATTGTGTGAACATGTAATGAGTCAGGGTGATTTGTCCAGTATGTGCCTATTTCTCCTGTGATGCAGCATTATTCCATAGGGTCCCCGCCCCCCGACATGGCGTTCGCCTGTCCTGTGTGGAGGGACAGGTGGAAGTGAGGTCATTGCGCTGACGTTGTGCGCCGTGGCGGGAGGTGGTCGGGAACCACCGTGCAACTCCTCATTGGTTAATATTGGGCGCTATGGGTTACAGTGGCCAATGGTGATCTACGCCGGCGGTGACAGTATGCACCGCCACGGACGTGACCGCCATTTTCTAGCATATTCCTCACTTGTTACCTGACCTTCCATAGGAGAGGACCTACACCGCATGTGCTGCTGTGACCTGTGTCTGAAACCTACCATGCCCCGTGTGACCGACGAAAGGGCCCCAGTCTTCTCTTCGGGGTAGTTGGAGCGACTGGTGGATGGGGTCCTACCCCAGTACGGACAGCAGTATGGGCCTCCAGACCAACAGGTGAGTACACTGTGGGCACGATGCATGTGGCATGGATGCATGGAGATGTGTGTGAAGGCATTGTGTAAGAGGGGATTATCTGTTGGTGTTGTACATGTTGTGAGCTGGGCTATGTCTGTGCCAATGTTGATGGAAAGGGGTATGGTGGGCCATGTGTGTGACAGGCTGGACTGCCCTGAGTGAGGAGGCTATTGACCTACTGAGATCCATTTCTGTAGGGCAATCAACCATTGTGAATGCCATCCAGGGGGTGGGAGCCCAGATGCAACAGACTAATGCATTCCTGGAGGGCATTCACACTAGATTGGCGGCCCAACAGAGATCGATTCAGGCTCTCGCCTCCTCTCTGATAGCAGCCATTGTCCCTGTTTCTACAGTCCCCCTCCAACTTCCACTTCCCAGTCCCAGTCTCCTCAACCCCAACCTATCCCAAGCAAACAGCCATACGAACATGCACACAGGACAACACCCAAGAGTGTCACGGGCAAACACAAGCACCACACTTCATCTCACAGGCACTCACTCAAATATCATCCAGTTGCAGACACAACAACATCCACTATTTCCACTATCTTCCCCTCTTCATCCTCCTCCACCTCCCACCCAGTTACATCCACACTCACACCTGCATGCACTACATCATCATCCACTGCCTGCATCATCACCACACCAAGCACAACACACACCTCACTGGCAGACACCTCCACAACAGCCATGTACACGTCCCCAGTGACCTCTCCCCTCGTGTCTGTCCCCCCCTCCTAAGGTACACAAACGCAAACACTCAGACACCCAACAGCCATCCTCCTCACAACAGCATACAGCCCATGCACCTGCACCCAAATCCAGCAGACAAACACCTTCAACAACCACTCTCTCATCCTCCACTCCCATTACTTCTCCCTCTTCCCGCCACAATGTCCCTAAAAAGCTTTTCCTTTCCACCATTGACCTCTTCCCTACCCCTCCTCCCCCATCCTGCACGCATGGCCAGGGTATCAAGAACCCAGCCAAGCACCTCAGCCACACAGCCCACGGGCCCACTTCCATCTGCACCTACTCATGGTGGATAGGATCCCAGGCCACAAATCCTGAAGGGGGAGGAGCCTGCACCAGCCAGCGGAAAGGGGAAGGAGCCTGCAACAGTCAGCAGAAAGGGGAAGGAGCCTGCAACAGCCAGCAGAAAGGGGAAGGAGCCTGCACCAGCAAGCAAGAAGAGGAAGGAGCCTGCACCAGCAAGCAAGAAGGGAAAGAAGCCTGCACCAGCAGCTGTCACAGAGACCCCACCACCAACCATGGTTTGCAGTCATCAGTGAGTGCAGGGGCTGAGTAGGAGCCTCCCACTACCTCCATCACCACCACAGTGCAGCCATCGCAGGGTGCAGGGGCTGAGTAGGAGCCTCCCACTACCTCCACCACCACCACAGTGCAGGCATTGCAGGGTGCAGGGGCTGAGCAGGAGCCTCCCACTACCTCCACCACCACTACAGTACAGGCATCGCAGGGTGCAGGAGCTGAGCAGGAGCCTCCCACTACCACCACCACAGTGCAGCCGTCACTGCCGGCAGACGCAATGTAACCCAGCCTCCATGGGCTGCTGTGCGGCCTGTCCCCTCCAGAACCAGTGGGGTAGTCACCCACCCGAGAGACTGCGGCCTTGCACTGCCCAGGACGAAGCACAGGGCATGTTGCCCCCTATAGAACCAGTGGGGATGACACCCACCCGAGAGACTGTGGCCTCGCACTCCCCAGGACCAAGCACAAAGCATGTTGCCCCCTCCAGAACCAGTGGGCAAGTCACCTACTCGAGAGACTGTGGCCTTGCACTCCCCAGGACCAAGCACAGGGCATATTGCCCACCCCCCAAACCAGCGGGCAAGTCACCCACTCGAGAGGCTGTGACCTTGCACTCCCCAGGACCAAGCACAGGGCATGTTGCCCCCTCCAGAACCAGCAGGCAACTCACCCACTCGAGAGACTGTGACCTTGCACTCCCCAGGACCAAGCACAGGGCATGTTGCCCCCTCCAGAATCAGTGGGGATGACACCCACCTGAGAGACTGTGGCCTTGCACTCCCCAGGACCAAGCAGAGGGCATGTTGCCCCCTCCAGAACCAGTGGGGATGACACCCACCCGAGAGACTGTGGCTTGCACTCCCCAGGACCAAGCACAGGGCATGTTGCCCCCTCCAGAACCAGTAGGAATGACACCAACTCGAGAGACTGTGGCCTTGTACTCCCCAGGACCAAGCACAGGGCATGTTGCCCCCTCCAGAACCAGTGGGCAAGTCACCCACTTGGGAGACTGTGGCCTTTCACTCCTCAGGACCAAGCACAGGGCATGTTGCCCCCTTCAGAACCAGTGGTCTTGTTTCCGCATTCGGATGAGGTGCCCCCCTCCCCCTGAGGTGCCTGCCTATTTGCCAACTGATGTCCCTGCAGTGTTCTCTCCGTATTGATGCAGGTAACAAGTGGGGCCTTGGTCTTTGCCCTGTGGCCATGTGGCCCACACGAACTGAGGACTGGGCAGTGTCCCTTTTTTGAACATTTGTACATATCTGTTGCATTAGCAAAATTATTATTTATACTGTGTTGATCTTATTACAATCACTTTAGTCAATTCCTGTTGTGCTTGCATTATTCAGCCGATTTACAGTGATTAACTTGTTTTCTTGGGCAGCTGGTTGTGTATATGGGGTGTGTGTGTGTGTGTATGGTGTGTGTGTCTGGGGTGTGTACGGTGCGTGTGTGTGTGTCCCTCTCGTTTTCCTCCCCCCATCCCTTGTGCTCTAGGCAGCTGTACTCACCGTTGTCGTCTTCGCCAGCGCTGGTGTTCATGGTGGAGCAGGACATAGAATATCACGGGAACACTTGCAGTTCTGGATCCATGGTGGTGAGGTTCTTCCCTGAGTCTCCAATGGTGAGTCCTTTCACTTCTGTGCAGTGTTTCCGCCAGGCTTTTGATGTCGTCGGTACCTCCCTGGAAAAAGTGGCGGATTGTCTTGTCATAATATGGTGGCCGGAACTTTGACTTCCGTTTGGCTGTAGGCAGCTACCGCTGTGGTGGCTGTTGTTTCCGCCCTGGCGGTCGGTGTGGTACATTGGCTGTCTTTTGGAGATCTTCCCGCCATGGTCATAATTTGGCAGTAGTTACCACCAGCCTGTTGGCGGTTTTACCGCCACTTCATCACCAACGGTCAGGGTTGTGATGAGGGCTATAGTCTGTATTCTATGTTTGTCTTGAGTGTCATGTGTGGATAGACCGCTTCCAACTGGTTGGTCTTGTGAGCAATCATGAAGGCAATATTTTCATGCTTCATGGGTATTTTTTCCATGATAGCATTTATAGTCTGTGGGCTAATGGATTGTACCTTTCCCTGAACTAATGGTCCCTCTGAAAGAGCAGATCTAGAGTTTATGGTATGTAGTACAAACTGTACAAGACTCTTGATTAAGGTGACTGTTTAATTCAAAATCCATACAACATCAGCGAGTGCTAACATATCTGACCATGGAACAGGTGTGTAACCAGCTAGTACTGGCCATATTGCTCAAGGGTCCCAGACAGATATTCCTGTGTGTGTGTGTGTGTGTGTGTGTGTGTGTGTGTGTGTGTGGTAAGTGGCCAGCAAACCAGTTATTATGTTCCTGGTAAGTCTAATTGATTTTCAGATCTTTGGAAGCCCTAGTGTGCAGGGGGTGGTGCACCTTTATAAGGCCGAAACTGCACAGAGCCAGCGTCAATAGCCTCAAAATCCACCCATGACTAAAACGTCTCAAAGGCATATGCTGCATGAGCAGCTATTTCAAAAGTAACTGTCCCCCCGAAACACCTCACAGCTTGAAATGCTGAGTAACTGTTTCCTGTTAATTGGCTCTTACTATAATAGGGGCCACTGTGTAAACACATGGATTTTAGTGAAATGGATTAAATAATTGGCCACAGAATGGGGAACAACCTTTTAAAACTCAATTTGACGAACCTACAGCAAGAGGTGCTCCCTTCTTCCCTGCATTACGTCATTACGAATA
The DNA here is from genome assembly GCF_031143425.1 of Pleurodeles waltl. NCBI lineage: Eukaryota > Metazoa > Chordata > Amphibia > Caudata > Salamandridae > Pleurodeles > Pleurodeles waltl. The sequence goes on along the minus strand of NC_090445.1, from coordinate 665,107,208 downwards.
TGTTTGAAGTAAATTTTACCATGAGTACTATGGACGTCTCTGTAATGACGTAATAATGGTTCACATGTGTATGCATATCAAACAATCCAGGACCAGCATTCACTACTAGCATCAGTTCTTGAGAGTAGCTTGAGAAATCTATTGCAGGGGCAGTTTGGTCAAATCCTTGACACTTGTTTGGTGTTGCTAATTCACATAGTTCCTTGCAGATCTTCGTCTGTTATGGGGCAGTTCCTCCAAGTATCCAGAAGAGAAAAGGAAACAAGAATTACTTATGAAAACATTATCAAGAAAAGAGTTATTCAGCATAAAGGAGCGAAAATGGAAATGAAAGATTTGACAAACTTTGGCATTTGTTTAGTGGCTGGACACACATCAAGATGTTTGAAAATACGTATTTGTTAAAAAGACAATCCTATTTATGTGTGTAAAAAAGACTACAGATTTGTTCAGCACTTGAAAACTAAAATCAGTCTTGAGTAACCCTAGCCAAGAAAAAACCTAAACTCACAGAAGTTAGTGCAAGTGTCCTTGTGGCTGTCTTTTCGCGGATGTAATGGTATATTATTTAACACCATATAATCTTTCCCATGATTTAACCTTTATCATTTTAGCTTTCCATTGCTCAACAGAAGGTATATTTGAAGACTGCCAATTTTTCAATAGCACCAAACCAAAGTTATTATATACATTAGTTTGTGAGTTCTTAGGCTTGTTTCCCAGTGCTGAGAATAACATAGTAGAATTAACTGAGGATCTGTGGGAAATACCAAACCTAAGTGAGTATGGTAATAATGTGAAATATACTGCCAGAATATTTTCGATTATTGTAAAAACAATTTGGATCCAACTACACACCACCTTTTGCACACATCTAAAGGCATGTGGAATCTGCGGCACAATCTTATGTAGAAAAGATGGTGTTCTAAAGAATAACCATTTTGTATAAAATTACATCCGGTGAAACTCTGCAGCTTTCAAAATCATAAAGTTGAACCTATTAATTCTATTCCATGCCCTCAGGGAGACTGACTGAGTTTCTCAAGCTTTTCACCTCTGGGTGACTTTCAGACATATATTGGTCTTGCTAGCGCCATCTAACCTTGTTTTCCAGTATCTAACGGTCCTAGGTGTGGTATTCTCATGAATATCCTCCACCAACTCAGGATTGTGACATATCCTTTTAATATCAAGTTCTTTTAAAAACCCAGTGGATCTGATTAAAAGACCAGATAATAGAACTTTCATGACATAATATATGCGGTTTGATATTTATCTTAGTTAGCCATGCATCTTGACCAATAAAATCTATCATCAGAGTAAAACCATTTATTTTCTATCTTTGGACAATATTGTGACCTGCAAGTGGCTGGTCTAACCAAGTAAAAGTTTCCAGCTGAGTGGAAACATTTAAACTTGCGATAGAGAAGGATGAAAGCAATCAAACATGTCTCTTTAGAGCCCAGAGAAGCGTCTTATATCTAACTTTCTTTGGGGACCTACTCAAACACACAAAATCTCTCATATTGTACTCATCACTCAGACCCTCCATCTGCTTAAAAATGTGCTATGTAAAAACAGGGTAATGTGGAGAATAAAAAAATGAACTAGCGGGAGTACTGACATTTGTATTAGAGCAGTTCTGCCCATAATAAATAGGGGAAGATTGCTCCAGTTGGAGAAAGAGATTTAATATGATAAGCCAAAGGTATAAATTTCAGGTCATATAAGCCTTCAATATTAGCTGTTGTAAGAATCCATATGTAGCACTTAGGATTTGAATTGATTAAAGGGTGTACCTCTGGCATTAGTGATTCTAAAGTGCAATTGCACAATAAAATCTCAGTTTTCCCTTAACTAATCTTATAGCCACATAACTCCTGGAACTGAGCAATCAATTCAAAAACCCTAGTTGAACTTCAAATCTAGGACTTAAAATTATCATGATATCATCAGTATACACGGTGATTTTGGGACTTCTGTTAAAGGAATACCTGACTTGAGTATCTAGTCTAATTGCTATTGCAAGAGGTTCTATAAGAAATGTGAATACAATTATAGAATGTGGACATCCCTGCCTAGTTCCTCGTCGCACTTTACAGATTCATGCTTTCACTGAATTTACAATAAGCTGTGCACACATGCTTTCATATCGATGGAGTAAAACATCAGTAAATTGTCTTGGGAATTGAAACCTTGCTACAAATGTCAAAAAGACTCACACAGCAGACCAGATCGAAAACACGGACATGCTTTGCCATTTGCTAATGATATAATCGCCTTGTCCACTTCCTCAATTGTAACTGAAGATACAATAGAGCTTGTTTATCTAAGGTGAGAATTGGAAGGTTCTTAAGAAAGGTCTGATATATATCGATATATCTATCTATATATATATATATATATATATATATATATATATATATATAAATATATATATATATATATATATATATATATATATATATATACACACACACAAATATCAATCCAAAGCGCCGTACCAATCCTACAGACTCCAAAAGAGCGCACTCCAGGACCGGGGTTACAAGAAAGATTTTATTTAGCAACGCGTTTCAATCTATACGATCTTTGTCACAGATGAGCACAAACTTGTGCCCCATCTCCTTCAAAAACAAGTTTACAACGATATCATAACAAAGAATGAAAACAAAAAACAGACCATCAGCATAGATACCATGTAAAAACACCAGACTTGCCCCACATATTTGGCGTATATTAAAATATATATATATATATATATATATATATATATATATATATATATACATATCTCAATCAAAAGAAAACCACTATTGTCAAATAGTAATAGTCTAATGAGTTAGACCAATTTACATCAATACATTGTCCAAATATTGCCCGATGTGTTCTATAATGCCCAAGTGGACAAACACTTTGAATTCATGACAAGATAAAGACCTCTCCCCCTTTGTGATGTAAAAGGCAATTGGATTATAATGACAGAATTGTTGTTACCTTTATTAGCAGTTATTTAATTTGGGAAGTGTTTGGCCACTTGGCCATTATAGAACACATTGGGCAATAATTGGACAATGTATTGAAGTAAATTGATCTAAATCATTAGACTATTACTATTTGACAATATTGGTTTTGTGTTGGTGTATTTTTTTTATGTATGCCAAATATGTGGGGCAACTCTGCATTTTTACACGTTATCTATGATGATGGTCTGTTTTTTGTTTTCATTCTTTGCTATGATGACGCTGTAAACGTTTTTTTTAAAGGAGATGGGACACAAGTTTGTGTTTGACTGTGACAAAAATCGTATAGATCTAAACGTGTTGGTAAATAAAATCTTTCATGGAAACCCCGGTCCTGCAATGTGCTCTTTTGGTGTCCGTAGGACTGGTATGGTGCTTTGGATTTGTACTAGTGGGTCTCTGGCTTCCCATGGACGTGCACCAACCTTGCTAGGTGGAAGTGATCAGCATCAGCAGGACTGGGTAAATATATATATATTAATTGAAAAAACAAAGGTTACAGGGAAGCTACAGTTAGGAAATAGAATTTAAAAAACCTTAAAAGTTCACTTAAAAAAACAAAGGTTATAGGGGCGCCATGCACAGTTTTCAGGAGCGCCATACACAGTGTTTTCATCAATAATTTGATTTCTAATGTTTCATTGATGTTATAAAAGTTGTCATGAGTGCATGGTGAGGGCGCGAGTTCTAGTTACCTTAGGCCGCAAGTTATTGTTACTTGAAATAACTCTAACTATAACTGCTGAATTTCTCTAGTTTTCTGAAAATAAATTAAGAACCTAACTATAATATACCTGTAACCTTTGTTTTTTTAAGTGAATTTCTAAGGTTTTTTAAAATTCTATTTCCGAACTTAAACATCCCTGTAACCTTTGTGTTTTTATGGAATTTCTAGTTTTTTTTTAACATAAAGTAATTTTCATTACTATACAGTAATCCAACCACCGGCACGCATGTATTTTGGTCGTGCGCGGCGGGGGTTGGCCGCAGGTCCTGGCCTGTGGCCCTGCGGCCAACACCCTATAATCACCCAACCCCACGCTGCACACGGTCTTCAGTCGTGCGCAGCGAGGTCGGCAGCAGGGCCAGCCCTGCAGCCAACCCCCTTAGCCACCCAACCCCACACTCCGCATGGCCTTTGGACATGCACAGCAGCAGTCGGCTGCAGGGCCTGTCTCTCTGGGTGTGAGAATCGGTGTGAGAAGGTTTCTCTGGGTGTGAGAGTGACTGTGAGAGTGTCTCTCTAGGTGTGAGAGTGCGTATGGGAGGGTCTATGTAGATGTAAGAGAGGGTGTGAGAGTTTCTGATTGTGCATCAATAGATGAAATATGCATTCAGTACCACAAAGGATTTCAGATTGTTTATCAATATGGAATCACAGAGTAAACACACTTGCTTTGCCATCGTCAAGCTCAGGAGTTAGGATCATTTGCCCTCTCCAGAAGTGGAGCTTCAACTGGAGCACCTGGTACCTTTATATTTGTGAGTGTTTCCTGGTGAAATGAGCATCATGGCCAGAATGGAAGCTCACCTGCTTGTTTATCCAACAAGAGACCACAGTTTTGCAAAAGATGTCTATCCAACTGGAGCCCTTCCTACTAGTTAGTTACTAAGTGTTCCCTCGTTGGTTGAATTATCAGTCAGGAAGAGGGGCCATATGGACCCTCTCCCTTAGCCAATTTCAGCCTTGTGCACCCCATCTCCTGGGGCCCAGCCTCAATTTTTTTTTTTTTGGGAGGGGACCACGTAGACCTATTCCCGGGCTGATCTTCGCCCCAGGGAAACCATCCCCCAGCCCAGCTATATCACCTGGGTGCCCCCCAGGGCACCTATTCCCCATTGTTGTGGAGTGCAGGGGGAGCCTCAAGACCCTACTGTCCCAGCCGGCTCACCACATCCTGCAGAAGCTCTCCTCCTCTGTTTCCCTGCCTGCATGTCTGCAAGAAGGGAAACAGAGGAAACCTCCGCTTTGAGCAAGCGAGAGCTGTTTGCTGGAACTAGAGTGTTTGCTGTGACTTGATGGGAGCTGTCAGTGCCCCCGCCAAGTCACAGCAAACAGCTATGTCCCAGAGTGGGCACCACTGTGACACACCAGGAGCTGGCCCTGAGGGCTGGCAGTCCCCAGGACCATATGTGGCTCCAATGTTTGAATTTGCCCTGGACAGTTGGTGGTACCCAGAGCCAGGGGTCTGCAACGGGCCCCCTTCATTGTTATAATTCAGTCCAGAGGAAGTGGCAGTCCCTGGAGCTGCGGGTCCACAACAGAACTCCTTAAACATTTTCTTTCTGCCCTGTAGGAGTGGAGCTGTGCGTTCCCCCCCAGATAAATTTAATATTCAGCCTCAGGGAGGTGGTGGTCTCTGGGGCATGAATAAGCCCAGGAGGAGGGCACGTGTGCCCCCAACCGTTAGTTTTACATGCCCCCAGGACCTGACCCACCAGGGCGCGTTAATAAGACAAGCTGAGGAATCTGTGCTTGTTTTTTTTTATTTTTGATGCAAATTCATAATGTCGTTGTGAATTTGCAGACTTTTTGTTTTGAGTCCTGGCGAGGTCCCTCTGGGACCTCAACACCAGAGCTAAGGGGTCAGGGTGTCCCTACCTTGCCCCCTTTTATTTTTTTACTTTTTATTTAAGAGACTTGGCTGAAACCAAGTCCCAAGATGTCTGCCAACACTTCCTGGCTGAAGTGTTGGCAGCCGATCAAAGCTTTCAGATCTCTGCATGAGCTCCTATTATTTGTGAAGTCATCAGGGAGGATACACAGTCCTAGATATACAAATTTGGATTTCCTTTAATATCTCTTTATCTTTTGAACTGATTTACACCAAATAACAAAAAGCATAATCTGCATACTGAAAGCTACCTTTCTGCCAAATTTAACATAATTCCGCCCAGCGTTTCGGGCTGTAGTTGTGTTCAAAACTCCTATGGGAATTAACATGGGAAACACATGTTTTGTCTACCCCCTCCCTTTTTTTCTCAGGCTCCACTTGACAGAACTTCGGTGCACAACAAGAATCACTGGCACACATTTTTTTGAAAAATTGTGTGAACATTTGTCAAACATTGCAAAAGATGTAGGCAAGTTAAAAACACTTTTTCTAAGGAAATATGGTCCTAACTATAACTACCTACTTACCAGTCATATATTGCTATAGTATAAGAGCATATTATTTTGAATTGCCTGGATATCAAAAATGTACTTAATAGTCTCCGTACCCATTAGAGTTTTAATTATATTTTTGGAAGCTTTCTCCCGGGCTTGCCATGCAAGGAGGTGCCCGTGTATTCGCTTTCCTCCCACACTTGCTGGAAATATGCTCTATTACTCTGATTAGTAACTTTATAATAATAGTCTCCCATATCTTTCTTAGCCTGCTCGTATAAATAGCAGTTATGGCTATTTTTACTGTGAAGAAGGTTCTTCTAAGCATATCTTAGATAATCCACTAAGCTTTGCCTTTCAGCTCTTAAAACCTCCCGCCTACCAATATCTTTAGATGTAATAATCACCCTTATAATTGCCTTAAAAGCATCCCAAACTACTTCCAAATTGGCGGTATGCATATTAAAGAGGAAAAAATGTGTGATTTCACTCCCCATTTCTTCCACCTAACTCTCATCCTTGAGTGATGATCTGTGAAAAACCCACCTATTCAAGGGAGAAGACTGTTCAAAGGCTTTCAAGCATCACATGGTCTGAAAAGCTGTATGGGTGACATGTATTGCAGAAGCTTGTGATTCTCAGAGACCTTTCCATTCTTCATACTTTCTCTCTCTTTGCCTTTCTTGCTGGATGAATCTTCTTCTTAAATCTCAAGACACACCATATTTCTATGGTGTAAGAGTGTTTCTTTATTTCGGATCCAGATGGCTTTAGGCAATTAAACTCATTTCCTTGATGTTCTGTATTTTATCTTTAAGTCCTTAAGTTCTAAATGAGAACTTTCAGTGGTCTGGTGTAACTATAATCCCACTCACATAAGGTTGTATATCCAAGGTACTTGCTTTTCACAACCCCTTCCTGATGTCCACCTCACAGTTCCCTGGTGGGTCCACTGGGAACCACAAGCTCTTGCCATCTTTTCCTCTTCAAATGTGCTTCTGGACTGTCAATAGCACACAACTCGCCCCATAGGGTATCCTGATGATGAAACAGGAGCTAGGTGAAGAGCAAAGCTTTCAGTTTCTTGTGGAATTCAAGAAATGAGAAGGTGGCTATGATTTGCAGGGGCAAGTTGTTCCAGGTTTTCAGAGCAAGGTAGGCTAAGGCATGACCACTGGATCTGGCTCTGCAGGGGTGTTTGCAAGTAGCAGTCCAGCTGAGTGGAGGTGTCTGGTAGGTTTGTGGAAGTTTATACAGTTGTTGAGGTCTGTGGGGCCAATGTTGTTTAAGTCTTTGTATATGTGTGTGAGAAGTTTGAAGAGAGTTTGTTGTGGATAGGGAGCCCGTGAAGCTCTTTGAGGTGTGGGGTGATATGAATGCAGAGTAGGAGGTTGAGGGGAGCCTAGCCAATGAGTTTGTTTATGGTCTGTAGTCTTCTGGTTTGTTGATGATTCTGACAGAGATTTCATTGCTGTAGTACAACTTGCTGTCGATGAGGACTTGTGCAACAGTTCTGCAAGTGTTGGTGAGGAGCCATTTGAAGACATGCTTGAGCATCTTGAGTATGTAAAAGAAAGAATTACAGACTGTTTTCACTTGGCCAGTCATGGTGAGCTTTTTCTCTAGGGGTGTGGTTCTAGGTGTCTCCTCGCAGCATCCTCCACTCTTCCACCCAATGTCCTGGTCCTCTTTTCCAATCTTTTCCTTATTTAATTTCTTCTTTTACATCTATTTATATCTATTTGCTGCTTCCACTTCCTATTTCTCTCTTCCTGTTCACCCGTGTTGTTGTTCCTCTTTTCATTCCTGTCTCTCCGAGTACCTTCTCTGTTTTCTGTGTTCCTTTACCTTTCCATGTCCTATGAAAGGTTCCTGGATTCAAGTTCCCTATCCTGACACCCTAATAAGTAGTTTGATTTATCCACCTGTGACATTTCATCCCCTCAACCTTAAATCTTGACAAAAAAAACTTACTTTAGGACTTCCCTGCTTGCTTAACATAAAATATGAATGGCTGTAAGGCTAGAAACCGCCAAAAAAGTCTGAAATTAGTGTGTTCCTTTGGAGACACCAGGTAAAAGGAACATGATCTTTAAATAATATAAACTTTCTTCCTTCCAGACAGTATCTTATTGACTCTATCCCCCATTTTATAGGAAGGCACTCCTTCCTTCTCTGTTGTTGAGTATTGTAGTTCTTTGGGAAACTATCTGAGACTGTTATTTAAATGGGTTTGTTAAGGCCTCTTTTAGACTTATTTTAGCCTTATGGCATGCATCATTTAGGTAACATAAACCTGACCCATAGTTCAGATGAATCTGAAAAAACAACGATCAAAGATTTAATTCTACTGTTCAGTTATATATTTACCACTAGTTATGAGTTCTTCGCTACTTAGGTCTGTACACTAACCTCTGAAATCCTTAGAGTATGCTAAAAGAAATCATCTTGCATCATAGGAATTCAAACCTCTTCCTAAAAATTATGGGAACTGAAAAATATGCTAATGGAAGGATGATAATACTATGATTAAGTTAAACATGATGCCCCCAAACGGATTGAATGATGCATCAAATTCAGGTGAATACCAAAAAGAACCAGAGCAGGGATACTTCCATATTTTCTCATCCTCAAACAGTATCTCACTACAGGCGTAGAATGAAACCATAGAAAACAAGGACCTTCTCAGGCACTACACCATAGCAATACCTTCCCATAGAAGGTGAATTAAACTGCAAAAAGCAAGCACAATAATATTCTGAGCTACCATATCAGTTACAGAAGGTGTATTGTGGCAGGCTCAAGTCAACTACAATAACTTCAGAGTTGTTTGTATACTTCCAATAATTTTAAAGGAAAACATTACAAAACCATTTTGTGCTATTATTATGTAGACACTACCTTGCACAGAAAGCAACACTGGTTACATAAGGAATAAACAGTGAAAACAAGAATAAGGTCTTGAACCACTAGTAACCGAAGTGGAGTTTCCACACAGCACCCTAAATTCCGTAACATATACTCATGTAGTCACTTAGACATCAGAGACAGTTTGTCAAAGTACTGATGCCCATCAGTAACAAAACAATTGGTAGCCAAACACCAACAACTGAACAAGTGTGTAGGGCTCACTCACAAAACCACTTCCTCAATACAGTTATGGTGGAAATGCTGAAGACAAGCACCACACTTTAACTTCAGTGGAAATGAGATGCTTTTCCGTACTGCAACACTTTTCGGTCTGGTGACTCGTACTGCCTCAATAGGAAATGCCGCCTTCAACTGAGCACTAGATTTCGCAGTACTATGTCGTACTTCCAAATGGGAATCAGGGAGTCATGGGAACTTGATCTTAATGATATCACAGGAAGTGACATCATCTGACCCTTGACCCTGATTTTTCACAGGGAGGCATGCCATATGGCCCACAAATCACACCCTTAGACATTGCTGAAGTTCCATATTAACTGCATGATTAGTATACCAATATAAGACAGAAAAATGTCTATTTTAGAAACCACCTTCTGTGCTGACATGGCCTTATAAAGTTCTGGAGGGTAATACTTACCCTGAATTGTGAGAGAGCAAAGCAAGTAAGCCAGACCTCTTCTAGGGAGTTTCATCCTAGGAAAGATTTGACAAGACGTCTTTTGATCTAATAGCACAGGATTCAACAGTAGAGCGGATATCTACTTTTAATTGTGACCCTAAATACTCCAGAATCTATACAAGCATGAAGTGTTACTGTGCACAAAAAAGAATGGAGAAGTTGTAAGAGTCTTTGAATTCCCAATTAAACCATGTGCAAGATTCTCTTCTAAAAATGTTTTTCAAATGCTCACTCTCCTTTTCAGTGCCTTGAGACCCTCATGGGTGAGTAGTGCGCTTTCCAAATTCCTGATTGAGTGATTGATTGAATGAAAGCATATATCCCGCCACAAGGAAATTTGGCACCTTGTTCAAGATCTATTCTGTAGCTGAACTCACTATGAGGAGGTAGGATTGAGACATTACTTTCCTAAAATACATCACAAAACCCATGATAATGGAAAGGAAGACTTTTTAACACCTCATTACCTCATTCTTAACTTCTACCTTAATATCTTGTGTTCCCTTGACAGTTTTGGCATCAGTTTCTATTACACATTTACAAAATTCAGAATTTAAATCAGTGTTACCATATTTCCAATTTATTCTTGGTTAATGTAACTTAGGGCCAGATATACAAAGCCCTTTTGCATTTCTTAACAGTCCGAATCAGTATTTCGGGACGTTGAGAATTGCAAAACAGCCTTTTCTTATGTACAAAGGCCTTTAAGAAATTGCAAATTGCGATTTCTACCCTGTAGAAATTGCAATTTGCGATTCCCAAAATAGGAAATCACAAATAGGGATTTCCTATTTGCAATTACTATTCTGATCTACAAAGCATTTCGTAAATACGACATGGGAATTTAGGAGAAGCAAATTACCACCGACTTGAAGTCATGGTAACCAGGTGCAATTTAAAAAAAAAGCACCCCAAGGTGTTTTTTGTAAATTGCAATAGAGCACACACATGCCCCTCAAGCATGTGTGTGCTCTATAGGGACACCCCTATTTTGGTGGGACTCAAAGAGGGGCCTTTTGCCCTTTGTCATCCCTGGTTTTGCATTTTCTAAATAGCGATTCCTTAATAAGAAACCACTATTGAGGGAATGGAAAACTGGCCCATTGACTAAAATGCAATTGGTTTTCTTAATAACAATTTTCTAATAAAGATTCCTACTTTGTAGGAATCACTATTAGGAAATTAGTATCTCTGTATACAGCATTTGCATTTCTTAAATAGCGATTTCTATGATTGTGCTATTTAACAAATGCAAAATTACATTGTTTTGTACATCTGGCCTATAGAACTGGCTTGTAGTTCAATAATTCTAACTTGTGGGAACTTGTGAAATCCAACTTACCCAACCTGGGTAAATATGTCTAAACTACAAATATAGAGGCCAATTTAGAGTTTGGCAGACAGGGTACTCCCACACAAACAGTGAGTACCCAACCCACCTTCCCTCAGTCAACCCATCCCAATTTGAGGTGGGTGAATCATAAGTATTCTGTCGACGGAGCCTCTACTAGCTCCCTCTATGGAATACTTACTTCAATGGCCTCAAAAAATAGAGGTCGTCACAGGAAGGGCATTACACTGGCCACCCTATTTAGAATGGAATGGATGTTATAATGTCTTTTTCCCTGTCTGTCACAACCAGGAAAAACCTGTAGGTGAGGGACAGGAAAAAAACCCAACTCTCAGGGTGTATGGAGTCATTGTTTTTTTTTGTATTTCAAAAACAAGCTCCCACTTTGTTAGTTTGTTTCTGAGCAACAAAAATGTAAAAAGTGTGGTGGATTGGCATCAGAACAATGGTGGCCTCCACTAAACTTTTAGTACATTGAAAGGAACCGCCATAACATTGGTTCCTTTCAGTTTACAGAGAAGACTTCTGGGCCGACGGTCATCTCTAAATTTGGTGGATGAACTACCATCAGTATGACGGAGGTAATGTCATCTGCCATCCCAACGGACACTACTCTGCCTGCCAAAACGAATATCAGGACATTATTTCCTCAAAGCGGAAACGGCACCAAGCAGGGATAGCCAAGGAAACATAACCATTGCTCGTTGATTATGCATTTGCAAAAATAATGAACAAACACTAACTTCTACTGATCAGTTATAATGCTAAAAGTAGTTATGAGTTGATCAGGTCATTACACACCAAGTTCTGAAATCCTTGGTGCTAAAAGGAGCTAAAAGATGTTTTCTTGTGTAATAGGAATTTAACCGTCTTCCTAAAATAAATATGTGAACACAAACTAAATGACACTGCTAACGGAAGTACAATAATGTTGTGACTACGTTGATGATAATTATCACAAAAGGGACTGTTATGCATTTCCAAATCAACTACATTTTAAATAGAACCAGAGTCAAATATAGACTCCTACCGTTTGTAAGCCTTGTGCCATCATACCCAAGCAATACTTCACTACAGAAGCTAAATGAAACCAATGAAAATGACAGTAAGCACCTTTTGAGCTTACATACCACAGCAATACCTCACTACAGAAGGTGAATCAAAACAAAGAAAGCATGCACAATCAACTTCTGAGCTACCATGCCACAGTAATACCTCACTACAGAAGGTGCATGAAGGCTGGATTAAGTCAACTATACTAAATTGGGGGCATGGCTACAACGTTGAAGATGGCAGTCGCTGCTGAGGTGCTCCGCCAAACTGCCACCCTTATTTGCCATCATCCGCTTTCGGTGTTGCCCGACAAATGGACACTGAGGTAGGCTGCAACTACCTGCACGCATTCTTTGGAGGCCTAACGCAGCAGGGGACTTGGAATACTCAGTTACTTTGCTCTGTGGCACCTTTGCCCATGGCAGCAGTCACAGCCCTATTAAAACTGCTCCAACCTGTTGGATTTGACCATCCACACTTGACCCTTGCCCTGAGAATCAATTACTGGACCTGGCCTCCTCCCTCTGCTGCTGCTGCAAGTGACAAGTCAGGGGAGACAGTCAATGCTGGCAGGTTTGCTGCTCATGCTGCCAACCTGCCAACAGGCCAGCATGCAAACTTCCATCACCTGGTGCACCAAAGGCAAGCCCATCTGCACCCGTGCGTGCCTGGACTGTGTCCAGGAAGCCTGGCTCTCCCACTTTCCGCCGATAGTCTGACGCCGAACTCCAGGATCTGGCCCCCAGGAACAGGGACAACAACTGCTGCACCTCCTCCTCCCAACAGTCGGAACCTTCACCCTCCCCCTGGATCACAGATGGACCCTTCACATGCCTCCAATGCCACTTCACCCGCCACACCGAGACCCTCACCACTCCTGCACAGCCACCTTTCAAGCCTGAGAAACAACTCCAGTATCTCCTGCTCAATGCACAATCCCTCTGAAAACGCACCATGGAAACCTGGGACACCATATCCACCATCAAACCAGACCTGATGCCCATCACCAAGACCTGGTTCACACCCGCCTCGGCCCTCGACGTCACCTGCGCCAACCTTCAAGGATACAAGCGGATCAACAAAAAGCCCCACAACACACACGGAAGAGGCATCGCCATCATGCATAAGGGCAACCTCTCAATCACCACATTTGAGTAAGATGCATCCCACCTCATGAAACACCTAATGTTCCTAATCCAAACTGACACCAGGACAACCATCAGGGGAACTCTAGCATACACACCCCTGGCACCCCCCCCTGCATTCTGCAAGGTGATAGCTGACCTCAACGCCCACCTAGCCATCGACTCGACAGACTACATATTCCTAAGAGACCTGAATATCCACCTAGACAACCCCAGTGACCACAACACTGCCAACCTCCTGGACAACCTAAGCAACATCGGACTCAAACAACTAGTCACCAGCCCCACAAACACAATGGGCCACACCCTGGACCCCATCTTCACAGCCAGTGAAAAAATAAAGTTCACCCACACAACAGAGCTCACATTGACCAGCCACACCTGCTACACTTTGCCATAACCAGCTGACTGGAGCTGTCCACCACACTGTCAACATCAGGGCAGTGCACGCTCTACTGGTGACTAAAATGTAAAAATCCAGCCTTTATGCAGGAGCATAATTCATACATTGTGTTTATATGCAGTATGTTAACCTTTTGCATTGCAGACTTTAACCTTGAAAAACACTATTAATGATGTTTGCAATAACTGTTCTTTTGCAAGGTATTGCTGCAGACTTACTGAGTGTGTTAGGGTGTGGTCCCTTTCTAGGGCCTTCCAGAAGCTTTCTCTGCAGCATGACTGGGTGTGGTTGTGGGCTGGCCCATACTCTATATAAGGGAGCTAGCCCAGTTCCACGTGCTCACTATTCAGAGGTCCCGGTGCAGAGCAGCAGCATTTTCCTGAGCTCCTGTTCCGGAGGCCTACCTTGGCGTTCCAGGCCTGCCCCGCATTCTTTTGGTGATCCTTTAGCAGGGTGGTAAGACGGAGGTCAGCTGGGCCCCGACCCTGTTTTAAGAGACTCTTGAGTTTTGGGGCCTACTCGTCAAACTTTCAGAGTACGCAAATCATTGCTCTGATTCAGATCTTGGTGTTCGGATCGGCAAAGGCTTGCGCGATCATTTCATGGCAATTGCATATTCTTGTTAAGATTGGCAGTATGCGCGATTCATTCCCGCTTTCAAACCTTGATGTTCAGATCAATTCCAGAATGCGCGATCATTTCATGGCATTTGCATATTCTTGTTGAGATCGGCAGTGCACGTGATTCATTCCCGCATTTAAACCTTGATGTCCAGATCGCTTACAGAGTGTGCAATCATTTCATAGCATTTGCATATTCTTGTTGAGATCGGCAGTGTGCACGATTCATTCCCGCATTTAAACCTTGATGTTCAGATCGCTTACAGAGTGCGCGCTCATTTCATGGCATTTGCATATTCTTGTTGCGATTGGCACTGTGCACGATTCATTCCCGCATTTATACCTTGATGTTCAGATCGCTTTCAGAGTGCGCGATCATTTCATGGCATTTGCATATTCTTGTTGAGATCGGAAGTGTGCGTGATTCATTCCCGCATTTAAACCTTGATGTTCAGATCGCTTACAGAGTGCGCGATCATTTCATGGTATTGCATATACTTGTTGGAATCAGAAGTGTGCGCGATTAATTTCCCGCATTTAAATCTAGGTGTTCAGATCGCTTACAGTGTGCGCGATCATTTCATGGCATTTGCATGTACTTGTTGGAATCAGCAGTGTGCGCAATTCATTTCCCGCATTTAAACCTTGATGTACAGATTGCTTACAGTGTGCGCGATCATTTCATGGCAATTAAAACTTTTGATGTGTAGTGTTTCCTGAAGTGCACACGATTATCCAGGGCCCATTGAATTTTCTGCAAAGGTGTTAAATTCAAGATGTTACATTATATGTGCATGTTAAGTCCTTAGTACAATTCCTATTGTTTTCCAGGGAATGTTCAGATTACCTTTTGTCCTCATGTAAAAAGGCAATGTTTTTGTTCTGAATACATAATTCTAGAAGTTTCTTATATTCCTAGACAGTATGTGACATTTCATGAAAAGTTCATATGAAACATTGTATTAACCATTCTGGATTCCTTCCCAGGTACCCAGACATCTTGAGGTCTAGTTATAGTCCTTTCTTAAGTTATCCATGGTTACAGTATGACAATGCTTAGAATCATAGTCTAGTGAAAATCAATGTGATAATATCTTGATATTGTGTTGTTTAACCTCTTGCTTCCTACATGTCTCCTTCCCAGCTGTTCCCATCCTAATCCCCTTTTCCCCTGCTTGGACTCTCTCAGGCTCTGTGATATTTCTATCAGAGTTTTGGAGCTGTCTAGTGGTGGACATGTTGGGAGCGTATGCAGGCCCCGAGGATCTGGTCTCCCTGACAGAATAGTGAGCCCACAAATTAATTATCCTCCTGGAATGCGTGTGTTCTCACCATGGCTACATTGGACAAGCTAGTCAAGGTTATCACGCAGCTCCAAGCAGAGGTAGTGTCATAACAGCCAGCCTAGCTGAGAGAGTCAGTCAGTTGCAGGAAAGAGTAGAAAAGAAGGAACAAAGTCCTTTGGGTGTGTCTTGGCCTGGCCCTTCTTCTCAAGCTTCTGGGGGTAATCCTCCTACAAACATTTACCTCAATGTTCCTTCAGCCATTCCCCTAGCTCCTCCAGAACGTTTCTCAGGCGATCCCCTGGAAGCGCAATCTTTCCTGGTTCAAGTGGAATTACATTTTACCTGCTGACCACACACTTTCCCTGATGCCCAATCCAGGGTTGCCTTCTTGTTATCATACCTGACTTGGGATGCAGCCACCTGGGCAATCCCTCTTGTGCGTAAAGACAGTCCCCTGCTTTACAATTGGAGAAATTTTGTTTGTGAGTTTGAGCGAGTGTTTGATCGTAGAACTGTGACATTGTCGGCAGATCGTGACGTATTAGACTTGCAACAAGGTAACCAGGATCTAGTGTCTTACTTAGCTAACTTTAAACGGCTGGTAGCCGAGACATCCTGGCCTGAAGAAAAGCAAGCGGCCTTGTTTTATAAAGGACTCAAGGATGAGTTAAAGGACATCCTTGCTCAAAGAGACCCGCAGCCTACAGATTGTCGAGACATAATAAACCTCGTTTTGAGACTGGATCATCGTTTAGCAGAATGAAGGAGAACACGCAAAAAGACTGAGAAATATTCCTGGCGTGTTCACGATAATAGAGAATCAAGAACCCAGAAAGAAAGAACTCCAGAACCTATGGAAATCAGAACAATCAGGAGGCCTTTGACCAAGGACGAAAAGGACCTACGTAGAAAGTATGGACAATGTCTTTACTGCGGGCGCAAGGGTCATTTCGCCAAGGAGTGTCCAATCAAACCAAAGAGCAAACGAGGTCCTGTCCAGAAACTTGCAGCCAATGCACAAGTCGAGCTGGAAAACGAAATCACCCAAGATGTAAAGAAGGGTTGCTCTTGGGTGTCACCGTGGACCCTTCACAGTCTAGACATCTCAAGCTGGGCATAAAAGTTCAAGTAAAGAAAAATAACTATTTCAAGAAGGCCCTCGTAGATTCTGGGGCTACTGGGAACTTTGTTGATGCCCAGTTGGTCCGCGCATGGGGGATCCCATGCACTGAGAAAAAGACTCCAGAAATAATACAAGCAGTAGATGGAAAACTCTTGACTGGAGGCCCAGTTACTCTTCAGACTGTCCCCTTGTCGGTGATCTGTGAGGGAGGAAATCAAAGAACCAATCATAAAGAGAAACTCATTTTTGACAGTATGGAATTATCCTTGGTTTACCCTGGTTAACTCATCACAATCCTGAGAGTAACTGGGCAGAACGGAAAGCTGTGTTCTCTTCAGCCCTATGTAATAACAAATGCTTCCAGACGTCTCAAGTAACCAAAAATTGCAACTCTTACATAGCCACTGCAGCGGAGAAAGAAGTAAAGTTACGCAGACAGTATTCATCCTATGAAGATGTATTTGATGAAAAAGAAGCAGAAACCTTGCCTCCTCATAGACCTTATGACTGCCAAATTGATCTAACACCTGGTGCGATACTCCCCTGCTGTCGTGTATACGCCTTGTCAGAACATGAAAATCAACATTTACGAAAGTATCTAGATCAATTCTTAGAGAATGGTTTCATCCGTCTTTCCAAGTCTCCTGCAGCCTCTCCTTTGTTTTTTGTCCCTGAAGCGAATGGGGAACTTCAAACCTGTATTGACTATAGGGGATTGAACAAGGTCACAGTCAAGAACAAATACCCCTTGCCCCTGATTCCTGTCTTGCTGGAACAAGTAAAAGAAGCAAAAATCTACACTAAACTCGATCTACGAGGTGCTTACCATTTAGTCAGAATGAGAGAAGGCGACGAATGGAAGACTATGTTCAAGACAAGATATGGTCTCTTTGAATACACCGCCATGCCTTTTGGCCTGTGCAATGCTCCAGCAGCATTTCAATTTTTCCTGAATTACATTCTTAGAGAGTATCTCGACATATTTGCAATAGTCTATATCAATGACATTTTGATCTACTCTGACAATGAAACCGAACATGTGCAACATGTCAAGAAAATTCTCACAGCTCTCCAAAAGCATCATTTATATTGCAAATTAACTAAATGTGAGTTTCAGGTTACCACAGTTGAGTTTTTAGGGGTTATCCTTACCCCTCAAGGTATGGTCATGGCAGAAAAGAAAGTACAAGCTGTATCTGATTGGCCCACTCCAAAGACTGTTTGAGATGTACAATGTTTCCTGGGGTTTGCAAACTTTTATCGCAGGTTTATAAACCATTTCTCTCAAAGAGTGGCCCCAATCACCAAGTTATTAAGAAAGAAAGAAAAAATTTGTATGGTCTCCAGAAGCTGACCAAGCCTTTTCAACTTTGAAAGAAGCTTTTTCCAAGGCCCCAGTCTTGACTCAACCTGATGTGGATCCTCCATTCATAGTGGAAGCCGATGCCTCAGATGTGACAATTGGAGCAGTCTTGCCACAACAAAGTAAAGACACTGGCCAACTTCATCCTGTAGCCTACATGTCTCGAAAGCTGAATGAAGCCGAACAGAACTATGTCATTGCTGAAAAAGAGCTTCTGGCATTCTGTGATGCCTTTAAA
This sequence comes from Pleurodeles waltl, assembly GCF_031143425.1. Taxonomy (NCBI): domain Eukaryota; kingdom Metazoa; phylum Chordata; class Amphibia; order Caudata; family Salamandridae; genus Pleurodeles; species Pleurodeles waltl. The sequence goes on along the minus strand of NC_090445.1, from coordinate 665,088,884 downwards.
GAACGGAGACATCATTTGTTGGGTTCCAAGTACACTGTCACAGTATATACTGATCATCGCAATCTACAGTTCATGAGTTCAGCCAGACTTTTGACTCCTCTGCAATTACGCTGGATGTTGTTTTTTGCCGAATTCGATTTTGTGGTAACTTTTCGTCCTGGTAAAGACAATCGTAAAGCAGATGCCTTGTCCTGCCTAGAGTCTGCCACGTTGCCTAACTTTCTATGACGCTCGTTTGTTCCTGGCCACTACCAAGCTTCGCAAGTTAGTATTTCATTGGTTGCATGTTATACCTACGGCAGGTCATCCAGGTACTCCTAAAACTCTTGAATTAATCCAACGCTACTTTTGGTGGCCTACTCTGACAAAAGACGTCAAAGCAATGGTAAATAACTGCGAAGTCTGTGCTCGCATCAAGACAAGCCATTCAAAACCGAAAGGTTTGTTGCATCCACTCCCAACTCCATGTCGACCTTGGGAACACATCTCTTTAGACTTCATTACAGGACTACCAGTGGTTCAACAACACTCAGTAATCCTTGTGGTGGTAGATAGTCTCAAGAAATATGGATATTTCATTGCCTGTAAGAAATTGCCCACCTCCAGTGAACTGGCAACCATCTTACTGAATAGAGTGATCCGTTATCACAGGCTGCCGAAAATGATTCTCTCCGATCAAGGGTCGAAATTTGCCTCCAATTTCTGTAAAATGTGGTGCAAAACGCTTCAAGTCACGTCCACACTATCTACTAGCCATCATCATCATACAGATGGTCACTGAGAGACTAAATCAGACATTGAAGCAATATCTGCGTGCTTACAATGAGAAAGCACGTAATTCCTGGACATCAATGCTCTGGTTAGCTGAGTTAGCCTACAATAACTCATTTCACACCTCCACTGGTGTTACACCCTTTTTTGGTTTGTTTGGCTATCATCCTGACACCTTGCCCATCACGATTCCTCAAGAAAATTCTCTTACACCAGCTGTGTCGGAAACGATTCAACACCTCCACCAAACCCAGAAACGGACTCAACAGCATTTAGAAAAAGCTAAACAAAAATACAAAAAGCACTACGACAAGAAACATTGTGAAGGACCTCAGTACCAACCAGGTGATAAAGTGAGGCTTTCTACAAGACATATAGGGGGTCATTCCAACCCTGGCGGTCGGTGTTAAAGCGGCGGCCAACCCGCCAACAGGCTGGCGGTAAAAAAAATGGAATTCTGACCCTGGCGGAAACCGCCAACAGAGACTGCCACTTTAACAGTCCGACTGCCACGGCGGGACAAACAAACAGTGCGGCGGTCACCGCCAACAGACAGGCGGGAGACAATGTACCGCCCACCCTATCACAACCCACCAATCCGCCACCTTTTCCGGGGCGGTAGCCCCGCCGATATAAACACGGCGGAAACAGACATTACGAACGGAAAACGCTCACCTCTACACACTCCACGAGGAATCTGGACAGCATGGAACCCGAACTACACATCCTACCAGCTATTGTCTTCCTGCTCCTCTACCAGGAGCACGAACGCCGGCGCAGAAGACAATGGTGAGTACTGCACCTACGACACAGGGGAGGCAAAAAATTACGGGGACACACATACTCGACACACCCACCCTCACCCTCACCCACTACAACACACACATCAATGCAAAGCAACAACTCAGAGTGACACCCCCAAACCCCCCGGAAGAATGCAAAGACAAAAGGAAATGATCATGAAATTTGAAGTATATTGTACAGCTAAGTAAAAAAAAATATCAAACATCTATAACTATATATACATATGTAAATTGTCCTGTCCAAATTGGGTATCAGCCATTGTTCATGGGCCAATGGGCCTAAACACATGGGCAAAGCCCACACACGATACCCGACTCCAATGGAGAGAACACTGCAGGGGCATCAGATAGCAAAACTACAGGCACCTCATGGGGAAGGGAAGGGGGGGCACCTCAGCCAGATGAGTCCACGACGCCAGATCCACGAGGGGCCTCCATGGCCACTGTACCATCCTGGGGAGTGCAAAGCCACAGTCTCACAAGTCTCTACAGTGGGTGGGTTGCCCACTGTGCCATCCTGGGGAGTGCAAAGCCACAGTCTCACAAGTCTCTACAGTGGGTGGATTGCCCACTGTGCCATCCTGGGGAGTGCAAAGCCACAGTCTCACAAGTGGATTACAGACTCCACTGGTTCTGGAGGAGGCATGGTGCCCAGAGTGCTTCGTGCAGCCCTGCCCGACCCAGATGCGGGCCTGCCCCTTCTGCCAATGGGCCAGCGGTGCTTGAGACGGCGGTGCCCTGTTCAGCGGTGCTTGAGTTGAATGGCCCAGCGGAGCGGTGCAGAGACGGCGGTGCCCAGCGGAGCGGTGCTTGAGATGAAGGGCCCAGAGGAGCGGTGCTTGAGATGAAGGGCCCAGCGGAGCGGTGCTTGACTTGAAGGGCCCAGCGGAGCGGTGCAGAGACGGCACTGCCCAGCGGAGCGGTACTTGAGATGAAGGGCCCAGCGGAGCGGTGCTTGACTTGAAGGGCCCAGCGGAGCGGTGCTTGACTTGAAGGGCCCAGCGGAGCGGTGCAGAGACGGCGGTGCCCAGCGGAGCGGTGCTTGAGATGAAGGGCCCAGCGGAGCGGTGCTTGACTTGAAGGGCCCAGTGGAGCGGTGCAGAGACGGCGGTGCCCAGCGGAGCGGTGCTTGAGATGAAGGGCCCAGCGGAGCGGTGCTTGACTTGAAGGGCCCAGCGGAGCGGTGCAGAGACGGCGGTGCCCAGCGGAGCGGTGCTTGAGATGAAGGGCCCAGCGGAGCGGTGCTTGACTTGAAGGGCCCAGCGGAGCGGTGCTTGAGATGAAGGGCCCAGCGGAGCGGTGCTTGACTTGAAGGGCCCAGCAGAGCGGTGCTTGACTTGAAGGGCCCAGCGGAGCGGTGCTTGAGATGAAGGGCCCTGTCCAGCGGTGCTTGAGATGAAGGGCCCTGTCCAGCGGTTCTTGAGACGGCGGTGCCCTGTTCAGCGGTTCTTGACTGGAAGGGCCCTGTTCAGCGGTTCTTGAGACGGCGGTGCCCTGTTCAGCGGTTCTTGACTGGAAGGGCCCTGTTCAGCGGTTCTTGAGACGGCGGTGCCCTGTTCAGCGGTTCTTGAGACGGCGGTGCCCTGTTCAGCGGTTCTTGACTGGAAGGGCCCTGTTCAGCGGTTCTTGAGACGGCGGTGCCCTGTTCAGCGGTTCTTGACTGGAAGGGCCCTGTTCAGCGGTTCTTGAGACGGCGGTGCCCTGTTCAGCGGTTCTTGAGACGGCGGTGCCCTGTTCAGCGGTTCTTGACTGGAAGTGCCCTGTTCAGCGGTGATTGACTGGAAGGGCCCTGTTCAGCGGATCTTGACTGGAAGGGCCCTGTTCAGCAGTGCTTGACTGGAAGGGCCCTGTTCAGCGGTGCTTGACATGTGTGTCCAGATCACCAGATCCGGCCATGACCTGGATTTCAATTGCCACCTGACATGTGGCTGCCGGGCCCTTCGTGCACATCTGTCTTCTCGCTTGCGGGGCCCGCCTGTGCTGCCGTCCCGTGCCCGCGGGTGTCGTCCTGCACACCTGGAATGGGGCTGGTGGGGCCCTCCTGGGCAGCTCGCCTGCTGCCGGACTTGTCGTGCGTGCTGCCCTTTCCATCCTTCCCTGCTCGTCTGTGGCCCTTTCCTCCCTTTGGCGGTGTGCCAGGTGGCACCCCACTCCCTGACGGTGCCAGGGTAGGGCTTTTGGAGCCTGCTGACTTTGGCCTCTCGCGCCGGGCACTGGCTTTCTTGGCCTTTTTTTTAGGGGATGGGCTGGCCGTCTCTTTACTCCTAACCGAAGTAGCTGGGCTTGAAGGTGGTGGACTCCAAAATCCTTGCACTATTGTCTTTGGAGGTCCAGGTTTTGTGGTGGCTGAGGTGCTGATTGGAGTCTTATGAGATGGAGGGGGTGGGTCAGTTGTTGGAAAGAGGTCAAGGTTTGAAAGGAAAATCAATTTAGAAATACAGGGACGGGTAGTTGTAGTGGGTATGGGAGTGGAGGGAGAGGATGTGGTTGTTGGAGAGTGAAGTCTGGTGTCTTTGGGTGCAGGTGCTTGTGCTGGAGGCTGTCGTGAGGTGGATGGCTGTTGGGTGGGTGGCTGGCTGCGTTTGTGTGGTTTGGAAGAGGGGGTGACAGACACACTGGGAGAGGACACAGGGGATGTGTAAATGGTAGTGGGGGTGGTGACTGCACGTGTGCGGAGTGTTCTGGTGGGTGTGCTGGTGATGGACGTAGTGGCTGAAGATGTTGTGCATGCAAGTGTGAGTGGAGACGTGACAGGGAGGGAGGAGGGAGACGAGGAGGAGGGGGACACAGAGGAGGCAGTGGCTGTTGGCATGTCTGCATGTGGATGTTGCTTGGGTGAATGCTTGTGTGATGCTTATGTCTGGATGAGCTTCCCTTGGGTGTTGAGGTGTGTGCAGGATGGTCTGTAGGTGTGTCTGGGATAGGCAGAGGTACAGGGGAGTGGGACTGGGTGGAGGAAGTTGGAGGAGGGAGGCAGGAGACAGGGACAATGGCTGCCGTCAGTGCTGAGGCCAGAGCGTTGAACGATCGCTGATGGGCAGCCTGACCCGAATGAATGCCCTCCAGGTATGCATTACTCCGGTGCACCTCCCTTTCTACACCCTGGATGACATTCAAAAGGGTAGACTGCCCAACAATGAGCGTCCTCAGGAGGTCAATGACCTCCTCACTGAGGGCAGCAGGGGTAACTGGGGCAGGGCCTGAGGTGCCTGGGGCGAAGGAGATGCCCACCTTCCTAGGTGAGCGGGCACGGGGCGAAGGCTGAGGGGCTGCTGGGAGGGCGGAGCTGGTGCGCTGGGTGGCGGCTGTACCTGTTGTTGCGGGGGGCACGGATGTTGCCGCCACCACAAAGGAGCTCCCTTCCGAGGACGTGTCTGTGTCGCTGGTGTCACCACGTGTCCCCGCTGTGGAGCTCCCCTCGCCCTCCGTCTCACTGGTGTAATCCGACTCAGTTGCATGGCCCTCCAGGGCCATGTGAGATGCAGCTCCCTCGTGCTCCGATGCCACTTCTCCTCCGCCTGATGATGCTAATGCACACAAGAACAGGAAGACAAAAAAAAAGGGGGGGTGGAGAAACAAAGACATGTTGAGTGCATGCATTGGCGACACCGTTGGCGGAGAGGACAGACACAGAAGCCCCCTGCACTACGCCGCGCACTTGGGGTACACTACTCAATCCGTGGAACATGGCCTACAAGCCTATGGACGGCAACTCCACACATAGGTGAAACAGGGCCATGAATAGCTGTACTTGGCAAACTACAGAGGTGGGGGGCGGGGCACAGGGCCATGCCTAACGGAGGGGCCTAGACTACAGAAATCGCCCTGGCCTAGGGATACCCACAGCCCTCCTCCCCCACCCAGACACCTCCAATGTGCGCAAAATCTGCAGAATGTGCTTGTACTCACCCCCTTGTGTCTGCTGTGATGTCCTCACGCGCCCATCCAAATCTGGGTAGGCCACCGCCAGGATCCGGGACATCAGGGGGGTCAATTGACGACTGGCACCCCTCCTACGTTGGGAGGCCATCCCCAGCAGAGCCTCCGCGGTCTTCCTGCTCCCGCGGCGGATGTCCTCCCACCTCTTCCAGCAGTGGGTGCCCCGTCTGTTGTGGACCCCCAGGGTCCGGACGTCCTTGGCGATGGCACGCCAAATGTCGATTTTCTGATGGGCGCTGACCTATGTGAAAAGTACAGGGGGAGAAAAAGAGGCATCACCTTCTGCACCCTCAATGTGAGTGGCCCCCCATCCCCACCCTTGCCATGTGGCACATGCTCTCATCTGTCGTTTGATGCATGCCTCATTCGCTCCCCTCCCCACCATCTTTCATTCACCCCACTCAACCCAGGCATTGGCCACAAAGCATGGTCCCAGTGTACTTACCTGTTGGTCTGGAGGACCGTAGAGTAGCGCATACTGGGGGAGGACCCCATCCACGAGTTTCTCCAATTCTTCAGAAGTGAAGGCAGGGACCCTTTCCCCAGTCGCAGCAGCCATTGTCTCTTCCAGACCGAAGTCACAGCAGCACTTGCAGTATAGGTCCTCTCCTGTGGATGATCAGGTATCGAGTGATTAAGCAGATAGAAAATGGCGGTCACGCCCGCGGCGGTGCGTACCGCGGCGGTGCGTACCGCGACCGCCGGCGCACATCGTCATTGGCTCCTGAAACCCATAGAGTTCAATGTTAACCAATGCGGCTTTGCGTCGCGGTCTTCGACCGCCTACCGCCGCGGTGTGCCACGCCAGCGCATTGACCTCACATCCCACTGTCGCACTTCACAGGTCAGGCAGCCGCCATTTCAAGGGCCCCCATATCTTAATTTCTACTGCGTCACACATACCTAGGCCTTGCATCAACACTCATACAAGCCATTCAATGCATTGAGAATCGTGTACTGTGCAAGCTGTGGGAACGTACCTGTGGGTTGATTGACTCTGTGCTCCATGTTGTCCTTCCTAGGCACCGTCCGCTGGGACTTGTCAGGAGAAGGACGAATCTTCCCGTGTACAGACCGCTGGTGGATCTGTCGCCAATGGAAGAAAGACATGTCATACTGACATACAGGCTTGACAGAGCCACTATACAGGAATTGTGTGCCCAGCTGGAGCCCGACCTGATGTCACCCATCCGCCAACCCACAGGGATCCCCCCTCTAGTGCAGTTTCTGTCAGTACTCCATTTTTTGGCAAGTGGGTCATTTCAAACAACAGTGGCCATTTCATCAGGGATGTCTCAGCCTATGTTTTCCAAGGTGTTGTCCAGAGTGTTATCTGCCCTGCTGAAATACATGCGGAGCTACATTGTTTTCCCTGAGGTGGGCGATTTGGCTACAGTGAAGGGTGATTTCTATGCGCTTGGACATATTCCCAACATCATTGGTGCAATTGATGGGACACATGTTGCTTTGGTCCCCCCCAGCACGAGTGAACAGGTGTACAGGAACAGAAAAAGTTATCATTCCATGAATGTCCAGGTGGTCTGTTTGGCTGACCAGTACATCTCCCATGTAAATGCCAAGTTCCCTGGGTCAGTGCATGACGCGTACATCATGCGAAATAGCAGCATCCCTTACCTGATGAAACTACTTCAGAGACACCGTGTGTGGCTAATTGGTGACTCTGGTTACCCCAACCTGTCATGGCTACTGACCCCATTGAGGAATCCCAGGACCAGGGCAGAGGAACGCTACAATGAGGCCCATGGGAGGACTAGGAGGGTGATCGAGCGGACCTTCGGCCTCCTGAAGGCCAGGTTTAGGTGCCTCCATATGACAGGTGGATCCCTAATGTACTCACCAAAGAAGGTGTGCCATATCATCGTGGCCTGCTGTATGCTTCACAACCTAGCTTTGCGACGCCAGGTGCCTTTCCTGCAGGAGGATGGTCCAGATGGTGGTGTTGTGGCGGCTGTGGAACCTGCGGAGAGTGAAGAGGAGGAAGACGAAGAGGACGACACAGACAACAGGGACACAGTAATACAGCAGTATTTTCAATGACATACAGGTAAGAATCAACACCGGCATTTTACATTTACTTAAAGTCTCCTGCCTCTCTACTGTCCGGGTTTCCCCCTAGTTTATGTTAACTGAGTTGTGACTTTCACTTCCAATTTCAGAGATGTGGGCCCCACTCCGTGACCTCTGCTTTGTTTCCCCATGGTCTACAGCTGTGTGACAGTGGTATGTTGTCATCACTATGTAACTGGACATTTTGGCACGGTTCTGTGTAATACATTTGTTAAAAAATACAGGCAGACTCCAGATTATTTTTGTGCAATAAGTGTGTTTATTAAAGTGCTCAATTTTGGGTAATGGTTGCAATTCGGTGATGGGTGATGGTGGAGGAATGTCCATGGCAGAGTCCAGATTTTCAGTCTCACAGGGGCATTGTCCATATGCCTGTGGAAGGTGGAGCAGGGGCAGTTTAAGGTTGGACAGGGTGACAATGTTCGACAGTGGGATGACAATCAGGGGGTATCCTTTCCTGGCGGGGGTCTTGGCATTTTACTCTGTCTTCTTCCTAGATCTCAGGCCCCGCTTGCAGGGTGGTTCTTCTTCTGCAGGGGGTGGGGTTCTGGTGGCCGGTTGTTCTTGTGTCGGGGCCTCCTGTCCACTAGCGCCGGCGGAGGTGGTAGCCTGTTCTTGGTCCATGCTAGTGGCAGGGGCCCTCTGTGGTGCCACATGGTCCCGCAATGTGCTGACAATCTGATTGAGAGCCACAATGATGGTGCCCATTGCGGAACTTATGTTTCTGAGTTCTTCCCTGAACCCCATGAACTGTTCCTCCTGCAGTACCTGGATCTCCTGGAACCTGGCCAGGACCGTCGCCATCGTCTCCTGGGAGTGGTGGTATGCTCCCATGATGGAGGAGAGGGCCTTGTGGAGAGTGGGTTCCCTGGGCCTGTCCCCCCCCTGTCGCACAGTAGCCCTCCCAGTTCCCCTGTTTCCCTGGGCCTCTGTCCCCTGGACTGTGTGCCCACTACCACTGCCCCCAGGTCCCTGTTGTTGTTGGGGTGGTGGGTTAACCTGGGTGCCCTGTAGTGGTGGACACACCGCTGATTGACGTGTCCTGGAGACAGAGGCATGGGCCCGCTGGGTGGGTGCTGTGCTGGTGTTCCCAGAGGGGGGTAGGTCTGCTGTGGCCTGTGGCTGTCTGAGGGGAACCGACTGTCCTGAGGTCCCCGATGGGCTGGGCTGGTCATCTGGGACCAGGGAGACAGAGCTGCTGTCATCACTGTGGGCCTCTTCTGGGGGTGGAATGAACATTTCTGGACCCTCCTGGGCAGTGTCGTGGCGTTCGGGTCCTGCAGGGGTATAAGAGTATGGTTATTGCTTCTGTGTGTGCCATAGCGTGCAATGGGTGGGTGCCCGTGTACCCCAGTGCTGGCATTCCCTTGTGGGGGCTGTTGTGACGGTGGTTTGGGGGGGGGGTATGTGCAGTGGGCATGCTTGGGTGATGGGTGTCCATGGTTTGTGGTCGCATGCAGGGCTTGGTGTTGGGATGGGTGGGTTGTGATGGTGAGACATTAGCAAGGAGGATGTGTGATGGGGGTGGGGAGGAAGGGTGGGGGTATGATTTGGCATGCCGGTGGGTGGGAGGGGATGAAGTAGTTGAGATGAGACTTACCAGAGTCCATTCCTCCGGCTACTCCTGCGAGGCCCTCAGGATGCAGGATCGCCAAGACCTGTTCCTCCCATGTTGTAAATTCTGGGGGTTGAGGTGGGGGTCCGTCGCCAGTCTTCTGCACCGCGATGTTGTGTCTGGATACCATGGAACGCACCTTCCCCCGTAGGTCGTTCCACCGCTTCCTGATGTCGTCCCGATTTCGTGGATGCTGTCCCACGGCGTTGACCCTGTCCACTATTCTTTGCCATAGCTCCATCTTCCTGGCAATGGTGGTGTTCTGCACCTGTGTCCCGAAGAGCTGGGGCTCTACCCAAACTATTTCCTCCACCATGACCCTGAGTTCAGCGTCTGAAAACCTGGGGTGTCTTTGGGGTGCCATGGGGTGGTGTGGATGAGGTGTGGGGTGGTGTTTGTGGTGATGAGTGTGGTGAGTGTGGTGGTGTGTGGTGTTTTGTGCGTGAATGTTGTGTGAGTGATGGTGTTATGTGCCTGTGAATGCTCTGTACTAGCTGGTGGTGTCTCTCTCTGGCCTTAGTCAATAAATGGTGGTCGTAGGGGTTTGTGGGTGATGTGGGTGTGTGTTTTATATTGTGTTGGGTGTGTGGGAGTGGTGTTTGTATGTGTATCAGGTGTGTGTGTTTCAAAATGTCCAATGTGGCTGTGTTTTGTAAGTGTGTGTGTATTTTGACCGCAGTGGTGTGTACCGCCAATGGAATACCGCGGTTGAAAGACCGCCGCGTGGATTCGTGGGTCGGAATGGAATGGGCGTATTTCTGTTGGCGTGACGGTGGAGGTTTGGCCATCGCCAGTTTTTCGCTGGCCGTTGGTGTGGCGGACTTTTGTGGATGTCGGGATTTTGGCAGTCTGCCTATTGTGGGTCAGAATGACCGTGGCGGTTAACCGCGGCGGTGTTATAGCGGTCTTCTGACCAGCGGTAAGCGCCTTTTACCGCCGAGGTCAGAATGACCCCCATAGACTTTTAAAAAAGCACACGTTTAATCCCAAATTCATAGGTCCTTTCACTGTCCTCCAGCAAATTAATCCAGTGACCTATAAACTGCAGTTGCCCCGGTCAATGCGTTTTCATCCAGTGTTCCATACTTCCCTCCTGAAGAAAGCAGTCCAGAAAGTACACTCACAACCAGCTCCACTTCTACTACAGGGAGAAGTGGAATACGAAATCAAACAGGAGTTGGATTCCAAACTTCAAGGTCGTAACCTGTGGTATCTGATCTCTTGGAAAGGTTACAGTCCTGAAAGTAACTCATGGGTTTCCGCATCTGATGTTCATGCTCCACGACTAGTGAGACGTTTTCATCGTCTTAACCCAGGCAAACCAGGCCCTAGAGCACGCTTGGGAGAGGGGAGTACTGTCAACATCAGGGCAGTGCGTGCTCTAAGGGCGACTAAAATGCAAAAACCCAGCCTTTATGCAAGAGCATAATTCATGCATTCTGTTTATTTGCAGTATGTTAACCTTTTGCATTGCAGACTTTAACCTTGAAAAACACTATTAATGATGTTTGCAATAACTGTTCTTTTGCAAGGTATTGCTGCAGACTTACTGAGTGTGTTAGGGTGTGGTCCCTTTCTAGGGCCTTCCAGAAGCTTTCTCTGCAGCATGACTGGGTGTGGTTGTGGGCTGGGCCAGACTCTATATAAGGGAGCTCCACGTGCTCACTATTCAGAGGTCACGGTGCAGAGCAGCAGCAGTTTCCTGAGCTCCTGTTCCGGAGACCTACCTTGGCGTTCCAGGCCTGCCCCGCATTCTTTTGGTGATCCTTGAGCAGGGTGGTAAGACGGAGGTCGGGTTGGGCCCCCGACCCCATTCTAAGAGACTCTTGCGTTTTGGGGCCTACTCGTAAAACTTTCAGAGTACGCAAATCATTGCTCTGATTCAGATCTTGGTGATCGGATTGGCAAAGGCTTGCGTGATCATTTCATGGCATTTCATATTCTTGTTAAGATCGGCAGTGTGCGCGATTCATTCCCGCTTTCAAACCTTGATGTTCAGATCAATTCCAGAATGCGCGATCATTTCATGGCATTTGTATATTCTTGTTGAGATCGGCAGTGTGCGTGATTCATTCCCGCATTTAAACCTTGATGTTCAGATCGCTTACAGAGTGCGCGATCATTTCATGGTATTTGCATATACTTGTTGGAATCGGAAGTGTGCGCGATTAATTTCCCGCATTTAAATCTAGGTGTTCAGATCGCTTACAGAGTGCGCGATCATTTCATGGTATTTGCATATACTTGTTGGAATCGGAAGTGTGCGCGATTAATTTCCCGCATTTAAATCTAGGTGTTCAGATCGCTTACAGTGTGCGCGATCATTTCATGGCATTTGCATGTACTTGTTGGAATCGGCAGTGTGCGCGATTTATTTCCCGCATTTAAACCTTGATGTACAGATCGCTTACAGTGTGCGCGATCATTTTATGGCAATTAAAACTTTTGATGTGTAGTGTTTCCTGAAGTGCACACAATTATCCAGGGCCTTTTGAATTTTCTGGAAAGGTGTTAAATTCAAGATGTTATATTCTATGTGCATGTTAAGTCCTTAGTACAATTCCTATTGTTTTCCAGGGAATGTTCAGATTACCTTTTGTCCTCATGTAAGGAGGCAATGTTTTTGTTCTGAAAACATAATTCTAGAAGGTTGTTATATTCCTAGACAGTATGTGACATTTCATGAAAAGGTCATATGAAACACTGTATTAACCATTCTTGATTCCTTCCCAGGTACCCAGACATCTTGAGGTCTAGTTATAGTCCCTTCTTAAGTTATCCATGGTTACAGTATGAAAATGCTTAGAATCATAGTCTAGTGAAAATCAATGTGATAATATCTTGATATTGTGTTGTTTAACCTCTTGCTTCCTACAGGTCTCCTTCCCAGCTGTTCCTATCCTAATCCCCTTTTCCCCGCTTGGCCTCTCTCAGGCTCTGTGATATTTCTATCTGAGTTTTGGAGCTGTCTAGTGGTGGACATTTAGAGAGCGTACGCAGGCCCCGAGGATCTGGTCTCCCTGACACACACCCCCAACTCCCCCTCTCCACAGATGGGGAAGTCACATAGATCCAATGGTCCACAGCTCTCCAGACTAGCAAACCCATCCTCTCCGGCAAATTCGAACAAGATGCCAGCAATCTTTCCAAATGGACCCTCAACAGCGCCAACAAAGTTGTCCCAGCAAGGAACTCTGCCTCCAGAAGATCCAGCAAGTCCACTTGGTGGTTGACCCCCGAACTACGCACACACAAGAGAGAATGCAAAAGGATTGAAAGGTGTGGCATAGTAAGAAGAACCCCCACAGACCACACCATCTTCAAAGATGCGCTGAACAAATATCATCTCAGCCTCAGAGAAGCAAAAAAGGTTGCTCTACTCAGCCACACTGAGGAGAGCACCAACTGCATGAAAGAACTGTTCAGGGTTGTCAAAGAGTTCTACCCAGCAGCCACCGAAAACACTATCCAGCCCACCCACATCCTCAGCGACTCACTAGCCAACTACTTCCAGGACAAAATCACAGACATCTACAGAAACTTACACCCCAACATACCAGCACTGAACACCTACTGACCCGGTCTGAGGAGTCCCCCAGCCACATCATCATGGAGTGGAAGCCACTATCCATCCAGGAAAAAAACGTCCTCATGACTTCAACCCACTCAAGATGACCCAATGACCCATGCCCACATTACATCTTCAGTCTGGGCCAGAAGGAAATCAGCAGCATCCTCTCTCCCATCTTCAACACCTCCATCAGGACTGCCACCAACCCCAAAGCATGGAAACAAGCAGAGGTCAAGCATATCCTGAAGAAACATTCTGTCGACCCCAGCAAACTCAGAAATTATCCCCCATCTCTCTGCTTCACTTCCCAGCCAAAGTCCTAGAAAAAGCCTTCAACAAGCAGCTCTCCTGACACCTGAAACGACACAACCTACTTGACTCCTTCCAATGTGGTTTCCGCTCCAACCACAGCACTGAGACCGTACTTCCTGCTGCAACTGAAGACATCAGTTTCCTTCTCGACCACGGAGATAAAACGGCCCGGATCCTCCTAGACATCTCTGCTGCACTTGACACCATCTCTCACTTCACCCTCACCTTAAGACTCCACCACATTGAGATCCGAAGCAACGCCCTGAAATTGATGCATGCCTTCATCAAATGCCACCCTCAGAGCATCCACCTCCCACCCTTCAAACAGCAGATAAGTGCAGTGGCCTCCTCCATCCTCCACAACCTCCGCATGCTATGAAAGATCTTCAAATGATCCCCATCAAACCAAAAAGATGGTCATCAAAGCCATCATCACCAGTAGACTAGACTTCGGAAATGTCCTCTACATCAGTCTACCCATGCAGCTACTCTACTGCCTTCAGACCATCCAGAACACAGCAAAGAGGCTTGTCCTAGACCTCCCCAGAAAGAGCCATATCACCCCCCACCTCAGAGGTCTACACTGGCTGCCTATGCACAAAAAGTGCAAATTCAAGGCCATCCCCATCGCATACAAAGCCCTCCACAAAAGCAGACCCAAGATAATCAACCGCAGACTCTCTTTCTACCAGCCAACCAGGGAGCTCCGTTCAACAACTCTTGCCCTTACACGTGTCCTAAGACTCAAACTCAGCCACAGCAGAGGACACTCCTTCTCCTACCTCGCTGCCAAGACTTCAAATGACCTCCCCCCACACCTTCAGACCTCGTCCACCCTCACCGACTTCAGGAAAAAGCTCAAGATATGGCTCTTGAGGAGTAGCTCTGATGCACAGGGACAACCCAGAGTGCCTGGATACCCCCCGGGTGAATAAGCCACGCTTTAGAAATCAAATTATTGATTGATTGATTGGAGGGTTGGTAGCAATGTGAGATACCCACATCACAACAGATGATATGGGGAAACCAAGAACTGCCAAGCCATCTGTGATCCTTCCCCTGCACCTGGACTGCAAGACTGAGTGAAACTCAGTAATGTTGGAACCAAAAGGAATGAGAATAGCACAGGCACTGATGCCTGTAAACCCTAGCTCAGATAGGTTGTGCAAATACTAAGGGCGGTCAACTCCTCTAGGACTTCAGTTGAGGCCAAATTGATGCAGTGGCAGTGGAGGTGGGCCTGGTCTGTGAGAACCAGAAAAAGTTGAGAGAAAAGGTAGCCCTGACAGAATCTGCGATACAACAATTGCAGCCACAAACAGAGGATCTTCAGCGCATGATGTGAAGTTTCACCAATTGGATTTGAGTACTTCAGGAAAGGGCCAAAGATGCAGAGGGGCAGGCCCATTGCAATAATATGCTACTGGTGGAACTCTTAAATGAACAAAGAGACATGGGGCCTGATTCAGAGTTTGGCGGAGGGGGTTACTCTGTCATGAGACGGATATCCAGTCCACCGTTTTGCGAGACCATAAAAGCCTATAGAGATCGTAATATGGTGGATGGGATAGCTGTCTTGTTTGTGACAAAGTAACCCCCTCCGCCAAACTCTAAATCAGACCCATGGTGACCTTCTTGGAGGAGTGGTTGACTAAGGCTGTGGTGCTGCAGGGACTGTCTTTCTTCTTTTCACTGAAATGGGCACACAGAGTGCTGGTGCAACTGCCCATACCTGGGGCACCACCCAGATCTGTAGTCGCCAAACTATTGCATTTGTGAGATTGTGATGTCATCCTGCAGGTGGGCAGGTCACTATGTGGTAGGCAACAGCAAACTGTTAATTTTCAGGACTACACTCTAGCAGTTCAGAGGCACTGTGCAACTTTCCTCAGTGTGGAATGCAAACTGAGCAACACGGTCTTAATTACACCCTTCTATTTCCAGCCAAACTGCGAATCACCTATGACAAAAAAATCATAATTACTCACAGATTCAATGAAGGCCTGGGACTTTGAAGAAAGTCATGGTTTTTCTTCTCAAGGGGGAACTATGCAGAATTGGTCACTACACGCTCAAAAGCCTCATCACAGGATGAAGAGAAGTCAGGGGGGGCCAGGGACTGCTCGGCCCCCACACCCAATACGACACAGCCTGAGGCTAACATTGAGTCAGCCCTGCGTGCAGCAGCAGTCTTCTGGAAACAGACGCCCTCCCTCATCTCCAACACAAGCAGTGACAGTGGCATCCAAATGCCCCCCACTAGCTCTGAAGACAAAACAATGTCGCTCCCCAAGGTCATGCTGCAATCGGTGGACGATTTGCTATAGACTGAGGCAGCACCATGACAAGCCCTGCATCGGCCTGTTTCGAGGTCTGTGTTCCAAAAGGCTCATATGATGCCCCATGATTTCTGGTGGGGCAGCAAGCTGGCAGAGAACGGACCACACTGCAAAGACACCAATCACATTGCCCCAGTGACACTAATCAATATTTGTATCTATCCACTCTGTCTCATATTTCTTTCACTTCTCTTGTTGTATTTACAAACTCATTTCACCTCCCCATCCTCTTCCCTAGTCTTTCCCTCTTTAACCATTCCCCCACCATATCAAGCCCTGTTGCCTCTATCACCATCTCTGCTTCAATATTGTAAGCTGGGTTCTCCCTTCCTTTTCCGTTCCTTTCTCTGTTGTTCTGAATTATTTTATATTTGGGCAGGGTATGTTTTTTGTCCCCGGGGAGTTAGGTATGTTATTTTAGTTTTACAGTCTTGCTCTTGAACATCTTTTTGACAGCACTATGGAACAGGGTCACAGGTACAATTGTCATAGAGGCGACTTCCAGAAAGGGTCTTTGACCCTTTGGAGTGGCCACCTTGAGGTCATAGGAAGCGTGGACCCTGGCGGAAAGACTCCTTATACAATTGTGATGCAATATGACCCATCTTACAGTCTATAACTTAACATGGAATGTGAGGAGGATGGTTCCCCCTAGTACACTTCACCAAAAACACTTTGATATCACTAGACACAAAGCCTACATAGGTCAACGCCTGAATGCTAGGGGGTGGGACAACTTTATTACACCATTTATTCTGCTTTTTAAAAAAAAAAAATTATTTTATTTATGCTTTTAAACTCTTTCTTATACAGTACAAGCAGTGTTAGAAGAAGCAAGTGCATCCATTTGTAGTACAAGAGACAACTGTACAAAGGCCTACTACCTCTGCGCCTTCCAGTCAGGCAGGGCAATGGACCACCAATCAACACTAGTGGCTATATCTAACTAAAACCCTTTCCTGATCCACTCACCCTTTCCCCTTACATGCCACTGCTGGCGCCCTCTGGTTCACCCATTTCTTTGCCTATTAAGTATTGTTTGTAGGCGTTCCAGTGTTTTGCTGGTCTGCTGGTTGGCGGGAGCAGTTCATTATACACATCTGTTTGGGCATCACAATACTCCATGTCACGGTGCCAATCTTCAACCGTCAGCACCGGGCCACGATCCCATCTCATAGCGACCCTGCGCCTAGCCAACAGCAAGCCAACGGCCACCAACCGCCGAGCTGATTTTGGTATATCTCCATCCCACCCCAGCAACGCCAGGACTGGCTCACAATCAAATCTCTGTCCGCATATCTCCCACAACTCTGAAAATCAACCCCCAGAATCGCTGCACTCCCCCGCAGACCCAGGACATATAAAAGAAGTCCGCCTGATCAGCGCTGCACCTGGGACAAGCCGCACTGGGGCACAAGCCATAACCATAAAGTTTGAGAGGGATGTAGTATACTCGATTTAGATATTTAAAGTGGATCAGGCAATGTCACCCATTTAGGGAGTCAGTCTGAGTCAACGAACAACAGTAACGCCACTGCACATCTGTAAGATGCACCCCCAGATCCCTCTGCCACGCAAGTCGTGCTCTATTTAACTCATTCAGACGAAACGCCTGCGTGTGGGCATATAAACACGATATCAACTGCCGTGGTTGTTCATTCACCAGTATTGTAGATAAAGCTAGCATATCCGCCAGCTCCCGCATGTCCTCCCCCAAATGAGCAGCCATAGCGTGTCTTGTCTTGTAATATTGGTATTGAAGCAGCACAGTCGGTCCCATGACCCGCCCCTGCAGCACCTGCCAAGGTCTCATAACACCATCCTCGAACAAATCCCCCATGGTGGCAATGCCCAAAGCACCCATGGCTCGCACGAACCCCCCATCCTGCCACAAAGCAAACCAAGCACACCACTCCAAGGGTACATGCGGGGAGTACAGCAACGCCTACCCCTGCCTTTGTAATAAGCCATGCCAGGAGCGTGTGACAGAATTTAAAGACGCCAACTCACCACAACATCTAACCGGAGCGCAGAATAACCTGCTCTGCAATGGCACCGGAGATGCCAACTCACGCTCTATTGGCAGAAACGGGACACCGCTGGGCCCATGGAGCCAGGCATGAGCAGCCGCCGCATGGGCGACCATGTGATAAGTCTCTAGATCTGGGGCTCCCAAGCCACCTAACTCATACGGCAGCGTCAAAGTATGCCACCCAACCCGAGGCTGTCTACCCGCCCATGCTAACTTGAAGTATTCCCCTCAAAGTCGCAAAGTAGGTTTTCGGTAATGACATCGGGATATTCTGAAAGAGGAACAAAAATCGGGGGAGCACTACCATTTTCATAATTGCTACACAGCTCATCAATGAGAGCGGGAGCCTAGTCCATCGCTCAACGTCACCTTCCAACTTCTCAAGAGCGGTCAAACAGTTGTCCGTCATAACCACCCTTGGGTCCGTGTGGACTCTAATGCTCAAATATCTGACCAAGCCCGTCTTCCACACAAGAGGGTATCCCACATCCACCCGTGATGTCGCTGGCATCAGTGGGAACATAATGGATTTATCCCAATTTACTTTAAGACAAGAAAAGGTACCATACTGTACTATGTCTCGCAAGACCGAAGCAACATTATGTTGCAGATTTTTAATATACAGTAGTGTATCATCTGCGTATGCCAAAAGCAGGAGAGTGCAGTTGGCAAAGCGCAAGCCCCGATGACTATGGTATTCCCATAGAGCACATGCCCAAGGCTCGGCTACAATTGCATATAGGAGTGGAGACAGGGGGCATCCCTGCCTCGTGCCCCTGGTAATTGGAAAGGCATCGGTGACTATCCTGTTTGTTCTCACTCTGGCCAATGGTTCCCCATACAACGTAGACATCAGACGCATAAATATGTCCCCTACTTCGAACTGCCGCAGAACCACCTTCATAAAACATCATTCCACTGAATCAAATGCTTTTTCAGCATCTAGAAAAACCACCACAGCCTTCCGAGCTGGGTTTATATTCTGCATGGCCCCAAACAATGTCCGAAGATTCGTGGTAAGGTTCCGGCCAGGCACGAACCCTTAATGCTCTGGTCGCACCATTGTGGGCAGCAGCCTGGCTAACCAATCTGCCAGTATTTTGGCATATATTTTAAAGTCCACATTTAATAAAGACAGCAGGCGATAAGATGAGCAGCACATCTGGGGCTTGCCCGGTTTAAGCAGTATAATCAGCATTGCCTTGCACATGGAAAGCGGCATGAGCCCGTTCTCCACCATCTCCTCATAAACCTCTTTAAGGTGAGGGAATAGTAGAGTTTTGTAAGTTTTATAAAATTTTAGTGAGCCCATCAGGTCCCGGGCCGGCTTTCCCCTCCGCCATGCCACCTATCGCTTTGTTCATTTCTTCTAACGTCAAAGGTGCGCCAAGAGTTCTCTGTCTATGTCTACCAATCTGGGCATCTCAATGTGCATTAAATAATTCGGCAATCCCTCCGGATCCTGAACCAATCTAGAGGCATAGAGAGATTTATAGTAGTCACGGAATCTAATGGGTGTGAGCTCTGGTTCCCCGATCTCCCTACCATCTTCTGCCTGTATCGCTGTCTCTATTGGGGCGAATCAACTTTGCCAAGGTCGAACCTGGCCTCTCTCCCTCTCAATATACCCTAGCTGTAGCGTATTTCCCCAAGTGCCGAACCTCAGCGAGTGCCGTGTCTTGAAAGTCAGTCAGTTTAGCGCGTATTCGACCCAGTATCTGATCTCCATTGCCCCGCGCCTGCTCCTGCTCCAACTGCGCCATCTCCCGTTCTGATGTGCCTAGGTGACCTCTTATGGACCGCAGAACACCAGCATGTTTGGAGATGGTGACCCCTCTGATATACACCTTAAATGCTTCCCACACCGCGCCCTCGCCAGCCACCGATCCCTTATTAAGTTGAAAAAAGTCTTGAATTGCCGCGCCCAGCTCCTTCCGAAAAACTGAATCTAACAGTGAATAGGGAGGAAAGTGCCACGAGAAGGGGGGAGGCAACCGCACATCCACCGCCACCCTCAACGGGTCCGGGGAATGGTCAGAATATGTCCTTGGTCACTGATCTCACGGGTGTGCACCGCCCAGGAGACTCCTGGCAACTAACCACAGATCAATGCGTGTATGCAGATTATGCACAGCTAAATAATGCGTGCACCCGCCTCTATCTGTATGCCTATCACGCCACACATCCACCAGCCCCATTTCGGCCGCAACCTTTATCACTGCTCTCGCCGCAGCTGCCGGCCCCTGCGCACCCCCACCCGATCTATCTAGCATAGGATCCAGCGTGCAATTGAAGTCCCCGCCCCAGATCTGCGGTAACTCCCCCACAAGCCTGCCTTAGCTGCCAAATCATAATAGAAGTGAGGATTATCAAAATTCGGGCCATAGATCCCCACTAGTAAAAAGGGGGCAACTCTCCCCTCACAGCGTGCCACTATGTACTTCCGTCTTGGATCCACCACCACCTCTTTGAGGATCACCCCAGAGGGCCGCGAAGCCCAGATCATAACACCCCGTGCATGAGTGGTGAAACCTGCTGCCACAAATTGTCCCTGTAACTGTCTAGTACTAAGCATGGGGCTGCCCGGTGCCAAATGCGTCTCCCGCAGAACAGCCAGATCCACCCTGTGCCTATTTAAGTAGGCTACAACCTTACGGACTTTTCGAGCATCATTTAAGCCTCTGACATTCCACATGACCAATTGAAGCTGGCCCGGAGTCCTTATGGGATCCGGACCCCAAGGATCACATGACATGGAGTGCACAGTGGCCGCAAAAGCCCTCTAATCCCAGCCTATCATAGGTCTACAATCGCTTAGTTGAATACACACATCACAATATCTGCAGTGAAAGGACAAAAAAGCCCGCAATTTCCACCCCCCACCCACAGCAGGCACCAATCCAACTCGCCTAGCTGACATTAATCACTGAACTACCCCCTCCCCTACCTGAATGAATTCCCCCTATTCCCTTCTATAAGTGTGTAACACGCTTAGTTGGATGTTACCCAGCCGCTGCATACCGCACCTATACATCGGCCACCATTAGTTATACCAATGAACGAGCAAGCAAAAGAACAATGCATGTTCGAACAACGTTAGGTAAAATAGGTTCAAAAGGATTCCACAAGACATGCCAGAGTAGTACACAACCCCCTGGCACCATCAATGTCACCTCCATAATACACTCCAAGAATGGACAGTTCAGTCATCAGCTGCTTGGGATTCTGCGTCCTTGCTACCCCGGTCCTCATTCCTCGCAGCTCTACATTTAATAAAGTGAGCACGTTTTTTATGATCCGTAAAAAACAACGGCCTCCCGTCCACCTCCACGCGTAACTCGGCAGGGTAAAGCATATGATATTCCAGATGTAGGTCTCTCAGTTGTTTCTTCCCGGTGATAAACTGCTGTCGCGCTTCCTGTACTGGTAGAGTAAAATTCTGATAGAGCGAGATGGACATATCTTCATAATGCAGTGTCTTTAGTTCCCGGGCAAGGCGCAGAGCAGCGTCCCGATCCCTGTAGTTCAATAGTCTCCTATTATAGGATGCGGGGGAGCACCCGGAGGCGGTGCGGGCGGGCCGCCAAAGAGCAGTGGGCCCTCTCTACAACCATCAGGTCAGAAAAGGTGGTACGCCCTAGCGGTTGGATCAACAAACGTTCAATAAAACTTTCCATATTTTCAATCGTAGTGGACTCTGCCACACCGACAATGCGTAAATTGTTCCTCCTGGATCTGGCCTTCAAATCATCCACCTTGGCCTGTAGAGAGCTCACGGTTTTGTTCAGTTTGGTCTTCCCAGTAGTCAACTCATGTTGCCCATCCTCAACCTCGGATATACGTCTCTCTGATTGATCCAACCTCTACGCATGCTTATCCAAGCGTTCAGACATTCTATCCACGCGATAGGAGAGGGAGTCGATCTTCCCATCAATTTGGGTTAAGCTGGGCTGCATTGCCACCAGAATTTGTCTCAAGTCTTGCTCCTCGCCGGCCGGCACACCCGGTCCCCCCACCTTCCCCTGTCCCGTATCCTCACCAGGGGGGTCCACCTGTCTTACACTGGTCAAATTGCAACGTAGCATGGGTTTTGTCGGACTTACTCATGATGTTAGTCCTTGGGGACACCCGGTGTGATCCAGTACACGCCAATCCACTGGAATCCACGCGCTCCCCTCTGCAGGTACCCACAGCCCTCTATGTAGCACTATTCCTTCGCCGTCCAGGCAGCCGTATCTCTCTGGCCTCTCCGTCTCAGAAACCACACTGCCCCAGCGGGGTTGGAATGCACCGTCGCGCCGCAGCTCCAGCTGCCCAAGGAGCTCCCCGATGTTTGTGCCCCCAGGGTCCCAGGGCCACCAACGCGTCACCCCAGGGATGCCACCACCGAAAGCGGAAGTGGGATGACCCCTCGGGAGGCCTTGATCATGGGGAAGTTGTGCCAAGAGCGCTTTCTATCTGTGAACTGAAGCACTTTGAATTGTTGTGCAAAAAAGCGCTTTCCATCTGTGAACTGAAACGCTTTGAATTGCTGTGCACAAAAACACTTTACATCAGTGAACTGAAATGGTTTGAATTGCTGAGCAAAAGAGCGCTTTATATCTGTGAACGGAAACGCTTCGAATTGCTGTTCACAAAAGCGCCTTACATCTGTGAACTGAAATACTTTGAATTGCTGTGCAAAAGAGTGCTTTACATCTGTGAACGGAAACGCTTTGAATTGCTGTGCACAAAGAGCGTTTTACATCTGTGAACGGAAACGCTTTGAATTGCCGTGCACATAAGCACTTTATATCTGTGAACGGAAACGATTTGAATTGCTGTGCACAAAAGCACTTTACATCTGTGGGGGGGCGCGGCCGGACACCATGGCGGTTCCCTCCCTAGTCTCCCCGTCCTCGGGCTTTCTGTGCCACTGTAGCCCCAAAAGTAAGTGGCTGGGGAGCGGAAGGTGTGTAGACCCTTCCGATCTCGAAAACGGGTGACCCGGAGTCCCGTGGTTCTCTCCTGGGGCACCAAGACGAATCGACGCGGACATGCGGAAGGTCCTAAGATGCCGGCCGCCATCTTATCTACAGAGCCGGCGCCCGCCTACAGACGGGTGGGGACGCCTTTCGGGCCTCGCGTGGTGCAGAGTGCCCGGTGTGCCTCCCGATACGAGAGCTGGAGCCGGCGCCCGGGTGCTGTGGAGCCCGCGGAACAGCTGAGTCGCTGGTGAAGACCCAGCTCAATTGAACCCGCCGCACCAAGAGGAGCTGTGCTCGCCTCTGGCCCCCCGGGGACTCCAGGGGCGAGAAATCGGAACGCCAGTGACATCTGCCCAATGGCTGGGGGCAGATTTGGCAGGGCCTCGCGACTTGGGGCCCTTGAGCATCGGACCTGGGGACCTCCACCCGAAATGTGAGGCACATGCCTCCGTAGGCAGCTGAGGGAGCACCTGTTTCTCTGCGGTGTTAAGGTGAGAGGCCCCGCGGCAATAAAATATACACCCCTGGCCCTAGGAAGCAGCAAGGGGAGGTGAGACTGATCTGGTCCCTGTGGGGACCATAGCCAAGAACCTGCACCAGGTGGTGGGAGCCAATGCTGATGCGGGGGTGCCTGGGAACTCTGGTGTGGCCCCCCCGGTTCTGAGAACACGGCCTTGGATTGTGAGCTGTGACTGTAGCTCCTCATCTTGACCCTCTGCCTGAGTAGATCACAGTGAACTGAGGAGAAACCGCTTACAGCAAACACACTTAAAGTCCCACAATATGGGCAAAACAGGCCGACGTCGTGACACTGACCACAGCACTGGTCCCTCCACCAAAGAAATGGCCGAACAGGGGGACACCACGAGTTCCACCCAAGGGGGGGGAAGGCGATCCTACCCTCCAAGATGGGCCATAACAGCCTCCCGAATATCCCTGGAAGGGAAAATAGATGCACTGGCTACTGACTTTACGGTGCTCCGGGATGATCATTGTCGGCTAGCTGAAAAAGTGACCGCCACGGACAAACAATTAGAGGAACTACGGCTTGAAATAAAAGACAATACTAAGCTGACACACCAAATGGAAAAGCGGATCAGAGAACTAGAACTACAAGCCGGAGATGCCGAAAATAGATTGCGGTGAAATAATATCCGCGTGATATGCTTACCAGAACGAACAGAAAAACCCAACCTAGTGGAATTCCTTGAGAGCTGGCTAAGAGAGAACGTAGCGGATGACGGACTGTCCCTTTTCTTTGCTATTGAAAGAGCCCACAGGGTCCCGGCTCGCTCCCCCCGCTAACGGCTCCTCCCAGACCAGTAATAGCCAGGCTGCTTCATTATAGAGACAGGGACTACATACTAAGTCAAAGCAGGAAGAAAGGAGACTCCATGCTTAATAACCACGTGATCTGTATCTTTTCCGACTTCTCCAAAGAAGTGCAGAAGCAGAGAGCATCCTTTAGAGATGCCAAACAAAAACTTCACAAGATGGGGGTCCAATACGGGATGATATTCCTGGCCAGGTTAAGAGTAGTGACCAAATCTGGCAGACAATTCTTCGGCACAGCAGAGGAGACCTGGCGATGGATCGACACGCAGACAACGGAAGACAGAGAGCGCAGACCTGAGAATCTTCACCCAGATCGAACGGAAAAAAACAGACACAACAAAGCCAGTAAGGTGGGTAGTCCGTCTCCGCTGGAGATTTTGAAAGAGAGACAAAAAGCAATGGAGGCGGCTGCCTCCCTTAGCGGCTCGGATCATGGTACCGCTAAGCAGTCTCAAGAAGAGCTAGAACATTCAGACTCAGACAAACATGGGCCTGATGTGACACCGGGTACCTCGGACTGTATCATCTGATGGATCATCATATAGACACACCTGCGGGGATCACAAGAACCCAGGAAGGGAGATCTGCCGAGTCCACAGTTACAGTAACGATCGGAGACGAGACCGCCGCCTAACCCAGTATCTTGAATCTGGCTGAGCGTATGTCAGAACTGAGGCTACGAAATCCCTGTGTTATGTTTTCCCGAGAGGCGGGAAGATGGTGCCACGGTACACTCTTGGTTCGACCTCAGAGCACCCCCTACATTGATAGACTGGTTAAAAAAAAAGATTCTAGTTTGGACGAGAGACGTTCCTACTTTTGTCCTGGGGATGGGGAGTTGGGGAATTACAGGTTGGGTAGTAGATATGGCATTAGCTGAGCTCTTAAGAACCCTTATAGAGAAAAAGGAGTTACCCCTTGAAACTACTAACAGGGCGGGAAAATCTCCAACATGGCAAGGCTAAAATCCTAATAGTTCCTCACATGGAACATCAGGGGCATGCACTCAATGGTTAAAAGATATAAGGTTTTTTCATATTTACAGAGAAGGGGAATTCAGATAGCTATGCTCCAAGAAACCCATCTAACACAGGCGGAAGGTAGGGCCCTTCAAAAAAGATGGAGAGGCCAGGCATATTACACTTCTTATTCTGCCTACTCAAGGGGCACCCTGATATGGATCCGAGCTGGAGTTCCTTTCCAGATGGTGGATAACCTTATTGATCCTGAGGGTCGGTTTGTGGCAGTCCGGGGCAGATTAGAGGGCAGAGACCTAACACTGATTAATATTTATGCACCCAACACCGACCAGGGAGAGTTTTTCATACGAATAACCAATTTATTAGCCCCTTACCTTACAATCATCAGTGGTACTGGGAGGTGACTTCAATTGTGTGGGGGATCCCAATGTGGACAAATCGCATCCACCACTAAATAACTCTCCCTTGATGAGAGTGTCTCGACAATTCTCTGCCTGGCAAACGAACTGGGGACTAGTTGATGCCTGGCGTAGGTTGCACCCCGCCGTGAGGGATTACTCTTTCTTCTCATGTCTGCATGAATTACATGTTAGATTAGACGCATTCCTCTGTTCAGCAGATGTATACTCACAAATACCAGATGCAGAATGTTTGACCTGCACAATTTCAGACCACAATCCTCTTTTGCTGGCCTTGAGCTGGGGGTCCACCATTCCTCGCATCCCCACCTGGAGGCTCAAACCTGAAATTCTGGAGTATGCACTCTTCCGGGCTGAGCTGCGACAAAGCGTTGTTCAGTACTTTGAGGATAATGAAGCCTCCACCACTAGCCTCTTGGTTGAATCGGATGCCTTTAAGGTGGTAGTGTGGGGGAGATGTATAGCAGGGACGGTGGGTGTGCGTAAGACCCTGCTAGGAGACACGGAACGGGCTGAGGACAAGCTGCAGGAGGCTGAGAAAAACAGACCTGGGAATCCACAATTACAGAATACTGTGCAGGAGCTTAGGACAGAGGTGGCCCACTGCACTGAACGCCTCCAGTGCTTTGATTATAAAAATTATCTCACTGGGATACATGGAGAGAGGGACAAGGCAGGTCGTCTACTCGCTTGGGTGGTATCTCAATTCATCAGGTCCCCTCCTATTATGGACTTAACCACTGACCAAGGGAACCATTTATATGAACAAGAGCAAATTAACTCACATTTCATGTCCTTCTACAAAGATTTATATAAGAAAAGACCCAATTACGCTGGGGCATCCACTGAAGACTACTTAACTGAACTACATCTGAAACCACTGTTGCCTGAGTTCACAGAGCAACTAGAGGGGGGAATCACATTAGCTGAAATTGGGGAGGCCATGAGGGGTCTAGCTAGGGGGAAATCCCCGGGGACAGATGGACTCCCCATTGAATTTTACGCCACCTACACGGACATACTTTCCCAGAGGTTAGAAAACCTATATAAAATCTCCAGGGAACGGGGCACATTACCGGAATCCACCCGCGAGGCGGTCATAGTGCCTCTTCTCAAACCTGGCAAAGACCCAACAGAGGTGGGGGCTTATAGACTCTTATCCATGCTGAACCTCGATTACAAAATCCTCAGTAAGATCCTGGCAACCAGACTCCTCACACTAATGCCCTCCTTAATACATCCAGATCAAGCAGGTTTCATCCCTGGGCGAAACATAGCTGGGAACATCTGTAGACTAATTGCCATCATGAGAGACCAGGCCTCTACTGCTACAATTACAGGAGTCCTGGCAGTAGACATAGAGAAAGCCTTTGATAGCCTGGACTGGGAATTTTTATACACAGTAATGGCCAAACTCGGACTTGGATCAGATTACATCTCATGGGTAAAACTACTATACACCAAAACCACGGCTAGAGTGCGCACAGGACACACACTATCCAATAGCTATAAGGTTGAGCGTGGAACGAGGCAGGGTTGCCCATTGTCTCCTCTCCTATTTGCCTTGGCAATGGAACCATTAGCAGCTGCAGCCAGGGCAGGAAAGGGGGGGTCCGGGCATACTAGCAGGGGGTGGGAGACATCGTATAGCCCTCTATGCAGACGATCTTTTAATATTTATAGAAGATATCCAGAGAGATTTACCCCGAGTACAGCAGATGCTTTCTAGGTTTGAGGGACATTCGGGCTTAAAAGTGAATTGGGACAAAACTGGCCTGTTCCCATTGGGGGGACATCGGGTGCCACCACCGAACCTGGGTTTGGTCAGGTGGGTGCCGAACGGACTCCCTTATCTGGGAGTAAAAATCTATCATGACTCCCAAGATATCCTTGAGGGTAACATTGGAAGTTCCATGCGCTCAATAAAAGCCTCTATGGCATTTTGGCAGACACTGACGCTATCGGTGGCTGGGCGGATAGCAGTCCTCAAAATGATTGTACTGCCGAGACTACTGTACCATTTCACAGTACTACCAATTTGGATTCCTAAAGCCATTTTTAAAGAATTAGACACCATGGTAATATCATTCATATGGGGGGAGGGACGGAGGAGGGTGGCTCTAGCTAAACTTCAATGACAGTCCAAAGATGGAGGTATGGCGGTCCCTGACTTCGAGACCTACTATTTAGTGGCACACCTACAGTGGTTGGTGCATTGGTTGTCAGAGAGATTAGATGCAAGAATGAGCGAGAAGGCGTTTACCTCACAGGAAAATAGACTGTTTGAGATTATATTGAGAACCCCTGGGGACGGGAAACAGGATCCTCCTGAATTAAAGATCCTGACTCAGTGTTGGAAGACCTTTCTGCGTAGGATCAAGGTGGAGACACCTTATTTGTCGGAGCTACCCCTCTTGTCTTTAAAGGCCTTACCACATGGGGGCACTTGGGTTGAGCTTGGGGACTGGGTGGAGGCTGGGATCAAAACGGTGGGCGCCCTATTTAGGGTTAGCAAATTGATGTCCTTTGAGACCCTTAGGATGGAGTTTGGCCTACCAGCGGGTCACTTTTAAATATATGGGACAATAGCGGCCTGTGTTTGTAGGCACTGGCGAGGGAGAGGGACAGAGCCTCCCACACAGGCGGTCTCAACCCTATATGGACTGATACGAGCGGACAGCATAACCCCCCTGGACTCCCTTAAACAAACTTGGGAGAAGGATCTAAACCGGGATATCCCAGAGGAAGAATGGGGGTGCATTCTGAGGAGACTCCCCAAGGTGACACGAAATGCCAGATTTAAGCTCATAAATTTCTACGTGCTGCACCAAGCTTACCTGAGTCCAGCACGCATTAACAAATACTTTGGGAAGGTAACAGTGTGCTGCCCGAGATGTGGGTTGATTGGTGTGGAGTTCAGGCACATATTCTGTGGATGCCCCCTCCTGTAGCCTTTCTGGTCAGAGGTGTGCCAGACCCTGGTGCGTCTTCTGAGTAGGGATGTGCCCTGCTCCATGGCCCACTGCCTCTTGAACGGTTTTACTCATTCGGCCAAACACAAAGTCACTGATAGATTACAAGACTTGGCCTTATCACTGGCTAAAAGAGAGATCGCATCTAATTGGAAAAACCCGAGGGGACCTAGAATGCCTCTTTGGAAAAGTGAATTACTTAAATGGGCAAACACTGAAGGGACAATCCTGCAGCGTGAGGCCAAAAGAGGGATTAGACCTCCCGAAGTAGTGGAGGGCTGGGAGGTGATAATGGACACACTTAGAGCCGACATCCTGCCCTGAGTATTCCACTGGTGATCACTCGATTCGAGAGGCGTACATGGCACAAGAACCCATAGCTATTGGGTCCCCAGCCTGAGCCCAAAACTCGGGATTGGGAATCTAAAATGAAAAGAACCAGGACACAACTAGCCCCAGCTGTTAAACTACACATAAACATGACATGGGTTACTGCACGAACACTATTAACATTTGAACAACGGATCTCTAGGGGAAGGGTTTGGGATGGGATCGGGAGGGGGGGAATGTTAAGGAATTACTTAGTAATTTGAGCACCAGAATATTTGACAAGTATATGTCTCCCTACTAATATGTTATTAAGGGTAGCACTACAGTGGGCTACAATGTGGATGTATAAAATGATTACTTGAGAATCTTAATGAAATCTGGTTTAAAAAAAAAAAAAAAGCACTTTACATCTGTGAACGGAAACGCTTTAAATTGCGCAAAAGAGCCTTGCATCTGTGAACGGAAACACTGTGCTCGTTATGCTAAGGGGCGCTTTACCTTTTGGAAGTATTGACTTCCTCCAAGCATGGATTCAGCAAGGCCTTACTGCTACGAGTACGACCTACTCATTTTTGGATGCACCATGGAAACAAGGATACTTTAGTTAGATGACACTCTGCCATTCAGGAACTCTGTTCTTCTCCAGAGAAACCCCCACAAGGTCTGGCTGCATCGAAGTCTTCAAAATAGTGAGCAACGTGCTTGGGTGAGGCTGGGCTTTATAGGCCTGCCACACACCAAGATGGCTGCTGCCTCTAAAAACATTGGAATTGTAGTCACTTCATAGAATAGCACTGATAAGTGCATCTTGTCCACCAATGTCCTGAATCTGCAGCTCTATGAGCTTTGCCACAGGGCAGACGACGCTGATGGTCACCTTTGGATCAAGAGGGGATGACAAGTGGTGCGCATAAAGCGCCACAGAGTCGCGCAGCGGAGTTTCGGGCGAGACCTGGACTGCGCCTGGCCTTATTCCTGACACCGAGGGGGTAGATTCTAATTTTTGGATTAGGCCCAACTAGCTACCTGGCGTGTGTCTGTGCCCTGCCATCTGTCCTGGCGGTTCTGGGCTGTGAGTGGCGTGTTTCGCGTACTCTCCTTAGCTGACCTCTTTTCACCCTGCCGTAAGGCATCCCCAGGTGTGTGGCCTTCCATCTGCACACTGCCTTACTAGGTGTGCCTAACGATTATATTGGCAAATACGTTTAATTTCCGCCATGCTGCCTGAGAGGTGTAGGTCTCCAGGTAGCTCCCCCAACAAATTCTTTTTTTTTTTTTTTTGTATGGGCACCCTGACTCTGCCATCCCTGCAGCGAGGTTCACCCAGAAGGTCTCTATTCCTACCGATGATAGGTGCACACCGTCTGGTGCATACAACTCCGGTTGTCTGGGGTGGATCAAGCCATGGTGTCTGCGCTCAAGCCCATTTGGTTTGCAGTATTTACAGATTGTAATGTTCAGCTTCCTTCTGGAGTTGTCCACTGCCTTGCTTGAACAAGCCCCTCTCCACTCGATCCTGGGGATTATTTCTGACCATATGATGGTGGTGTTGCCGCATAACCTTGTTATTTCTGTCAGATCTTGTCTGATCTCACTTAGAAGGATCTTTCTCCCCACCGTGGCCAGGTTGTTACCCCCCAGGTGTATGATTAAAACATCTGGATGTCTCTGAGTTGTGTCTAACTAACCTCACACTGTCTGTGGGAGCTGATCCCACTTCATGCCAGAGAATCCCCACCATTTGATTTTTCTTGCTGTCAAGTCTCTTCTCATGTTATTGACGTTCTGGTTCCACCATGTTTGTAATCTAGCAATGAAGGAGTGCCCAACCATACATACTGTACTGGGTGGCGCACCTGTCAATGGAATCAGAGACAAGTTCTAATTATAGTAAATGTGGCCGTATGTAACTTTTGTATGCTTTGGAATGCCACCAACCCGCAGTTTTTATGGCGTTTTCTTCCAATCCAAACTCTGCTGCTGTTATGGCTGCACCTATGTGGAAAGAATGGGAACCAAAAACTGCTGGTGCTAGGCCTCCTTGCCTTAATGCCTTGCGCATGACTGCTGAAAATTGGTATTTGCTCAACCAATCCCCATTGCTATACATAAATAAAGGACCCGTTGTCAGATAATTTTTTTAATTGCAGACCGGGCAATACTTTGTTTGTTTTATGCAAGTGAGCTGGATCCAAGTGCCCATGCCTCGCTGGTCTGTTTCTGACTTCCTTAAAAGAAAGCGTACCCTGCCTGATTCTGCGCTGCAATCCTCAGCCTGAATGCAACTGCCGCCGCCCATTCTCTTCGCTATGGCTACTATCTTGCTTACGCGAAAAGCCCCGAAGAAAGCTGTGGTAAAAACTACTCTGAATAGACCTAACTCGTACATGTCGTCTGCCACTGTCTCTAGTGCGTCTATGAGCATTGTCAGCATGTTGGAATCTATGGGGTGCCTGTTGTCCTGTCTTGGTCCCTCAAGCCGTTTCCAGCCCTTCATAGCTGTTCTAACATAGTGGGTGACCGTGGGATCCACCCCGTCTGTATTTTTGAGAAATGAGCCACCGCTGCCAGGTGGACCTGTGCCTAGGACTTCGTTGTCCCCTGAGGGTAGGCCCATTTGATGAAGCGTTCCACTGCCGGTCTAGTCGCCACTGGATCCCTAAGTGATTTAAGTCCCCCTATTTCCATTAGTGAACTGACGTATTTGGAGTATCTCCTGTGTGTCTCTGGCTTGAGCGCATTGTGAACTAATATTGACAAGTCCGCTCCGCCATCTCCCAAAGACCTCTTGGAAAAGGTGTCATCACTTGTCTCGCCTCCGGGGCTAGCTTCCTGAATTTGTCCATCTGGGAATGAGAAAGAGCATCTGCTTGTGAATTTTTTATACCCTGCACGTGTCTAGCCCTGATGTCCAGGCCCCCCTTGAGTTGAATGCTTACCAATCGCCTCAATAGTCTCAGCGTGTCAAGGCAAGACGCCGAACCTTTATTTATGGCTAGTGCCACACCTAGGTTGTCCGACCATATTGGTCGCTTCATGTTCTGCAGTTTATCTTTCCAGACTATCATTGCTACTACTATGGGAAACAGCTAGAGAAATGTAATGTTCCTGGTGATCCTGAGCTCATGCCACCTGTTTGGCCATTTACCAGTGCACCACTCCTTGCCCAACAGCACGCCGAAATCACAGCTGCCCCAGCCCTCTCTCCAAATGAGCAAACCGTTAAAAAATTGGTCCAGGAAAGAATCCCACATGACCAAATCGCTCTTTACTCCTGATCCCAGCCGGACATGGTGGTGCTTTTTGCGCAAACCTGCTGTCAGTTTACATAAGCGACTCGCAGAAACTCGTCCTGCTGGGATAACCCTGCTCGCGAAATTCAGTTTTCCCACCATTCTTTGTAACTCCCCCAGGGTTGCTTTCTGTTTCTCTCACCTGGACTTGATTTCTTCCCTTAGCTCCACCACCTTATCCCCTGGGATCCTTGATGTCCCTGTGATTGAGTCTAACTCAATGCCCAAGAAAACTAGTGTTGTTGAAGGGCCCACAGTTTTATCTGCTGCCAGGGGGTCACCTATTTCTTTAGACAGGTTTTGAAAAGACCTCAGTAGGCTTGCGCATTCGCCTGTGCCTGCTTTACCCACAAATAAGAAATCGTCCAGGTAATGCATCTTTCCCCCGGTTGGATGTTCCTTGTGCAGCGCCCATTCCAAAAATGTACTAAACTGCTCGAAGTAAGCGCACAAGATGGAGCAGCCCATGGGCATGGCTTTATCAACATAAACTTCCTTGTTGTGTTGAAAACCTAATAGGTAAAAACTGTCTGGATGTGCAGGTAATAAGCGGAAAGCTGACTCAATGTCTGCCTTCTCCAATAACGCCCTTCTACCTGCTGATTTTATCATCTCAGTGGCATCTTCTACGGTGGGGTAACCAACAGAACAAGCTTCAGAGGGGGATACTGTCATTTACCGATGCGCCTTCTGGGAATGATAAATGGCAAATGAGCCTGTATTGTCCTGCTTCCTTCTTGGGTGCCACACCTAATGGTGAAATGATTAAGTCTTTGGGTGGTGGTGAGGGCAATGGGCCTTCGATGCGA
Source organism: Pleurodeles waltl (assembly GCF_031143425.1). Lineage (NCBI taxonomy): Eukaryota > Metazoa > Chordata > Amphibia > Caudata > Salamandridae > Pleurodeles > Pleurodeles waltl. The sequence continues at coordinate 665,056,309 of NC_090445.1, read as the reverse complement.
CCCAGCCTCAATTCCTTCTCAATTTTGTTTTGAACCAATTTTGGGTGTTCTGTGGCTGATTTTAGGTTTTTGCCATCCCCCGCCTATTGGATCTGTTGCTGGGATTCAGAAACCTTCTTCGAATCCCTTTAGCAATAACTCTGCTTCCTTTTTGTTGTAGTACTCATTGGCTAGCTTTCTCAGAAATTGTGTGTTAATAGGGGATCTGGCTCATTTATAATTTCTCCAGTTCCCTGCAAGCGCCCTTGTTGAAAAACTATCTTTTTCTTTTCTTTGTCTGATCTTTGTTTGCTTTTCCTGCACGCTGATGCTGGGTGCTCCCCCCGTATAATGAACAGCTATACCTGAATTTGCAGCTCGGTCCCCAAGTGCACTCATCTGTTTTCCAGCAGATTGCTTGCCTTCCCTTATCGCCTTGGCCCTTGCTGCTGTGCCAGGGCTTGAATCTATGAAATGATATAATCTTTTTGTGCTTCCCTTTGTTGTACGTGTCCCGAAAGGGGTGATCCCCCTCCCTGGCCAGGATCTGACCTCTCTGGCCACCATCATCTTGTGTATATAGCTAGACACGTCATCCTCATTCCATTCCATCTCTGGGTGGGCCTTCATTTTTAACATGAAACATTTATCGTATTCAAGCCATGCATCCCCCGCAAATTGGCGGTACGCTTCATGTATTTTTGGCTCATATAACCACAGGTCTGATGCACAGCGTGGGAATTTTTCTACAATTACGCAAGCCATGATCCTGAAAGTTTCCAACCAATTCTCAAAGTTACTTTCTTTCCTGACCCTCTTTCTTTCCTATCTATCCTTGTCCTTCTTATCACACACTGTGAGATCCAAACCTTTTAACTGAATTTCAAGTAAGGAAAAAAATCTATGAATTCCTTTCGCCATATTCTTTCTTTTATTGTTAGTGGTATTGCGTTTGCCAGACCTGCAGACCTTGTTGTCATTGCAGGGGGACCTAATGAGCGGTCTCTTGCTCTTTGCCCCCACTCTCCAGGCCGGTGTGGGGTCCCCTGTGGCTGACTGTTCGCTCCTAACCACTTGTGCTCCTGTGCCTTCCCCCTTATAGAGAGTTTCCTGGGTCTCCCCTTTCCCAGCGCATCCTAGACTATGCCCCGTGCCGCTGCTGTTTAATAACAATGGTGCAAAAGACTGCAAACACTCTTTAATTATTGTGCTTATATGCTCACCCTCCGATGGTTTCCACAAACCGGTGCTTTTGGGTGCTTCTAACGCTGCTGGCGCCTGGGTAGGCGGGTTCGCAGCCTTTGGTCTTTTAGCCACCTTCTTAGCTGGTTTCCCTTCTGTTCTTTGTCGCTTGTTTGTTTTATGTGTGGGGTGCCCCTTGGACCATGGGCCATTGGTGTCTTCCCTGGTGGTAAGATTTGGATCCGAGACCTGTGAGACATCTCCATCAGCGACCCTCTCTTCCATCTTTGCGCGTAGCAAGTCCTTGCCTAGCTTCAGGGCTTCGACCATCATATGTGTCAGCATCTTCTCCAGATCGTCTTGGTGCTCAACTACTTCCACTTCTTCCATGCTGGTTCAGAGAAAAGTGAGTATATAGCCTTAAATACTCTCTCGCTGTGTCTATGTATATGTCTCTGTTCCCCTTTTTTTTGGATTGTGTGGCTCAAAATAAAGATTGAACTTCTTGTAGGGTCTCTTTATAGATTATTGTAGTAGTGAGCCAACTTCAACTTTTGTTCATTAATGAATATCATTCACTGCTTTCTCACCCGTGTATATAGTTTCCTGGAGTTGCTACGGCTGCTGCAAAAAACCCACCTCTTACCTCTGTATTAGCTTTGTGATGATCGAAGCAGGAAGTGAAACGAAATTAAATCATGGAGTCGCCTGTAAAAAGGCTGTCCTCCACTCCGCGCAAGGTTTTTGAATTGCCGCTCAAAAATTAGAAAAAGACAAGGCCGACCCCTTGGATTTGCGTCGACAGGCAGGCGGTCCTCCGCAGGGGAAAATGTTATAATAATACTTCTCTACGCGTGGTTGCGTCGCCAAGATGGGCGGTCCCACGCTCTTGGCCGGCGATTCCTTCCGCCTTTGGGAGCGAATGCATGACACAGATGGACCCCCCTGCAAGTACTCCACTCCAAGAATGCCTGCACTCCCACTCCCCAGCAGCTCAAGTTGTTGGCGCCGCTGGAGCTGACCTGCGGAGCCAAAAATGCAAAGGCACTCCGGGGGCGTGGTTACATTGCCCAGATGGGCGGTCCCACGCTCGGAGTTCGACCAGCAAGTTGCATCCCCCAAAGCTGGAGGTGCCTGATGAGGATGCTTGTCCACGCCTGCGCGAGCGGCCACACAAAGGTGCGGCGGGGGGTTCTCCCTCTGTTTGTATGTGGTGTTGTGACGATGCTGGCAGGAGCCGGAGAGGAAGCTGTACTCTGGGACGCGTGGTTGCGTCAGCCTGCTGGGCGGTCCCACGCTCGGAGTCTACGACAAATCAGATGCACCTCTCGGAGCCGCCTGACAAAAGTGGCCACAATCAGGGGGTGCTCCAAATTGGGCCCAGACCGACAGGAGCGCTCGGTCGCATCGCCCAGGAGCGCAGTCCCAGCTGGAGGCACGAGTCAGCCTCTCTCAGGGGCAGGAAGATGATCGGGGGCCCAGTGGCACTCACAAGAAGGGGCACGGGCAACGCCACACAGTAGCAGCGTGTCTGGTAGCCAAAATCTCCGGAGAGAGCAGAAGGAAAAACAAACACCGGTGATCGTCGTCCGTGAAGGCACCCTGCGAAAGTAGGCCCCGAGCTTGTTCCTTTTTCTTTGTTCTGGCTAGCACGCTGTCCCGGGTCATCTATTTGTCCTTCCAAGGGACAGCGCGCTTCTTTAAATGTTCCCCCCAAAACCCCTTGCAGGTAACTCCCTGTTTTCCCATTGGGAGGTTTGAATGATTCAAACCTCCCCCCATTGGTCTTCCCACTTTTCGCCCCTTCTCCCCCACTCTGCATTTTTTGGGGGCAGAGGGGTCACACCTGAGCTGGCGTGACACTTCCGCACAAACCGGTTTGAGCGGTCCCTTCCGGGTCCAAGGCGGCCGTTATGGCGCCGACCCGTTATGCCACTTCCAGGGGCGGCCTTTGCTTAAGCGATCACATGACGCAGACTGAAAGGGAGCTTTGGTCCTTGTAACTCAAAGTAGTGCCAGAGAGGGAGGCTTGTCACTTGCTGACATGCTGACCTGAGCGCACAGCTGCCCCACCATGACTAAAAAGTGTATGCAGAGAATGAACACAACGAAGCCGATAGGGTAGGGAGGCTCCTCACAGGAACGCTGCAGGCAGAGCGCAGTGAACCAGCAATCATTGCCATTCGGCACCCGGATGGGCACTGGGCCCAGAGACAGGCAGACATCACTGCTGTGTTTACCGATTATTATCGGGCCCTGTACGGCCCCGTGTTATGCAGATGCTGCCAGCTGGAGACGACCTAAGCGACACTCATCTGACGGATGTACCTCCAAGATCCAAGTTGGAGATGGAGGGGCCCGTAGAGGAACAGGAAATATTGCTTTTGATTAAGCAACTAGCCACAGGTAAGACACCAGGTAGTGACAGCCTCCCTTTAGAATTCTACAAATATTTTCAAGCAGACCTCGTACAGAGGCAGTCATCGATGTACAAGTCAGCATGGGAGGCAGGAGCTCTGCTATTATCAGGCCGAGATGCTCTCATCATTATGCTCCCTGAACGTGGGGGTGACCGCGTGTATCGACTGCTGTTTCTCTATAATCTTGATTATAAGATTCTGGGTAAAATCCTAGCATACCACATTTAGCCATAAGTGGCAACCCCGGTGCATCCTGACCAAAGTGGATTGTACCCGGTAGAAGCATGCCTCTCAACATCAGGTGCTTATTCCACGTAATGAATGGCCTGTCATTCTTACTTCCACATGCCGCTTTACTGTCCTTAGACATGGAGAAGACCTTTGACAGCCTCTCCTGGGTGTATTTATTTGCAGTGCTGCGTCGCATGGGTTTCTGCGTCAGTATCACAAACTGGATTAAAGTGCTTTATGCTAATCCAGTGGCATGTGTCCCTGGGACACACATATGGCACCAGACATGGGTGCTTATTATCACTGCTGCTTTTCATGCTTGCGATGGTGCCATTGGCATGAAGGATATGCCACAAAGGTCCCAGATATGGGATATAGACAGAAGCTAACACTTATGCCATACAGCTCAGATCTTCGTGGAAGATGTCCTAATATATCTGTGCGACATCGCCACTGGACTAGTACCAACCTTGGAAGCACTGCACTCCTTCGGAGTGGTCTTAGGTCTTCAAGCCAATATTCACTGATTCTGTGTTTTTACACTTGCAGAGCCCGGTGCCCTTCTTCTGGTGGATGAAAGCAACACATTTAAATATCTGGGCATAAATCTCTGCAGATGTTTAGACAAAGTGCGTGAGGACAAGATGATGGTAGCCTTGCGGCACTCCTCAGTGTTTTGGCAGCATCTTCTGTTGTCCCTGATAGGCTGAAAAGCTTTGGCAAAAACAGTGACTCTGCCGCACTTTTGCTGATCTTCCATTGATATTACACAGATACATATTCTGGGAGCTAAACACCTGGCTGTCTGTTTGATATGGGCGACGGGCAGACACTTGGTATCCCTGGATAAAGTGTTTCTCTACTTGCACTACATTAACGTCATTTTTTTCAATGCTAATGTGGTGTTAGATAGGCATTTCCGACGCGCCATATTTATAAAGTGGTGCAATGCATGCATTGCACCACTTTGAAACCCCATGCACCACATTATGCCTGCACCAGGTGTACTGCATACAAGGGGGACGTTCTGGTGCTGGGAGGCCCAAAACACTGGTGCAGTGAAATTTACAAGACTTCACTGCACCATTTTTTGCATCATTTTTAACGCCTACTTAGAGCAGGCGTTAAAATAACGCAACCATTATGTTCAATGGGCCTCCCTGTGCTTTGCTGCACGAGTGTAGCAAAGCACCACAATAGCATAAAAAATGTTGAGGCTATTATGCTAACGACCTCTATGGTGAGCCGCAGTGTAAATACGGCGCACACATGGTGTCGTTAGGTGCAGGTAGGGGGTGCTAGAAAAGTGGTGCATCATTTATGATGCACCACTTTCTTGTGAATATGCCCATTAGAGTGTTATAACAGGAGGGGGGGTTCAAAGAGTACATTGGAAAAGAGGTGGTACAGGAAGGAGGTGCTAGGTAGTAATGAACCTGGTTATTAGATAGATATGTGATACGTTTCTCACTGCTCTGCTCCTTGAAAATAAAAGGGAAAGATTGATCCTATAAAGGGGTTTAGTGGAAGCCTGACTGAAAGTCAAAGTAGTCAGGGCTGATGGCCTCTCACTCAAGCAGAGAGGAAATATTTAAATAAGTGCTGTGGCCATCTTAGCAGACAATTGCACCATTGATGGGTCTTCTAAAAAAGCCAGAACATATTGAATTGGTGAGACAACAGTTCAAGAGAGAATTGACCAAGCGTCCCTGCATTTCCCCACTTTGCTAAAACTTCTGTAATGATCCACCTACTTTGCCTCCAGATAACAGCACTTTATCAAAAGGCATAACTAACACCTTTCCTTGTGCATCTTGGGATAAGCCTGTGTGAACATATCTAAGTGTATCTTCTGAGGATAACTCTAGACCCCACTGAGCATGCAAACACGTCCACTGCATCTATTTCTGTTCACAGAACAGGCTTGGTGGCATCCAAGTACTCTACAACAATTTGCCTGAATCGCTGTGTGCCTGTGATCAGGCAAAGTCTGATCTCACACACTCGCTTGTCATCAGGTCCACTGTAAAAAATTGTCAAGGTAGGGCAGAAGAAGACAAACGGGGACATGGTGGAACCACTTTAATTTCCATGTACACCTTCCATTTTGCCTCACTGTGTGAAATAACGAAGTTGGTTCTTGTGTTTTAGGTGAAAGTCACAACTAGGTTGGACTCAATAGAGTCCAGGGAGTAGGGCCCAGGGACCAACCATGGACCTAGCGTTATCCTGACAAAATTTCACTATTTCACAGAGGAAGCAGAGATTCTCCAGATTTGAAGAAGAATTCTCTGTTCATGGTCACTCATGCCAGCTCTTTCAAAAGTTGGCTTAAAACTAGAGATCAATAAAAGCCGGTGGTGAGGAGGAGGCCTGCCAGATCAATTGCCTCAGGAGAGGATGACCAATCTGCTGTGTGCATAGCATGGACATGTTTTACCTGCAATAAATGTCGGTAAATGCTCCCTTATGCAACTGTCAATGTTTGTTAAGATTCCAATTCAAAACAGTGATTGCTACATTTTGATAAGATCTCTAAACAGAGGGAGCACATGCTTTATTGGCCTCAGATATTATATTGATATGGTTTAGAATGGGTTTTGGGGCTAGATGATGTGTATGCATGCCCTACATTTGGTCTTCCCCGTGTAGACCCATGGAGGAAGACCTCGACCTATGTCAAAGATGACTTCACATTGCTGCATTTCCTCCTCCGCTTTGATGTGCAGGCTGATTATAGCTTCTTGTTTCTAGCTTATCTACATTTTTCATAAAGGCCAAATTTGGTTACTGGGCTATGATCGGGGAAATGTTGGGGGTTTCATACAGGGCTCTCTACTTACAAGAGCCATCAATTGTCACATGCACTTAGGAGTGATGGATCTGACTAAAAAAAGTGGAGACAGCTGACAATATGCCATATATTTGTGAGGTCCCACCTAAAATGTGTTTCATTGGTCAAATGTGTTCATCTAAATGTGAAAATCCTCAACTCCCCAAATAAAATATCTACCCTCCGGAGGTTTCGTGTTGAAGAGCAACCATATATTGTGTGCCTTCATGAGACACACTTAACCTAGAATAATCAAACAGCAGAAATATGCTTTACCTTAGAGCATCCTCCTCCTCAGTGCTTACTAAAATTAACCCTGTGGCTGTCTTAAACGTATAACTCTCAGCTTATTTAACATAGCCATTACGAAAGATTAAGATGCAACATTTTTAATTATGAAAGGGATACACAGAGATACCAAGGTGACTTTGACTACGGACTGCTACCCTACCGGGGCAAGACATCTTCCTTGTGGACTTTTACTACACGTGTATGTTTTTGCAGAGGGCCACATTTTTCTTATTGAATTCAGGTAAAATTAGACAGATCAGGAAATCAGGGATGGGACACACTATTTCCTTCTCTGAACAGCCTAAGAACGTCCTGGGTTCCTGGGGCCTGAGATCTATATGGCGAGAACAATACAATCAGAATAGGGACTATGCTATACTTCTAGGTCTTGTTCAAGAACTGATTACATCTTTGTGACCCTCCTTCTTCAGCAGACTCAGATTGGCTTGATTTTAGTCTCTGACCAGCACCCCATCTGGGTGGAGGTAGATCTGGACAAAGAAGGGATGGGCCACCTGCACTTTTCACTCCTGGGAGACCCGCTCCTTAATCAAGAAGGCTATCCCATATTAAAGAATGTTTTGAACAGTAATGGAGAGGTATCATACCGGGGAGTCTAGAATGCGATCAAAGTGGTAATGGGGAGAAGGCTCATTTGAAAGATAGGAAGGCACGAGAAAACACACTTGCTACAGTTAAAAAAAAACTGGAGTCAGAAATCACGAGTAGAGAACATGAGTCCAGACTATCTTGCTCCCTTAAGATTTTGTGGAAAATAGTGTTCACTAAGGGCCAACTTAGAACTATTTTTATTAATAAGGCTTCCTCTATCTTAAGAGGCAAAGCTATGAAGTGAGTAATGAAGTGGGAACACGCCAATTTTGTCAGCTGAGGGAATACGTAGAAAGGGCGCACGTACGCAAAATACTTAACAACTCGGAGTGAAAGATCACAAAGAGGAAGAAAATGATTGCACTAATCGTTATTCAGCTAAACGTACTGAACTGATGACTAAGTAACAAACATAACTCAGGATAATATTCTTGTCTCTCCCATTCCCAAATGAATGTCATGATGACCCCAATATCAGAAAGTGAAGTGTCTCTAGCCACACCATACCTCATTACCACTTCAGCCCCAAGACCTGGCCCTTTATGGGAAATTTCTATAAAACCCTTTGCAGCTCTGCTGATCCCTAAATGATAACTTTATTTAACCATGTAGTACAAACGAAAAGGCTACTGCTTTCCATGAGTGAGGCTGGGGTGACTGTGATACTCAAACCAAGGAAAAATCCCCTGCTCTGTGCTTCATAAAGAGTAATGGCCTTTCTCAACATTAACGGAAAGATATATTCAAATATCCTGGCAAAATGGCTAGAACATTTAATCCTGAAATGGGGCATCTAGACTACCCTGGTTTTCTTAACAGACCGCCCCATGTCAACATCAAAAAAGTTGTCCATCTGGTCCAAAACGTCAGGAGGGAAAATAATGTAGGCAATTCTTGTGTCATTAGACACAGAGAAGGCCTTTGACTGGTGTGGTCATTTGTGTGGCTAGCTATGAAGCTATCACATGACAAAATGGTCATGGATAACTGTTGGAAAATGGGTTATTGATAAGGGCAGGTAGGTACCTACACTTAGCAATAGGCCACTAACCTCCACTAAGGTCCAGTTAGGTCTCAGTAAATTAACCCCAGCTCAACCCTTGGTAGCTTGGCAACGAGCGTCAAGGCTTAACTTAGGAGACAGAGTGTAAAGCATTCAAATATCACAAAACAGTAATTAAATAAAACACAGGAAACAGTGTAAAAATCTAAAACCAATTTATAAACATAGATTATATTTTTATCTTTAAAAAAATCGGATAAGGGGAACCGGAGATATGAATTTCTAAAGAATTATTATTTTTTTAGCGCCTAGAAAGAAAAAGCACCAATCGGGTCATCTGGTTGCACCTCGACCAGGGCAAAGTCAAAGTTTAAGGCCGACCGCGATGGAGCCCTGCTCGGCTACCTGCAGTTGGATGTCCTGCAAGCCTTCAGGTAGTAGAATGGGCATGATGCAATAGGAGCAGCAAGTTTATAATTTAAATTGCATTAATTCCATACATAGAATGTGGGGTTCTCTTGACATGATATTTACCTGTGAGGCAGTGATTTGTAAATCTCACTAGAACTCCATAGGTTTATGTTATGTACTTTTTATATCACAGTTTTTGAAACATGAAAATATGTTTTGACAACTGTACTATATATCTCTGCTCTGGTATAATATGTTACACTACTTTCCAGGCTTAATATTGTTTCATAAATAAAAATATATACTTCATCATTATGACATTATCCCTGTGAAATATGGATTTTAAAACTACTGTTGAAAAGACATTCTACCCATGATCCACAACTTAAAAAACATTCCCTTTCACAATGTACGGTCAGTTATAGTAACATCGCAACTCCACCTTCACAGCCCATACTCATTAGGTATGGTCTGTAGCAAAATTACTGTTGCCTGCTGAAATCTCTGGACATGATTATGCTTAGTTGGCCCTGCGCACAGGGCATGGGTGTTGCATTTGCCCTTTAACAAATACCAGGCTATCAGGACCCAAATGGGCATTTCCTGCAACTGTGTGCAGAGGGCAATAGGCATGGGACATGATGTACACTCATGCTCTATGCCCAGTACTGCTGCACACAGTGCAGATTGAGTATTCAAAAGGGCAAAGGTTCTATTCAGTTAGCCCTATATCCTATGGAACTCGTAATACGGCTGGTGGTATATCCGTCACATTTGGGACAGATTAACACCTCTTCCAAAGTTTTAATCAGGCCCTAAGCTTTGATTTCTGCCATCTTAGGAGTGACAGAATAGAGGGTTCTGGGTAGCTAATGGTGACCTGTCCCACCGGATGTGGTCACTTCAGGGGTGGATTAGATGTAGGATCTGGCTGCCCATTGGACACTAGTCTCCACGCCCCTAAATCCCCTAAGTCCAGAATTTAAGGGGCACCTCTGACACCAGAACCTCAGATTTGCTGGACTAACGTCAAAGAAGGACACAGGGAATCTCTGCATCACTGACAACCAGACACTGCCCACTTGTCCAAAGCAAAAGAGGGAAACTCTGTCCCTGAGGCAACAGACTGGGAACAGCATGATTGACCTTCGTCCTTAGGTGAAACTCATCACTCCCAACCAGAGGGATCCTATAGAAGCCAGAAGTACCCTCAGTCTCCCATGGACTGGTGGCACCAGTGCCCTGCAAACTGCAGGTAAAAAGACACTCTGGAACAAAAGAATCACCAGCTATCAGGCCTGCTGAGGGATCCAGTTGGTGGAGTGCAGTGTGGGAGTTGTAGTCCATTCTTCCACGAAGTTACGGGCTGCTACCACACTCCCCTGGACCCCCTGATGTCTCCAAAGCACCTTGCTGTGTTTATTATAACCAAGGCTTGTTGGCCACCAGCCAGGTGGCTGACCCCTAAACTCGATGCTGCAAGAGGAGGGCACTGCCAAGCACTTGTAATCAACAACAGCAACAACCCCACAGCTAAGTTTTAGTATCCCCTTTGTCGCAGCACCGTGTATATGGTAGAATCAGCACCAGTGCAAGCCCCATTCAGCATCATGGTTAGCCAGGACAAGGCTGCACCCGGACCCCAAAGATCTGGTAGAAGTGAACTGACTGTTGTGGCCTGGTCCTAGGGCTCGCACTATCTTAATCCTGCAAGGGTTCCCCACTGCACGACCTCCAAGTGGTCGTTTGACACCGGTGGCATCCCTGCCTTTGAATTCAACACGAGTCCCATTCAGCACCACGGACAGTCAGGACAACTCTGCACCCGGACTCCACGGGCTAGGTGAAACTGCCCTGACTTTTGTGATCTGGTTCCAGGGACTCCACTAGCTTAACTCCCCAAGGGTTCCATACAACTTGTCTTTTAATTGCATTTTTGCAACGCATGCTAATCTTGCCATTGACTTAAATGCAACGTTAAAAGCAACGTTAAATGCCATTTCTGCAGTGATTTTCTATTGCTTCTAAAACTGGTATCTCCGGTTCTATTGTACCTACACTATTCATTTTGATATCTGAATCTATATAAAAATAAGCTCTGCTTGTATAAATTGGTGATGGGTGTCTTTTGAGTTGCATCAATTACTTATTGTCCATATCTGTGCTGTGAAATGCTTAACACGTGTTCCTCTAAGTAAAGTCTGACTGCTCTTTGCCACACTACCAGGAATGAGCTACGGATTTACTAGTATAAGTCCAAGGACACTATCTCTGGGGTACTGTGAGAGTTTTACATGGTGAGGACCACACTTCATAATACTCCACTTTCCTACAGTAATGTTAACAAGGCAAGGCACTCTCCCTGGACCACTCAGCTGTAAGTGACCCTTCAGCTAGCCTTCAATTCTTACCTATGCCTATCAGGAAGAACTTGACAAGCAGGCCAGGCCTCTCATTGCCATTATCTCTGAGGGAGTGATTAAGGAGCACCATGAAGGTAGCCCGTGGTGCACTGTTGGCCTCAGTACTTAATTTGAGCAGCTGGTGTTTCCGGTGGGGTTCACGGGCACTCGTTCTTGGGGACCAGGACCTATTTTTCAGCATCAAACATTTCCTGAGAGTAAGAGAAGGAAAGTAATGCACAGGGGAATAGATGTAGTAAGAAAAATTATTTTAAAAAACACAAACAGGTAGAGCAGGAACTTGTCAAAATCATTGGTTGAAGTGGGGCATCTGAGGGGGCACAATGTGCCCCTACTTTTTTATGTTTAGGAAAACAGATCCTCACAATGGTTAATTTTGACACTTGAAGCCTTCTTGCCAGGGTGCCAGCTTGCCTGAAAAAATGTGAATTTGTACAACGGGTCAAACAGTGAATGTAAAGGTGATTGGAAGCCGGTATTGGCTTTAATCGATGGAAACCTTGACGCTTCTTGATGACACACTTTTTTTTTCTTTTTTAGAGTTATTATAAGGGATCTGCCAGCTCAGCTGTGAAATGTGTGTTTTTAAAAGACAGGTATGAAAAAAATACTTCCATATGACACACTTTTATTATTTTTGCGAGTTATTGCAAGGGAGCTACCACCCAAACTGTGAAGTGTGTGCTTTAAAAACAATTGCACAACGTAGTCTGGATATTACTAAAATCTATATTTTTGAAGAAAATATTTTATCTTAAACCTTTTTGCACATTATGTTGCACCCTAGCCTATACTGAGTGTAATGCAAGTTTACAATAAGGACTTACATGTTCACAATGCTTTCTGTCAACAGACTGGGGCCTTGTAGCATTAAACAGACACAAGTTACAAACTCCACTGCACTAACCAGAATTCAATTATGTGCCTCTCTTGTGCACTGTATTAACTAACAGAGATTTAATAATGTATGATAATGCATTTCACGCTGACAGACATAATTTCTATTTAATTTTTATTTAAGCTGTGCGTTACTTTACATGTAGCTACCTGAAGGTAAAAGACCGAAAGAAGTTACAGAATATTTTGCTTTTTTACCCACGCCTTTGACCATGTCCCCGTGCTCACTCACCCCGCCCCCACTGCATGCAGCATCACTGTACCCATACTTTTTAATGCACTTCAACCAGTGTGCAAGTGTGAGATAAAGGGAAGGAAGTGTTTGTAGTGGATTAGAGAGGCATCAGGTGGATTTAAGGCTATGCATACTTGTTATCTGGTGTGTAGATATTCAAAAGTAAATAATAAGAGAGGGAATGGGGAGATTACTGGTCCAGTGTACACTCTCCCTAATGTAACTAATAACAATTGTAAAGTACTCTGTTCCACAGAAAAGAAAAAGAGACACAACTAATATACGGGGAAACATAAATAGTCAGGAGCAGAAGAGCCCTCACACATCCAATAGGATGTCAAGCTTCATCATTGGGCAAGCTCCTCATCAGACCGGCACTGCAATGTCTGACGGGCCACCCCTTTAAGAAAAGGAGGTAGCTCTTAACCGGAGATCTTACTACCAATTGTAGATGTGCCTGTAATAGACACAAACTGTACATGTGTGCAGGAGAGAAAAGCGGGTGAAACGTAAAATTGGCTCTAAACCATAACCATCACATTTAATAGTTCAGAAAATGGTTCAGGCCAAAGTTAAAAAAGATATGGGGAGTGATTGTAAAGATAATGCTCAGTCGCACTCACATTGCATATGTGTAGGGGAAGATGAACACTATCCAAATTCCTATAGTACTAGGTCGACATGTTTCACGTCTAAGTGGCCACATAGGATCCAGTGACGCTTCCTCAGGACCAATAACACAGGTTCTCCTGATAATAGTACCCAGACCCAGTTAGGATACAATGAAGCAGATAATATCCGGTCACTTACTCATACCAACTGCATGTCAAGGTCAGTCTAGTCAGCAAGTCGCCCTGTAGAATATAAAAAACAATAGTACATATTGTAATGAACAGGTTGTGTTTCAAAAAGTGATTAAAAATAAAGTTTGGCAAGTGCTAAATAACCACTGTGCTCGTGAATGGCAAATGTGAAGGCAGTCAAGGGAAACGTAAGCTTACCATCCCAAATTAAAGCACAGGCTCCCTAGGAATATACGCGCCCAGAAACAGGTATGCGGTACTGAACAGAAATAATATACAATAAACACAGATTTTGAGAGGCATAGACATGTAAAACATGTAGTCATACAATATTGTAAATCATAACCCATGCATGTTCTCAATGTCAAATGAAAATCCACATGATCCAGTAATGTTAAGGAGCTCAGTTGAGTTTGACCCAATCTGAAGACTATGAAATACTAAATGTACCACCCAGAAGGAACACCAAAAATTCTAAAGCAACCAGGTCTCAATAAACCAGAACAGATCCTGTGACGCCAACCAATGTACTGTGGCAGGTTGGCAGGAATGGAACTAACTGTCACAGCATGGCCACTAGGATGTAACTAATCGCAGAAGTGCATATGGTAAAGGGAGGAGTCGGGGAAGGTACTCACTCGCAGTTCACCTGGTTCTGACCGGGAACCTATCCGGGGGAAAGGTTCCTGCAGACAACAGTGGAACGTGACCTCTGCGTTTATAACACACAACAGGCTTGATTGTGCGCGGAACCCGGAAGTACTATCGGTGTTCCTATTGGTCGTGCACGGTCATGTGGCCACGAAAAGTAAAAGAACTAGAAAAAGGACTGATTACAATAGGAAAAAACGGTCCAGGAACACAGAGCCGGCTTTCCTATTGGCCGTACATAGTCATATGGGCAAGTGAGCAACAAAGATAGAAACAGGCCTATTTGGAAAGATGTCAATGTGCAGAGTGTCAGCGTACGTATAGGTCGTGCTTAGTCATGAAGTAAAGGCTGTAAACATTAGCCTGTTTGTGGCTGAAAAAAGCCATGAGTGAGATAACATCTATCTCTAAGTGCAAAAGGTCAGATGTCTAACACTGAGAAAAAATTATGGTAAAGGGATGATCAAATATGTGTTGGAACCTAAAGCACCAAAGTGGCAATAAGAATGACGTAAAATACCACTATATATGCAGCAAAAAAGAAGAAAGGAACAGAGCCTTCATCTGAAAAATATATAAACAGGGAAGCTTTCCTCAAAGGGTGACAGTATATGTACACAAATGTGTCATGGTGAATAGATCCAGTCATGATGTTATGTTGCCCCAAGGGATGTCATCATTGAGTCCCAAAATATGTGTCTTCAGTCTAAAGACACAGCGTTGTTCGATACTAAAGAGGATCCTGGTGTCATGGTGTGAAAATTGAGGTGCTTGCAGTACCACCCACCATAAATCGTCAGGGCCATGTTTTGCTTCCAATAAATGTACACTTAATTTGGTAGTTGTGCGGGCACACCTAATATTACTGCGGTGTTTGTTAATCCTATTTTTGACTGGTCTAGTGGTCATACCCACGTACCGTAGCTCACATGGGCATGTAATCATATAGATACAGTTGCGTGTGTTACAGTTGGTATGCCTGTTAAGGTGCCATATGCCTATTGGGTCCAAATCCAATCTCTCCAAACGTTTGGTCAAGGGGCAAACATTGCAAGTGCCACATGGAAAGTGGCCAGTCACTGGAGGAAGGTTCCATAGGGTAGTCTGTTGAGGCAAGTCTTGGCTACTGCGTGGGTGAGTGTGTATCACCAGATCCCTAATATTTGCAGTCCTTTTAAATGCAAACAAGGGTTTTTGAACCTGTGTGCCTCCACTCATTAGGATTGTCCATCTTTTGTTAATCAATTTCTTAACGGAGTTAGACAAGGGAGTATAGCTAGAGACGCACGTCAACTGTGTCTCTGGCGCCTTCACAGTAGGCATCAATAGTGCGTCTCTATGGTTGTTGTGAGCCCTCTTATAAGCAGGATTGATGACATGCTGCGGCTAGTGTCTCTCATGCAGTTTAGCCTTAAGATCACTTGACTGAGTTTCGAAGGACCGTGTAGAACTGCAGTTGCAGCGTAGTCTAAGAAACTGACCAAAGGGTAGATTGTCACGCATGGCCTTCGGATGGTGACTTTCATAAAGTAATAGACTATTGCGGTGAGTATTCCTATGGTATGTACCAGACGTCAATTTGCCTTTATCAATCTTGATCAAGAGATCCTAAAAGACGACATGAGTCACAGAAACGTGGGCAGTGAAATTTAGATACGGGTCAAGGGTATTTACCCATTGGATGAAGGGCTCTACGTCTCCAAGGGTTCCCTGCCACACAATCCGGATTTGGTCAATATATCTCCGCCATAGTTTGATTTGGTCATGAAACGGGTCAATGGTTAGTTAAAATAAACCGTTTTTCAAATTCATACATATGAAGGCAGGCTGGGCTGGGAGCAAAAGTGCTACCCATGGAAGTACCCCGAATCTGATGATAAAGTGAATCCTCAAATTGGAAAAAGTTCTTAGTCATAGCTAGAGTAGCGCATTGCATAATGAAATGCACTGGGGTAGGAAACTTGCCCATACTTGACCATACTTCTACTTCCTCCCCAAAATACACAAGGCAAGTTTCCCCCGCCAGGACGCCCCATAGTGTCTGGAATTGGTTCAATCTTAGAACCTCTTTTGGTATTTTGTGACCACTTTCTCCAACCTTTGGTGAGGGACTCAAGTACGTTCCTGAGAGACACTAACGACGTCTTCAATCTGATAGAGGCTATTAACTCCACAGTGGAGGTTCATGCCCTTATCACCCTGGATGTAGAGGCCCTCTACACCAATATACCCCAAGATGCTACCATACAAGTGGTGGAGAACGCTCTCCTACAATGTCCTTGGAATTCAACTACCCCAGTGCAGGAACGCGGCCCCCAGGTAGGTCTCCGGTCAGAACCAGGTGAACTGCGAGTGAGTACCTTCCCTCGACTCCTCCCTTTACCATATGAACTTCTGTGATTATTTACATCCTAGTGGCCATGCTGTGACAGTTAGTTCCATTCCTGCCAACCAGCCACAGTACATTGATTGGCGTCACAGGATCTGTTCTGGTTTATTGAGACCTGGTTGCTTTAGAATTTTTTGTGTTCCTTCTGTTTGGTACCTTTAGTCTTTCATAGTATTCTGATTGGGTCAAACTCAACTGAGTTCCTTAACATTACTGGATCATGTGGATTTTCATTTGACATCGAGAACATGTGTGGGTTATGATTTACAATATTGTATGACTACTTGTGTTACACGTCTATGCCTCTGAAAATCTGTGTTTATTGAATATTATTTCTGTTCAGTACCGCATACTTGTTTCTGCGTGCATACATTCCTAGGGAGCCTGTGCTTTAATTTGGGATGGTAAGCTTATGTTTCCCTTGACTGCCTCCACATTTACCATTTACGAGCACAGTGGTTATTTAGCACTTGCCAAACTTTATTTTTAATCACTTTTTGAAACACAACCTGTTCATTAGAATATGTACTATTGCTTTTTATATTCTACAGGGCGACTTGCTGACTAGACTGACCTTGACGTGCAATTGGTATGAGTAAGCGACCGGATATTATCTGCTTCATTGTATCCTAATTGGGTCTTAGTACTATTATCAGGAGAACCTGTGTTATTGGCCCCGAGGAAGCGTCACTGGATCCTACGTGGCCACTTAGACGCGAAACATGTCGACCTAGTACTATAGGAATTTGGATAGTGTTCATCTTCCCCTACACATATGCAATGTGAGTGCGACTGAGCATTATCTTTACAATCACTCCCCATATCTTTTTAACCTTGGCCTGAACCACTTTCTGAACTATTAAATGTGATGGTTATGGTTTAGAGCCAATTTTACGTTTCACCTTCTTTTCTCTCCTGCACACATCTATAGTTTGTGTCCATTACAGGCACATCTACCATTGGTAGTAAGATCTCCGGTTAAGAGCTACCTCCTTTTCTTAAAGGGGTGGCCCGTCAGACATTGCAGTGCCGGTCTGATGAGGAACTTGCCCAGTGATGAAGCTTGACATCCTATTGGATGTGTGAGGGCTGTTCTGCTCCTGATTATTTATGTTTCCCTGTGTATTAGTTGTGTCTCTTTTTCTTTTCTGTGGAACAGTGTACTTTACAATTGTTATTAGATATTCAAAAGCACAGGCTGCGGGCTTCTGAACAAACCTCCAGCACTCATTCTTTTATAAATTAAGTACTGGTTGGCCTCCTGAAAATCTTACTATTTGACATCCCATGGACTCAGGGGTACATGAGCACCCCTTCTTCTCTGCTTCTTGTCGGTGTCCCTTCCTATGCCACTGTTCGCTGGCATCTGCCAAGCTGTGACAGGGGTTAAGCTAAAGAGCAACTCACCATAGACCTGCTGCTGTCTACAGTCACTCAACCAGTTAAATTGCCCCTGCACTGTTGAGGAGGAAGAGGTCTATGCCCACCTCTGAAAGATGCGCTCCATCCTTCTCGTGGTACCACGGTCAGCTCAACCCGAATAAACTATGGCGCACTACCCTGGAGCCCATGCTTCTACAGAATGTTACCATTTGTAATGCTCAGTTTCTTCCTTGATCTTCAGCTGCATGAACAAGTGCCGCCAGCCAAAATATAACTTAGGACCACATTATCTCAGCTGACCGTGCAAGCCGTGAAATAGACTCCAAAGCCTGCCTTAGGTCACCTAACAGGGTCCAGAGCTTACACATGCCACACAAAACTCATTGATTGATGCTGGTCTGAAAATCCCGGGTTGGTGCTCAGGCCCCTTGCTCCCTTGGTTCCTTTGAACTGCTCAGTCCCAGTGGGCGAATTTGTACGGGCTCGACTGGCTCCCCACTGGCCGTCTCACACTTTTCACACAAAAGGGGGGTGGTGAGGGTGAGGGGGACATTCCCCTTAGCGCTAACAACCTTCAGTGGGTTATTCTCTCACCCATTGATGGCCTTTGCTCTGCGGACGGGCTCTTGACTTTCCCTACCTCCTAATGCCCACCACACCCATAGTCTCTGGACTCCAAAAATCTGGGGCTTTCGTTTACTGCAGTTTCCGTTGTCAGTCGTTGTCACAGGGTATCCGTGTGTCCCGGCCTCTGTGCCTCGGGGTGTCCCCAGTCCCTGTGTCTCCTTGCAGTGTTGAAGCACACCGGTACCTCCCTATTCGGAAGGCTTTGTCTGGTGTCTGTGGTCCCCTGCATCAGTGACCGTGTTAATCTTTCCCACTGCTTCGCTCTTCGGGTGCACTTGTTAAGATATCCAAGCGCCTTCCCGTCCCAGTGCCTCCCTTTAGCCTAGCCTACTTGTACTGTAGTCTTCCTGTTCCTGTGCCGGGTGTTCCAGTGTGGTTGACTGCTGATTCTCAAATAGGTGTCTTTATTCTGGCGCCTGTCCGTCTTGCAGACACGGTAAAAGGGGCAGGGGCCTTCATTGGTGCCTGTGTGTGTGTGACCGGGGAGCTGGTGGTCTATGGAGCCCGATGTAACAGAAGTGCCTGAGGTACAGAGTAGGGTGACCCGAGGTCCCGGATTACCACAGACTGCCCCAGTGTCCCCACGCATTTGTTCATTTTGAAGAAAAGTCCAGTTTTTGGGGGCAAAGGTCAGGTCAACCTGTGAACGCTTTGGTAATTTAAAATACATGTCCCGGTTTTTGGGCCAAAGCTCAGGTCAACTTGCCAGTCAGAAGTGAAAGGTATGCTCTTCTTTTGCACGCAGCTCTACAGTCTCAAATAACTGAAGAAGTAATGTATTGGTTTCTATCCATCTGCTCACTTATATGTGAGTGTGTGGTACAGGCCATATATAAAAGTGACACTAAATGCTTTAGTCCTACTTTTATGTCTGACCTGTCCCTTTTTTTGTTTTCTTTCTTTCAAAATCTGGTAACCCTAGTACAGGGTGGCTTTAGTTAAGGCCTTGTGTAGTCGCCAGTAGGTACAGGTGCCAAGGGATGTTCATATAATGTAGGTACCTACGGCTGCAGGTGTCATGGGGTGCAGTGCAGGTGTCACTGTATGTCAGAGCTGTGCACGCACCACTGAGTACAGGAGCACTGCCAGTACCTGTGAGTGGGTGCGGATATAATGTAGGTGCAGGGTACCTGCTGGTGGGTGCAGACGTAGGGCTGGTGCCGGCTGGCGCAGGTACAATTGGATGCTGGGCACACAGCAAAGGGTGCCAGTCCAAAGTGCACACCTGTGGGGGCAGGTGCCCTTGGGTGCAGATCAGCAGAGACTCCAGGAGACCTAGGCGATGTGCAGCATGGCTTCAGCCAGTTCTGTCTGCCGCAGTTTATGAGTCAGCTGTCACTTCCAAATCTGGGGAGGGTATTGTGCCCTGCGTTACCCCACTCCACGATCTGCGACGCGGGAGGGATATCCCGCCTCCCCCCGTCCCCCTCCCCCTCCCCATGTCCTCAGGGTCAGGCCAGCCTCAGATTATCTAACGCATTCCTAACACTGCCCCCATATCTCTTGGAGTTCATCTGCTCTCCCCATGGAGTCTGTGAGGTTTTATTGAACAAACTGAGGTGTCGCGCGTTTTCCATCCCCAGTTCTCTTGCCAAGAGGCCGGACTTGTTAGTGCGCCATGCTTTGCATTCTGTTCCCTGAATTCGGCTCAAACCCTGCTGGACACATAGATTTTATTGATCTGTGCGTGTTGTTCCCTTGGACACGTCAGAGCACATTTTCACCTCAAATGGCTGTTTGGGAATTGCACGTCATGATCCCCTGTTCGTGGAATCAAATTAGCATAACTCTTGATACCGAGGCGCATGTACGCTTTATTTTAAGGTGTAAACAGTGCGGGCGCAGAGTAGGGGAAGAGGATGCCACAGACAAACACCACGATGAGATGTGCGGCCTTCCGTACTTCCAGCTCGGGCCACCAAGGGCAGCTTGGGTCGCCCCAGAAGGCATGTTTACAAGAAAGGGCCTCCCCTCCCCCTCTGGGAACCAGCGCAGCGGCACCAGCTTCTCGCGCTTCCATTGCTGGAGCCGAGCCCCGCCAGGACCGGTTCGGCAGACTTTTCGTTCTGAATAAAATTCTGCTGGCGCGCGGAAAGGACTGGAGGAGAGCCAAGCCGGAGGCAGGGCAAGCAGGCCGAAACAAAGAGGTGCTTTCTTCTGTTCGACAGCAGGATTAGAATTAGTATTTCTTCTGTTTACCAGCCAAGAAAAGTGTGGCAAACACAACAAAAAGCCACACATTTCGCTGCTATTTAGCAGCCATTTGGACATTCCGTACCAGTGCCCTACGACCTGCGTTGGTAAGGGATAGGTCTAATCGTCCTTTAAATCCTTGATCCTGACATCGACGCCTAGTCTTACCCTGGCAATTGACTTGTAAGGCACTAGCCTAGATGTGGTTTAAAGCCTTTCTTTTGGCTATCCACCACTTTCCACTGTACTTCGTATACAACTGCATTTCACACTGTTAAAAATGGGGTCTCTAGATGGCAGTCGGTTTGCACCCTGTCCAAGTAGGGACCCTCACTCTAGTCAGGATAAGGGAGATACCCGCTCAGATAACCCCTGCTCACCCCATTGGTAGCTTGGCACAAGCAGTTAGGCTTATCTCAGAAGCAATGTGTAAAGCATTTGCACATAACACACAGTAATAAGTGAAAACACTACAAAAGGACACCACACCAGTTTTAGAAAAATAGCCAATATTTATCTATATAAAACAAGACCAAATCCAAATATGAGAATCCAACATACAGTAAGAAAAATATGAATTATGCAAGATTTACTCAAAAAGACAGTTCCTTGAAGTCGATAGCTCCACCTGGGGTTATCACGGCGTCGCGATCAACAAAACCAACAGTTCAGGCCGGCCACGGCGTTGCGGGCCAGCTACGGTGTCAGGAAGACACAGTACTTTGGATTTGCAGGGCGTCGTGATCCTCGTGGTGAGCTCCGGAGGGCGGCGTCACTTACGTTGCAGTGTCGGGTCCGGAGTCAGTGCAGGAGTCGTCAGGCCCTTGAGGTCACACGCGTTGCAGATCGAACTCCAGGCTGATGAAGTCAGGTGCGCCGGCGTGGATGGCATCAGGGCTGCGGTGCGAAGTGGGACGATGTGACGTGCGGTGCCCACAGGTCACGGTGCAGGCAGCGGCTCGGTGTATGGCGTCCAGCGGCGTTGGTGAGACCAGGGCTGCAATGTGAAGCATGGCGGTGGGACGTGCGGTGTCCACAGGTCACGGTGCAGGCAGCAGCATCATTGTTGCTGAAGCGCTGTCGTTGGTAGGCCCAAGCCAGCGGTGCAGGACGGGATGGTGCTTTGTGACCCTCACGAGCGGTGTCCACAGGCCACGGTGGAGGCAGGATGCCTGGGGACAACACAGGAGTCGATGGTGCTGGCGTCGGTGGACCGGGGCTGCTGTGCCGGATGGGACCGTGCTTTGTGTACCTCACGAGTGGTGTCCACAGGCCACGGTGCAGGCAGCACCGCCGGTGTCAGCAGGAGCATCGTCGTCGGGGATGCCCAGGCTGCGGTGCGAGCAGGCGATGCCGGAGTGCGGGGCCCACAGGTTGCGGTGCGAGCAGCGGCTCAGTGAAGTCGTCCGATGACGGTGTCGGTGAGACCAGGGTCACGGTGCCAAGAGGGGCAATGCGACTCCGTGTGGCGTCGGCAGGTCACGGTGCAGGCCAGTGGCGTCGTTGGTGGTGTCGCAGTGGTTTCTCCTCTTGAACAGCACAAAACACACAGTTCCCAGTGCTGCAGGTCAAGGCAACTGAAGTCTTTGGTGTCCCTGAGACTTCCAACTGGAGGCAAGCTCTACTCCAGTCCCTTGGAGAATTTTCTCAAGCAGGACACACAGCAAGGTTCAACCTTTGCCCTCTTTTCAGGCAGAAGCAGCAACTGCAGGCCAGTCCCGCAAAGCAACACAGCAAAGGGACAGTACTCCTCCTTCAGCTCTTCAGCTCTTCTCCTGGGCAGAGGTTCCTCTTGATTCCAGAAAGATTCTACCAGTCTGGGGTTTTGGGTCTTCTTCTTAAACCCAGTTCTGCCTTTGAAGTTGTCAAACTTCAAAGCAAAGTCTCAAGTGTTTGCAAGATCCTTCCTTGTCCAGGCCAGGCCCCAGACACTAACCAGGGGGTCGGAGATGGCATTGTGTGAGGGCAGGCACAGTCCTTTCAGGTGTGAGTGACCACTCCTCCCCTCCAGCACAGATGGCTAATCAAGATATGCAGGCTTTACCCCAGCCCCCTTTGTGGCACTGTCTAGAGGAGAGGTGTGAACAGCCCAACTGTCAAACTGACCCAGACGGGTAATCCACAAACAGGCAGAGTCACAGAATGGATTAAGCAAGAAAATGCCTACTTTCTAAAAGTGGCATTTTCAAACTAACAATCTAAAAACCAACTTCAATAAAAGAAGTATTTTTTAAATTGTGAGCTCAGAGGCCCTAAACTCCATATTTTTATCTGCTCTCAAAGAGAATCTGCCCTTTAAGGATATTTAAAGGCAGCCCCCATGTTAACCTATGAGAGAGATAGGCCTTGCACAGTGAAAACCGAATTTGGCAGTATTTCACTGTTAGGACATATAAAACACACTAGTATATGTCCTACCTTAAACATACACTGCACCCTGCCCCTGGGGCTACCTAGGGCCTAACTTAGGGGTGCCTTACATGTAGTAAAAGGGAAGGTTGAGGCCTGGCAAGTGGGTACACTTGCCAAGTCGAATTGACAGTTTCAAACTGCACACACAGACACTGTAATGGCAGGTCTGAGTCATGTTTACAGGGCTACTAATGCGGGTGGCACAACCAGTGCTGCAGGCCCACTAGTAGCATTTGATTCACGTGCCCTGGGCACCTCTAGGGCACGTTACTAGGGACTTATTAGTAAATCAAATATGCCAATTATGGATAAACCAATCCACAGTACAATTTATATGGGGAGCACTTGCACTTTAGCACTGATTAGCAGTGGTAAAGGGCGCAGAGACAATAAACCAGCAAAAACAGAGTCCCAAACCAGGAGGTCAAAAGGCAAAAAGACAGGGGAGACACGCCAAAAAGCTGGCAGGTCTAACACACACCTTCTCCGCCTTGCCGCAGAATTGCAATGTGATATGTGATGGCACGAGTGGTCAAAGTGCATTAAAAAATGCTGGAACTGGGATAGTGTGCATAAACGAAACGGAAGGAGTGGGGGCGGGGTCAAGGGCGTGGCTCAAAACATTCTGTAACGTTTTTTGGTCTTTTACTTTCAGGTAACTACATATATAATAAGGCACAACTTAAATGAAAAATAAATGCAAGTTAAGTTAGTTATTGCAAAATGAATCCTGGTTAGTACGGTGGAGAATAGTGACGTGCATTTTTAGATCTACGAGGTCCCGGTCTGTGACAGAAATCACTGTGAATACGGTCATTATTTGAAACTTGCATTACACACACTATCTGATAGGCTGCTACAAAATGCACAAAACAGTTTGCAATTAAAAAGTGCTTTCAAAATTTAGAATTTAGTAATACCCAGTCTGTACATAGTGCAGTTTTTAGATCAAATGTGCAAGCGCTCCGATATATTGTAATCTATCTGTGGGCTTTTAACCACGCCCACTGCACGCCCATCACTATCACTCATTCATGGGCTTGCCTTTCAAACATCCTTTGTTATCATTGGTAAATGCTTTACGTTTGTCCCTACTTGGGGCAGTTTTGTTACCACCTTGGCCATCGACCGTGTTAAATGGATAATTGCACTTTTGCCAATATATTTGACGGCTAGCAAACTTCTTTTTCCTTTCGTACCTCTTCTTCACGCTCACGGCAACCATGGCACTTTGAATCCTCTCACTTATGGCAACCGTTTTACTTTTCATTTTTAATTTATGCGGCAAGAAAAGTCCAGTTAGGAATTTACAACACTAATAGCTCTAACTCAAGAAAACGTGAGTCCCATTGCATTACAAATGCTTGGTTTATAACTGTCCCAATTAAAAGCACACACTTTAGCTGGTACCTCGCTTGCAGAACAACTGAAAAAGAATACCTTTGTGTTATCAGGAAGCTTCAAGTGATACCATTGATCAGTGCAAATATGGGCTTCCAAGCACCCTTTGCAATTGTTGATTAACTAGTTACGCACATTTACATTTCTTTCAGGCAAGCAGGTATCCTGGCAAGAAGGCTTGTTTAGCTGTTTACCCCTCTTTGGTTTTACAGCACCTGAGACTCCCTTCCTTCCGCTTCACCTGAAGAAGTTCAACTTTCGGAATTAATCTTCCCAGTTTGTCTTTTCACCAAAAGTAAGAGAACTGTTTTTCTTAAACCAAAAATGTATGGTCATATCGTGCCTCAAAGATCCCGTCCACCCTGACCACTGAATGGCACCAGTAATACCATCAGTGATATAATTTGTGATGTCAGCTGTTACATCAAATGTGAGTTCAAGAGCAGCAAGTTTGGATTGAGGAATGGTTGTGCAACTAATTAGAACTGGAAAAAGGCTTCGGTTTTGTTTCATGACAATAAAAATAATTTAGTTGTGCCTTTTTAGCATATGTTAATGCCTTACATGCCTTACATGCAAAAGGAACTAATTCATACGTACGCAAAGTTCGGCACAGGGCCAAGCCACAAGCTTAACTTCCATGCGGACATCCCCCATTGCACATGGCTATTGGCTCTGTGCATAGAGGGTGAACTTAAGGCCCAGCCTGCGCCCATGCCTTGAATCCAAACCACAATACAACTTAAGGGTTCCGCCTGTGTGGTTGCTGCTTTTTCTCATTTTTTTTGGTTCTGCAAACCTTGACTGGGCTCAATGAACCTTCAGTGTGCACATGGACTTCCGTGGGGCACACAGACCACTGGGCCGCCGAAGGAGAGAGGATCCCCTGAGTCAGTTTTGTGTTTGCAGACCCAGTGACAAAACCATGTTTTGTTTTTTAATAATTGTGGATTGCATTGGCTTTTTTGGCCTATCCCTGAATATTGTCTACATGGATCTGGAGATGCTCTCACTGCTCCTTTATAATCCACCCATTTTTTCACACTGAGTCAGAGATGTGCATTTCATAAAGGAAAATGTCAGCAGACTTTTTCCTGTTGGCAGCAGGTAATCAAGTCGCTTTGAGGAATGAGAGAAAATGTTTTCTTATTCAATGGGATTCATTTATTTTCAAAGCCTCACCAACACCTCTTTGTAATGTAAATGTTGTCAAAACTGTAGGTTGTACTATATGATAGGCTGTATTACCTTAAAGACAAAGACATCCTATTGAGGCTAAAGTCTAGTTTGATATCAGCTTTGGTTTAGTTCTCTTCAGCAATTTCTGCTGCTGCTGAGAGCAAACGTTACTATAGGACTTCAAATAGGAAACAACTTTTTTCACCACACCCGCTTTCACAGAGTTGCATGAAATTTGACGTGTGGAAACGTACCCACATGGGTTAATGTTCTGTCAAATTTTATTTGTTAAGGAGCGTCAAATGTATTAGCAAACAAAAAACACAAATGATGGATTTGCAGTATTTAAGCAGCTATTGAGTAAACAGTTTATCTTCCAGCCACCTACATACACAACCGAAGCTCCTGGCAGAGCTTTTCTTTATGACCCTTTTCCATTACTTTTTCACTTTCTTGTTTTGAGACAACTGCACAATATGCTAATTTATTTTGACCCAGTGTCCTCTTCTATGAAGTTCTGTATTCCCCCTTCCCGAGGAAGATCTCTCTCTTCCATTTCCCACTAATTTCTCTCACAAGTTACACTCAAAGTGGGAAGGATTGATTTATTGTCGTTTGTTCCTTAAACGTGTTTTCAGCAAGTCATTTTCTGACCAACCAGGAGATGCTCATTTGGGCTTGGTAAACAGCTGCTGCTGACATCAAAAGGTCAGGGGTGGACTGGTCGACAGGGCAATCAGAAGGTATCAGAAGCGCTAGTCAGATAGGTCAGTAGATAGCCATTTTTAGGCTTCGCTTGCCAACAGCAAAAACGCTATTGTCACTGTGAGGGGTACAGTTTATTATAATGGTCTTGGAGCCCTCCCATTTCTTACTATTCATTGGCATCATTGTGACTCTTCTTTACTGTCTCCTATTAGGCCATGCATGCCAGACATCACTTCCTTTTCTTTCTGTGGAGCATGAACCAAGCACAGATTGATTCAACTTAATTAGTTTCCATCAATTGCTTATGTTGTGATTGAAGTACTATTTCTTCTTTGCTCCTACTATTTCTTCTTTGCTCCCCTTGTCTGTGATGCTTTCTCTCCTTGCCACCTGCCCCTTCTCTGTAGTTGATTCTTCCCCTCCAGCCCCCCACCCGAACAGCTGAGAGAGTCCTCATAGAGATCGCAGATTTTCATCTTTGGAACAACATTTGCTTTAAACCCCTGACAGTCTGTTTGGTTCACCTCTTCTCACAGCAAGGTGACTGATACTCAGTATCGTTTTCTGCCATGACTCAGTACTGAGCATGTCTTCTACTCTTTTTTGCCCATCTTCCTTATCCCCAACTGGTACCATATATGTTGCTCCCTTCCCCACAAGCTCCTCCGTGTCTAAAACGGATTTTGTTTGTAAACCAGTTACTCACAGAAGTGTTGACATACTAACATGATCCTGCATTGGATCAAAGGCATTAGATGTTTACAAAGATGTTAGCTTGAGATAATTGGGAACATATTGGATTATAATTGCATTTATTTAGCACAAGGCTTTGAAGCAACATAGGGCAATTCATGCAACTTTTCATACCACACAATTCCACTCCACTTCACTCAGCTCCACTCCACTTCACACCACATCACACAATCCAATGCCACACAATTCCACTCCACACCACACAATTTCAGCCACACAACTCCTGTCCACGCCATAAAGTTCCATGTCATTCAATTCCACCCCATGTCACACAATTCCACTCCACTCCACACAATTCTACTCCACTCCATGCCACACAATTCCAATGTACGCCACACAGTTCTATGCCACACAATTCCACTTAATCTGCTCCACTCTATGCCACAAAATTTAGCTCTACTACACAACTCATGATTCTACTCCACACTATGCCACACAATACTACTCAATAGCACACAATTCCACACAACATAATTCCACTCCACTCCACACAACACGATTCCACTCCACACCTCACACTTCCATTCCACTGCATGTCAGACAATTCCACTCCATTCCATTCTACATAATCCCATGCCACTCCACACCTTACAATTCCATTTCATTCCACTCCACCCAATTCCACTCAATTCAATTACACTCCACTCAATTCCACTCTATACCACACAAGTCCAAACCATGCCATACAGTTCCACTCTACTCCACTCTACACCACACAAATCTACTCTACTTCACTCCACGATTCTACTCCACTCCACGCCACACAATACTACTTCATGCCACACAATTGCACACCACACAATTCCACTCCATTTCATGCTACACAGTTACACTTCATTTCGCACAACACAATTCTACTCCATGACACGGAATTCCATTCCACTCAATGCCACACAATTCCACTCCTTTCAATTCCACATAATTCAACCCCACTCCACATCTTACGATTCCACTTCATTCCACTCTATGAAACTCCAATCAGGTACACCCTACCCCACTCAGTTCCACTCCAAACAATTCCACTCCCCTCCATGCCACATAATTCCACTCTACTCCACACTGCACATTTCCACTCCACCCCACACTGCACATTTCCACACCACTCAGTCCCACATATCAAAATTCAACTACACACCGCACAGTTCCACACCACAATTCCACTCCATGCCCCACAATTCCATTCCCTTTCACTGCACTCCACACAATTCCAGTCTATTCCACTACACTCACTTCTACTCCACACCACACAGTTCCACTCCCCTGCACTCCACTCCACTGCACTCCACTCCAAAAAACACAACTCCACTTCACATCACACAATTCCACGGTAGACAATCCCACTCCACTCCACACAATTTCACTCTTACTCAACACCACACAATTCTGTGCTGCACAACACCACTCCACTCAGTGCTACACAATTCCACTCAATGCCACAAAATTCCACTCCTTTCCAATCTACTTCATGCAACATAATTCCACTTCATTCCATGCCACACAATTTCACGCCACACAATTCCACTCCACACCATTCCACTCTGCTCCACACAATTCTACTCCACACCACACAATTTCACTCCACACTACACCACACAATTCCGCTCCACCTCATGTCACACAATGCCAGTGGACACCACACAATTTTATGCCACAGAATTCCACTCCCCTCCATGTCACGCAATGCAGGTCCACATCACACAATTCCACGCCACAGAATTCCACTCACTGATGGATTTCATTGTATATCACAGATGTAGTAACCCATGATTACTTACATTTAATGAACCCCTTCAAGAATAAATCACCAGTAACATTTCATATCCAGTAATCCACTGTAGTTCCATTCCATTCCATGTTCAGTAGCTTGTAAGAAATAACATTTCTTATTTAGAAACTTGCAAAGCTATCAATAATCATGGCTGGTGCCTCAGGCAAAATGAAATTTTACCCCTGCCCCACACAAAATGTGTTTGTGGCTTCCTTCCCACACTAACCGCCCCCAACCTGCATGTTTAGCACTGAAAGAAAAGTCCACAATTATGAGGTGTAGACTGCTTCTTGAAACATGCGTTGTTACCAAGTACAGGAGATCTGGAAGCATTCGTTATTTGGTTCTAGGGTCCTCAATATTCCAACTGAAACTGAGCCACTTTAACTGCTAGTGTGCGCCAAATGAATATAGAAAATAAAAATAGTAAAAATGCTAAATTTCTGCTGGCAATGTAGAACACATTAGCCATACAAGAAAGCACGTGTATTCCTCTACCTCCCTTCAACACCTTTGGGATAACTGCAAGTAATGATTCATTGCCAGCACTAGGGCACTGCAGTAGGGGCAATGTGAATTTTGATTTTTATCTGTAGGTAGGTCAAACGGACAACTTTTTTGTTATTGAAGTGCTTATCTCATTTTAAAATACACGTTGAAATGGTAAAAATAGTATTAAGTTGGATAAAAGAGGTGGGAGGTGTCTGAAAAGGATTTGGTCAATGAAGAATAACGAAGAATTCTTTCTGAGAGGCTTGGCATATGTAGTTAGGGTCTGGCTTAAAACATGTCTGCTAAAATCATGTGTTTCACACAACAGTGTGCCACCTGGCTAGTATGTGTGTGCCTCTCCGCGTGTTCTATCACCGCAGCCAGATATGTCAACCAAAACGAACATACGCTTAAAAAGCCAAACCTATTGGCTTTGCCAGTGCTTCTTAGCTCCATCTGATTACTGAATAAAAGCAATCATTTTGTTGGGGATGATTAGAATTGACAATATTTCAATTTTGAAAATATAAGGCTGTGAAATAAACTAAGGGTGTAGTGGTCTTTTGAGTATCTCAATAGATCTCATTCCTCTTTTCAAAACACTTTCCTCTGTACTCGCACTCTGTCATGGGTTATCTCCTTCCTCTTCATCAGTCTCTTTCAATGTGTTCTTCTGAAGGTGCTTCCTTGATTTTCCCACCTCTTCACCATCTCTCTCTCTCTCTCTCTCTCTCTCTCTCTCTCTCTCTCTCTCTCTCTCTCTCTCTCTCTCTCTCTCTCTCTCTCTCTCTCTCTCTCTCTCTCTCTCTCTCTCTCTCTCTCTCTCTCTCTCTCTCTCTCTCTCTCTCTCTCTCTCTCTCTCTCTCTCTCTCTCTCCACTCTGCTCCTCGCCCACACGCTGTCTTTTTCCCTCACCTGTAAACAGAGCATTTTCTCTCATTTTTTGCGGAAAAGATGTGAATTTGTTTAGTGTTTGTTGACATGTAGCATATTTGCTGAACGCCATGATGCTTACCTTCCAGCCGTTTTTGTAAACCCATGCTAAACAAACCACTTGGACTTTCTTGCTTCTGGTGTACTTAGCCTCATTTTCATGCCTGGCACAGCACAATAAAGCGAGAACTCTAAATCGAGCTAGTTCAACGTCAGAAAAGCTCTTTTGTTGCATATTTTAAAGGTCTTTTTGGATCATTTTCTTGAAAAAGCCATGCACCTCCCTTTATCACTGTCTACATGTTCTGTTTCTGTCTAGGTCCTACTTCGATTGCCTCTGTGGTGTTAATGTTTACTTGTTGGAAACATTTGGGGAGATAACTTGGGGAGGCAAAGCTTGGTTTCGCTGTGCTGCAATATTATTATTTTTTCTTGTTTTTGCATAATAAACGCGTTTTAGACTTCAAGTAGGTTTGTATCCATTTTCTTCCACAAATATTTCAGCAACTGAGTGTACGCCATCCCAATTTTTCACATAACATCTTAATTACAATTGCCACATAGGTGGCCATCACTCCGTGGATTCTGGAGAGAGGGTAGTGATTGGATGAGCATATTCTCTGAACAACTTTATCACTCACTAGCAGGCTATATGAGAAGCTTGCACTGCCTTCTGGGTCAACTCCAGAGCTCTCAGTAGTGCCCGTCGTGAAGAACTATCTGCAACCTGAACTCAATCAATCAATCAATTAATCTTTATTCGGCAGAAAAAAACTTAAAAGATACAACATAAAACAAAACACCAATAAAACTTTTTACGCCAATCCTGCAGTTAATAAGAAAGTTTAAAATGGGCATTATCTTTCTTATTTGCAAAAATATGCTTAAACTTCAAAAAATTCACCATACGTCAGGTATCCAAAACATAAAAAAGTTGCAAAAGATAATAATGATGAAATTCCTAATAAATTAACATATTAGAATGACTGAATCCATCCTTATAACAGCAACAATTGTGTTTGTAGCAATTGTAAATGTAATTTGCGGTTGACACTGTCTACATTTTAGCTTCTTAGGCAGAGGAATCAATTGGCGCTTCGTGGTCTCTCTAAGCAGATCACAAAACAAAATAAAATGGGAGGTGGACTGGGCAGACTGCTGGTCACAAAGACAGACCGGAAGCTCACTCATCTAGTAATTGACATGCAGAAAACTGGCTAAAAACGGACAATACCCAATAGCAGAAATCTGGGTTCTATTTTTTCTATGAACGAGAGCTACGACTCCATACACTCGGAGATTGATACGGTGGCATGTGCCCTAACAGTTGGTTTGGACTCACTTCACCCCCTGGCATCACTACGCAGCTTTTCAAAGTATCACTTAACCAAGGCTTTAGTAGAGGTATTAATTACACCTGCGTCATAGAACAGGTCTGGCTTACTTAAATGTGTTCACATTGTTTTAATATAACCTATCCACTGTATCCTAAGAGCATGGTCCGATTGCAGGCCATCAGAAACCAGCCAGAGATTATGACTGGTTTTCAGTTTTGACCAAGTGGAAAGCTACAGCATAAGATGCCAAAGTTTAAAGAATCCTTCAGAAAAGAAAGTCCGATTTTCACATGAAATACATAAGTGAAACAACTAACAGACAGCAGCCTTTAAAAATAAGTCATTTTGTGCCTTTTGGATATCTGATATATTTGTATAGTCCCAAATGCCCGCACCATATGTGACTACTGATATATACTTGCTCTTATAGATATCTATTATATCCTGGTCCGGTTTAGTACCTTAGAGGCAAACCTAATAAGCGCTTCAATCACTCTTTGAATTTGCATATTACTAATAATGAGCAATTGCTTTCAATTACACACCCAGGCCAAAAGGGGACTTAAACAAGAAAAAAGTCTTAACCTTACTAATACTAACTGCATTGATCAAGTAGATTCTAATTTGTGTTGCCTTTGGGATATAAATCACAACAGAAATGTTTTTTACAAATTGTTTTTTAAATCAAGTTGGTCCCGGAAGAATACAACGCAGTCCAATATTTTTTTTATCTATTGGCCGACCTGGCCATGAGCACCACATGGCAGGCACATAGTAATGCAGGAATCCATTGATTGCTTATCTGTGGCATTTCACATTCATTTGCCACCAAACATTTTTCTAAATCACTGATATAAAAGTGCGTAGGAAGCTGGCCTGGTGTGTTGTGAGCACCTATGGTGCTATCACCTTATACAGTGTCCAAGTATCCCCTATAAGTGAAGTGTAGACAGTTTCTAGGAAGCCAGGGCTCTCTAGAGGTAGTTGTGGATGAACAGCCAAAACTCTTCTAGGAGACATGCAAAGCTTATGCAATACCACTATAGTCACACAGCACTTACACACATGAAAGAACCACAGTTACACACAGTGTTACAAAAATAAAGGTACTTTATTATAGTAACATAAATACTAAAATACTGTATAGGCAATGCCCCAACTGGAGGTAAGTAAACACACTATTTTATACACATTAGCAATCAGTAAGTAGCATAGAAAGCAATAGGCATTGGTAAAAGCAATAGCAAATAGTGAGGGCCCTAGCCAAACCATATACTAAAAAAGTGGAATGTGTAAGGCAGTCCCCCACCCAAGGAAGTGGAATCAGTAGGAGGGAGCTACAGGGACTAGGAACCCCAAGGGTTGAATTCCAGAGTGACCCCAAGCGACTAGGAGAGCAGAGGTAAGTACCTGGTTTTCCCCAAAACTAACAAGAGGACTTTGGAAATGTATTGTGCAAGACCCAGACAAGACTGGAAGAACCCAAAAGTGGATCCTGACAGGAGAGGACTTGCAAACAAAGGGAACCAAGTCCAGTTCATGATGGAGTGTCCGGTTGTGGCAGGAGCCACTACCCACCCTACTGTGGATGCAGGACCAGATCGACAGTGGACAAAGAAGATCAGCAGTGCAGCACAGGAGCTGAAGTGATCCAAGTGATGTCCCATGTCAGCAGTCAAGATGCAGTCAGTTAGTGATGCTGAAAAACCACCAACAAGTCTTGGCAAATGCAAGAGACATAGAAGAAGGTTTGCAAGGCAGAAGAGGACCAGCAAGGTCCAGAGGACTCGACCCAAGGAAGGGAGTCTGGGGTGGCCCTCAGCAGCTGGGAGAGTCACAAGAAGAGGAGACAGCCCCCACAGGCAACCCACTGGCAGCAGGCACAGGAGTTGCAGTGAGGCCCACTCAGCACACCCGAAGAGGAGTCCCATGTTGCTGGAGCAGCAGGCAGGAGACTGTGCTTTGCAGGAAGGAGTGCTGGAGGCCGGTGCTGTACGAAGCCTGAAGATCCCTTGGAGGAAGAACAAACAAGCCTTGGTAGGTGCAAGAACCGCAGTGCTCAGGGGTACTATCCTGCATGGAGAGCCAAGGGCTTACCACCTCTCAAGTTGGACAGCTGGTGGGGAGGACCAAGAGGACCACTCCAGAACACCACGTGTGATGCAGGATCCAAGCAGCATCGGAAGAGAGAAGATCCACGCAGCCAGACAGCATTGCAGTTGGTGCCTGTGGATGCCGGGGAGTGATTCCTTCACACCAAAGAAGATTCCTTCTTACTTCTTGTGCAGGCTAAAGACTCATTGCCCTCAGAGGATGCACAGCCAAGGAAATGTTGCAGTTGCTGGAAGGAGCCAGAGAAACAATGTTGCAGAGCGGCATCAGAGCGGCATCATTGCTGTAGTTGCAGATTGTCAACTCTTGGAGGGTCCAGTTGCAGACCCAGAGGCCAGAAGATGAAGTAAACAATGCAGAGGAGTCCTGCTGGAATCTTGCACATCATATCTGCAGACCCACCCAAGAGGGAGACCCTAAATAGCCCAGGAAGGGGGATTGGTCACCTAGCAGGGTGACCACCTATCAGGAGGGGGCTGTGATATCACCTACTTGACCTGGCCACTCAGATGCTCCAAGGGGCCTCTGCCCACCTTGGGTTCAAGATGACAGAATCAACTGGCCACCTGGAGGAGCTCTGGACACTACCCCTAGGGTGGTAATGGACGGGAGAGTGGTCACCCCTTTCCTTTGCCCAGTTTTGCACCAGAGCAGGGACTGGGGGGGCCTGGACTGGTGCAAACCTGTTTATGCAAGGGCCTTCAAAGCATACCGGTGGCTTGGGGACGCTACCCCTCCTAAGCCATGTAATACTTATTTCCAAGGTAGAGGGTGTTATACAAGAAATCATTTGTTTTGCACTCATCTGCCTGAGCTTGTTCAAGCAGTGGAAGGGCAGAAACCTTTCTGAAGGGTGGCAGCAGTGCGGGCCGCTTGGAAAACCCCAGAAGACTGGTAGGTGCAATGCTGGGGGTCCTCTAAGTAGTCCCCAGAGTGCATGGAATCATTTAACCAACACTGGCAACAGTATTGGGGCATGATTCCAACATATTTGATACAAACATGCCCAGTTTCGGAGTTATCATTATGTAGCTGGACACAGGTAGTGTCCAGTACACGGGTAAAATAGTTTCCTCACACTTACGAAGTCCAGTATAATTGAGCTGGAGTTCATAGGGCCACCTCTGCTCATGTAGGAGTGCCCTCACACACAGGTACTTGCACCCTGCCATCTGGGCTAGGAGGACCTACCATAGGGGTGACTTACAGTAACGTGGTGCAGTGACCTGTAGTGAAAGGGTGGATTCACCTTTTCACGCAGGCGGCAATGGCAGGCCTGCAGACACATTTTGCCTAGGCTCCCATGGGTTGCACAATACATGCTGCAGCCCATGGGGAACCACCTGTGTCCCAATGCCCTGGGTTCCTAGGTACCATATATTAGGGACTTATATGGGGGTACCAGTATGCCAATTGTGGGGTGTGCAAAGTCCTAAGCAAGCAAATTTAGAGGGAGAGAGCACATTCACTGGGGTCCTGGTTAGCAGGATCCCAGTGAATGCAGTCAAAACATACTGACAGCAGGCAGAAAGTGGGGGTAACCATGTCAAAAAGAGGGTACTTTCCTACAAAGTGTAATAAGAAATGGTGCAAACACACAATCCGGATAGACAGCTCTCACAATCCTGAAGGTGTCTGAACATTCCCCGTTTAGCCCA
Organism: Pleurodeles waltl; assembly: GCF_031143425.1. Classification (NCBI taxonomy): domain Eukaryota; kingdom Metazoa; phylum Chordata; class Amphibia; order Caudata; family Salamandridae; genus Pleurodeles; species Pleurodeles waltl. Next base: position 665,020,993 of record NC_090445.1, on the reverse strand, counting down.
GATCCTACATTAGACCTAACACTAGAGTAAAGTTGTCTCATCTCAAAAAGCATACAATTAATTCTTCAACACCTGAGGAGAGCATAATTGTCCACAGCTGTGATCAATTTCTAACCGCAGTTTATTTATTTACTAGTTTGTATAGATGTAAACACTGATCAATTGTGCCCAGCCATCTATGGAAGCCATCTTGTGTGTCTCAAAGAATACATTTTCTTCCACCCAAATCTCTAATCTGTACATTAAGATTCTATACATAATCTTGACAGTGGAATCTAAAAGAGAGATTGGGCAATAACATTTGGGATCAATCGTATCATCTTTTATAAATATGGGGATTATCGTGTGGCTACATCAGAGGCAATCCACTCTTCATAGTACTATTTAAAACATTTACCAAAACAGGGGCTCATAGTTTAGTGTTTTGTTTAAAGACATCCACTGGAACCCCATCAGAGCTAGGACTCTTGCCCTTAGTGATCCTGTTGATAACAGAGATCACAACAAAGCCAACAGGTCTTGCCTATGGGAAAGCTATTGGTGTTGTAAATTTCTTTTAGCCATGTTGTACAACAGAGCGGCTGCTATGTTGTGTAATCTTATGTCTGAGCTCAAGTTTGCCGCATTGACCCTGCATGAAAACAGTGCCAAAAAGGCCATGCAGAGCAGTGAGCGCAGCACCTTCAGCATCTTTACAACATCTTCAACCTTGTTTGTGTGACTTTTGGGTGCTTTTTTTCTGGCAGGATGGGTGCAGGCAAGCTATGAAGGGTGAGTGTGGAGGTGGAGAGGGCAAGCAACAACGGGGAAGGTGCAGGCTGGACTAGAGAAGCAGCAATTCTTCAGGAGGGTTGGAAGTGCAAGATAATCAACAGTGCACGAGGTGGAAGGGAGGAAGAGAGTGCAAGGAAATGGAATAAAAAGTACCTCACGAGGCGGCAAGCAAAGGAATAACACTTGGCAAAGGAAGCAGTACTTGGGCCAGGGTAGGGACAAACACACGAACAGGAAGTGAAACTGGCATATGCTGACCAAAAAGAAGCAAGGAAATGATAGTGACGATTAAGCTAACCAATAATATGGTCCAAACTCCTGTAAGTAAGCAAATTGTCTCTCAAGCAACATTGCATCCGCTGTCTCAGGTGAGAGCTAAAGTACATGGGATGGGAGAAGGCAAACTTTCACAGAGGCAAAAGTGGAAAAAGAACAAGTGATGGACGGAATGCTGAACAATGTCAAACATTACAGAGACCTGGGCCTAAATCCATTGTTTTTTGCTGCCCACTCCCTTTGAGTTTGGACCCAGCTATATGCAAATGAGTCTTGACCATGCTCCCCATGGGAACAGTCCAGCCCAAACTGCCAGGCCAGGTCCATCCTGGACCGAAAACAAGCATCCTGGAACCAGTATCAGGGTATCACCCCTCATCGGTCAGGCTGTCTTGACTGCAGTGGTATGGGGAGCACAGAACCCACGTCTGGGCATACTGTCTCACTTAGGGCAACAAATATAAAAAGAACAAGTGGTGGACATCCCAGGATGTTTGTTTCCGGTCCAGGGAGGACCTCACTTAGCAGTTCGGGCTGGACTGTTGCTATGGGGAGCAGGGTCAAGACTTATTTGCATATTGCTGGGCCCTTGATCATAACGGACCCCAAAGTCAGCAGGCCACCCTTGACGAGTCCTGCTGTGGGTGGATAGCTTGGCAGGACCCGCACTACTTAAAGCCCTGATAATAGATTTTCTTCACATACTTACTAAGAATCAGTTTATGGCATGTTGTTCCTACCTTTGTGACCGGCCTTTCCAGTCCAGGCTAGGGTAGACAACTGTCCCACATGTTTCAGAGGGCAACTCCCTCACTGCCTGCACAAAAGCACTGCGGGACGCCCATTGCCCTGCATTTTGATTCATTGCCACTCTTTCAAAGGTCAAGCAACTCTCGCGATTTCAGCCCAATAGGAGCTGTGAAAGAGGTACCTGTTAGTGTGTGTGAAGTGGTGGTTGGGGCGGGAGCTGCAGCACAAAAAGGGTTCTACACAATGTAGCTTCAAGAAAATGTTCAGCTTTTAAATTTGCAAATCCAGACACCAGGATGGGGATCTATCCTGGTAGTATGCCATTGCAATTGTTTTCTTCTGTTAAGCTTGATTCAGAGTGCTGTCATATTGAGAGATCAATGGACAGCAGTGGGGCCTTGAAGCTCAGTGCCTCAGAATGAGCCAGTGATGTCCCACACCAGTTTAGCCATCATGCATAAAAGATAAGTTTAACACATCTAGAGTACAAGTAGCTGCTCCTAAAACATATAGAGTAGCTGTAGAGGCCACAAGCCATCTATGGTCATGGTTAGTAAGTCCAATTATTTCCAGTATGTTATGTAGTACATCTAATTGAACCGATGGAGAGATAATTTAGCCCAAATTTCCTGCCAGTAGTGTTGTATCGTATGGCATTTCCTGAGGATATTCTAAATCCTACCTACAACATTTCAAGTGTGCGAGGTGACCTGCCATATATAAGTTGACTAGTACTAGCTATTCAATATTTTACAAAAAGTTGAGCTTTACTTCTCTAAGGTAGCTGCCATGATCTAATAGAAGTGCTGTGAAATATTCTGGTGTGCATTCCTTTTCTAGAACTCTGGGCCAAAACTGTTTAGTAGTGCTCTCCTTTATTTTCATGTATGGTTTAGCGACTAGTAAACTATACATTCTGGAGAATGTTCCTTGCTAATGACTCAATGTTTTGAGAGATTATAAAACAGTAGAGAGCGGTAGGTCTGATGTGGCTGAACCCAGGTGCATTGTTAGGCAGAGGTACATTTGAAAGCATTGTCAGTACCATGACATGCCTATGTTAAAGTCATCCTGCAGGTTCTGGAAGTCTTGGAGGTTCCCATTGTCAACATTTTGCCCTAGATAGAGGATCTCTTTAGTAATCCACCCCATCCAGTCATTAGAAATCAGAAAGTCCACATTGTTCCATGATGGGACTGAGTGGTATAAAAAAGGGTTGCACTTCAGGTTCCAGTGAGACATCTTCCAATCAGTTTTCATGTTCCTATTGACTGGGCTGCCTAGGAAAGGTGGCAAACTTTAGTATGCACATACAGGGAAGACCGTAGCAGACCACCTAGGCACAGATCGTTCCCTGCCACCCACTGTTGTGTTTGCTGTAATTGTGGAAGGAATTGTGAAAGTTGTGGTAAGCAATGGAGTAAATCATATGAGGCTATAAATGTGAGTCTGAGGCCACAAGCCGTTGTATGTGCATTGAGTTCTTGCAGTTTCAGCCAAAGCTACCACCCCTTGTATTTGTTTAATGTATGTGTCAGTCGCACTTTGTGGATCATTATTAGGAGCATGCACAAAATGTAGTTGTATCTTGGAGCCACTGTGATCTTGACAGAGTGTATCCTGCTCCACATAGACAAACTAATTTCTGATCCGTATGAAAATTGATTTTTAGTCTTATTGTTAGACCTGTCAGCTGTTGGCATTGTTTCCCCTTTTGTTTTGGCTTTTGACCCTCTGTTATGATCCTGTGCTGAACTTTGTTTGTGGTGGCTTTAGGACTCTGGACACTTTACCACTTCTGACCAGTGCTAAAGTGCAAGTGCTCTCTTTCTAAATTGGGTTTGTGGTTGGTTTTCTCAATGATTGACATTTGATTTAAAATTAAGTCCCTAGTAAAATGCACTACAGGTCCCCAGTACCTGTAAATCAAATGTTACTAGTGGGCCTGCAGCAATGATTGTGCCACCCACATGAGTAACCCTGTAAACATGTCTCAGACCTGCTTCTGCTGTGTCTGTGTGTGCAGTTTTAAACTGACCGTTCCACCTGACAAGTGCCCCCACTTGCCAGGCCCAAACCTTCCCTTTTACTACATGTAAATCACCCCCAAGGCAGCCTTGTGGGCAGGATGCAGTGTATTTAAAAGGTACGACATGTACAAGTGTGCTTTACATGTCCTGATAGTGAAATACTGGTAAATTCGTTTTTCACTATTGCAAGGCCTATCTCTCCCATAGGGTAATAGAGGGATTGCGCTGAAATATAATTTAGGTGTAGTTTCCCATTGGGAGCAGATAGAGGTGTGGAGTTTGGGGTCTCTGAACTCACAATTTAAAATACATCTTTTGTGAAGTTGTTTTTTAGATTGTAAGTTTGAAAATACCACTTTTAGAAAGTGGGCATTTTCTTGCTTAACCATTCTGTGCCTCTGCCCGGCTGTCAAATACACGTCTATGTCAGACTGACAGTTGGGCTGCTTGTGAATTCACTCTAGACCGAGGTCCCCAAACTTTTTAATGCCGCTCCCCCCCAGTTGAAAAATAAAAATCAATGGGCCCCCCTCAGAATTTTTCACAATTATTTTATAAACATGGCAATGTTTAAATATGCTTAAACCTATTTAAACATTGTAGTTAAGTACTGATACCTTTTTAAAACTGCAATAACATGCTTCTGCTTAAAACAAAGGCCTGTTATCTGTATAATATTTATTTTGGCCAGAGTCTGCCCTCCCCCCCCGGGATCACTTGAGGCCACCCCCCAGTTTGAAGACCTCTGCTCTAGACAGTCACACAAAGGGAGCTGAGGTGTGTCCTGCATATCCTGATGGGTCTTCCTGGGCTAGATAGATTGGGGAGCTGATACTTGCACCAGAATAGGGCTCTGTCTGGCCTTACACAAAGCAGTCTCCAACTCCCTGAAGTGTTTCTGGGGCCAGGAAAGGGAGAGACAGGGTCCTGTGCACTACAGGACATTCTGCCTGGGAAAGGAGCTGGATGCTTGAGAAGGACATGCCACTCTTCCTGTTGCTTTGATGTGCTGGCCTGCTGCTTGCTACTTTCGCCCTGGGAGTGAAAGGATTGGACTTTACTTTCTACATCATGCTTTCCAAGGTTCCCCAAGGGCTGTTGTGAGCTGTCAGAGTAATCAAAGACTTCCTCTGCCAGCACCAGGGCTCTTCTGCTGAGACTCCTGACTTGCTAAGTGGTGCCAAATCCAGTCCTTGGGCCCTTAGAAGTTGAAGCAGATAATCTGCAGGGGAAAATGCACGCATCTCTGTGTGCGCGGCTGAAAATTTGATGCTGCGCCTGTCCCACGGCTGAAAATTCGACGCAGCGCCTGTTCTCAACGCGGACCATTCGCACAGTGCTTCGGAATTTTCCACAGTTCGTCCCAGGGCATCAAATCTTCAACATCGCAGCAAGGACCTAAGGCTGCGTGTCTGGAAATTGGTGCATCGTTCTCCTGCGGGGGGAAGAATTGACGCATCGCCTACCCAACAGGGAAAGAATCGATGCACGGCCTCACTTGCAAGTAAGGAATTGACGCATTGCT